>NC_061117.1:54233480-54582591 GCF_002878395.1 Capsicum annuum
CCGGAGGGTGCAGATGCTATTACGGGCTCTATTTTGGGTTGTGACATGCTGATTTAGGGGCCACATGAAGATGTGGTGGTGTAGCTCGATACTTAGGCCATTATGAAGCAAAATAATTTTTAGTTTCTTATGTCTATCATCCTAGGAAATAGAGAGATTATCAGGGATGTCATCCACCATATTGGAATAATGCATAAAATAGAGGATCACTTTTAGAGTTTGAAGTGATAAGAAGGTGCCTCTTAAACTTAAAGGCAGAGTGATGATTTAACTAGCTATGTTGTATAGTGTAAAGTGTTGGCTAGTCAAGAACTCTTACAATATAAAGATGAATGTGTTACATATAAGGATGTTATGATGGATGTGTAGGTTTACTAAGAGAGATAGGATAAAAATAATATTATTCAAGTACGATGGGGTGACATCAGTGGAAATAAGATGTGGGAATCAAGATTGAGATGGTTTGGGCATGTAATGAGGAGGTGTTCAAATTCCTTAGTGTAGAGGTGTTAAAGGTTGGCTATGTATGGATTTAGGTGTGGTAAGAATTAGACAAGAGAAATATTAGAGAGAGGTGATTAAACATGACTTAGAGCAATTACAACATACCGAAGACATGACCTTATATAAGAAGGTGTACAGGATGCTAATTAAGGTAGATGGGTAGTAGGTAGGAGTGTGTATATGCTAGTAGTTTGGTGTGTTTTTTATTAATATCATTACTAGTTGTCTTTATGCTTTTCTTATCGTGTATTAGTATCATACTTTTGTTAATGTTTGTTGTTTTAGAGAGGTCGAGTGTGGTACGACTTTATGGTAGGCTTATTTATTCCTATTAGCTGCTGTTTATTTCTTCCTATTGTTTCTTGATCTTATATTATGTCCTTATCTACAATATATTTTTCTTGAGATGGGGGTGTAATGACCCTCCAGGTCATTTCTATATTTTTACTCATTTTTGTAGTTTTGAGCTTTCTTATACTACCCCAAGTCGTTTATGACTTGTTGGAACTCACAGTGCGGTTATCGGGTTGTTCATTCATTTTTAGAGCCAATTTCTTATTTTAAAGTCTTAGCTAGTTCAAATTGGCTACCGGGTAACAAATTTAGTCAAACGACCTCGTATTCCAATTTTTGACTGTACAAATAGCTCTAGAACATCGATTTTAGGTTAGGAGGACCCTTGGTTTGAATCCCAATGATCTCGAACTCTTTTTGGGCTATTAGCCTGAAGTTACAAAAACTGGTAAGTGGGTGTAGGGCGCACATTTTGTCGAAACAACCTCGGCTGAAAATTTTGGCTGATCCATTGAGTCTGGAACATTGAATTTGGTAGCATAGTTCATTTAAGTATACGAGATTCTGGGTGAATCCAAGTCTCAGTTGATGTCTAATCCATTGCGTATGTGACCATCCAGTGGCTTTAGCAACCTGGCTTGTCCCACTGGTATAGCGTAAGTGAAGCGAGTGTCTTATAAGAGAACACCACTTAAGCGATACCAGTATTGCTTACACAACATATGTTGAGGCTGACAATCTCTTAAATGCGACACCTGGTCGCTTAGGCAATGTTCATTTAAGTGACATGATGTTCGCATAAGCGATATCCGTGGGCCTAGAAAAGGTATAATGCCCAATTAGCCAACTTTTCACTACTTCTCATCCGGCCTCTAGAATTGTAAACCCTAAAAGGTGAGCAAACTTGGAAAAATTCAATTGTGGATGATTGTGAAGCTTTGGTATAGTTAATTTATGCAATTCTTCACCAAATTCATGGTAAGATTCCATTAATTTCAAGGTTAATTCCTCTATCTTTTTCTAAAATCCTGAGAATCTTTGTGGATGGATTATAGCACCATTAGAGCTTATAATTCACCCATTTGGAGCATAAATATTCCTTGAGCATAGAGGGACATTGTGTTCGTTCAAAAGTGTGAGTCCGTAAACGGGCTCACATGGGATTTTTATGTAATTCTAGTCTCGATGCACAATAGTGCAATATAGTATCATTTTTTCTCATTTTGATGAGTAAATTATGATTTTGATAGCGTGGCATCTTGAGAAAGATTCTCACAAAAAAATATTAATGGTTTAGCGGATTCTTTGGGCTTTCTTTGGAGGGTAGGTTTACCTTCTTTATAGATTAAGCTATTTTGTAGTATGCCTATGATATTATGCTAGATATAGGGTGTGATTTAGGCATTGGAGGTGTTTTGTAGAAATTTTAACTTTTTTATAGTCGCCACTTAATTTATTTGAAAAGGAACTAAGAAAACCTTGATAAAGTATTTAAATGATTCAAAAAAGGAAAATCATTCAAGTTTAGAGATTCTAGGTAAGCGGTTCCTATTAACATTTTAGGAAGCTTTTAAGACACCTAAAATGTCCGCTAACTTATGATTTTCCGGAATGTTTGAAAAATAATTTCCTTTTGACTAACTTCTAAACAAAATCGATTGTTGAAAAGAAGTTGATTAAGGAATTATTTTGAAATTTTTTGCAAAATCAGTTTTTAGTGACTTACAGGTTTAAGTAGATTCGCAAGAACACAAAGCAAACAATATAAAAATTGGGGAAGAAGGAGAAGAAATAAATAATTTGGGTTCTTAAGCCCAAATCCATCTCCCTGTCCTAGTCTAATTAGGCTTTCAGCCCAACTTCTCCTATCCTAATCTAGATACTGGGCTTTGGCCCATAACCTATCCTAACTATTTTTTTGAACCTTTGGCTCGAGTTTCACTTCACTTATATTAGTTTACAACTTTGGCTTCATGGTCCAAGTGAATAAATAATGAAAGGAAGAAATAAATAAATAATAATAAAAAGACAACAATAAATGAATAAAATAAAACAAAAAGATGTGACTTCCGAGTCTCTTTGCCACTTCAAAGATAGGACTTTAGTCCATTCTTCTCCTTTCGACTCCTTGTATCCGTATTCCATGGACTCGATTTTAGATTTTCCTTCGGTGTTAATTCAATAAGATGGGCCTCATTGGCCCATTATGAAATGCAAAGGGAAAGAGTCTGTTTGGACTTCAATGAAATTCCATGCAAAAATAAAAAATAAAAAAAATTAATAGACGACCAAAGCAAGGAAGAAGAGAAGGAAAAGTAAAATAAACACATTAGCCAACCTAAGGAAAGGAAAATTAAAGTTAGTTATCACATGACCAACCAAACAAAGAAGGAAAAAGATAGAAGAAATATATAGGAATGAAAGAAATGGGGATAGGTCCAGACAGTCAAGCAGCACATTAAGTTCTATCTTGGTATGAGTTTTTTTATACTTGAATGAAAGTAATATATATTTGATACCAAATCATACCATTAATAAAACATAGAGTGCACATAAACACTTGGCAAACTTATTTGAAAGGTGTCATAATCAAAATATTGTGCGGTTCATCAATCAATCTAAATAATACGCAAAATTATCCGAGATCATATCAAGATGATCGAAATGTGACAAAGGTTATAACTCTATTTCGAGTAAGCCAAAAGACAACATAAGACTATGTGTTATCCAATCCTTATTATCAAACAAGCATTTTGAAATCAAACTTACCGAAAGTAATAATGAAGGCCACAACCAAACTTATAGAGATAGGAAAATCTAAACATTTTTGTGAAAAGAAAAGAATGAACTTTCGCACAAAAGAAAAGAAAAAGATAATGGCATGCCTATCTTTTCATTATATTCACGACGATAATCTCCAATATTGACAAGGGAAAGAATGGTTATAAGGAAAGATAAAGTTTGGTTTAATGAGAAAATTTTAAATTACAAAACATAAGCTATATTTCGTTCAATTTTATCAAAAAAAACAAGCATCTTGAAACCAATACTTACAGAAAATGATAATGAAAGCAACAGTCCAAACTTATAGAAATAAAAAAAGTTTGAGTATTTTCATGAAAGGAAACAACAAATTCACACACACATACAAAAAAAGAATTGAATCATTCCTTCAAAAGAAGACATACAGAGAAAAGGGAGTTCAAGCTAGAGAAAAACTCAACATACTTCTTGGGCAGACTAATACAAAGATGAATGAATAAACATCATATATTTAGTGCCAACCTACATGACCAAAGGACTTCGAAAGGGATCTATCTTAAATTTATCAAATAAGATTCAATTAGTGATCTGAAATTTTGGAATAAGGAGCCGCCTAGGAAACCGAGTTAGGGTACCCAAGGTTCTTGCTAGAGCTCAACTTTTCAAATAATTTCTTTTTCTTGTTTAACCAAATTCTAATCAAATAAGGGAGGCAACTTGGTTATCTAATTCAAAATCAGAAAAATTTTATAGGAATACATCATATTTTGCAAAACATACAATTAAACATACTGGATAGATTGACAATCGAAACATACAGATAGTGACAAGTTGAAACTGATAAAACAAGATGTCTTAAACCAAAATAGTAAGCCAAAAGAGGGATAGAGGTGAGAATGTTAAAAAGAACAGTGATTAAATCTACAATACAATCCTTAAACCTAAATCAACAGGTTAACAAATCAATGCTAAGTCATTTTTTTCCGATTTATAGACCAAAATCAAGGTAATCTACATAAGAGCAGTAAAGATACCCTCAAAGAAAAATAATCAAAATAAAAATCAAGAATGTTGTTTAAAAGCAGAGGAGAGAAAGAACATAGTAGAGGGAATCATAAAACTAAGCAATGAGCCACTAAGGTTAAACTAATACGAACTGCACATAAATCCTACTGCCTTCGAGGCTTCTACAGCTACTCCCAGCAAGAAATAAGAGAATTAAATTACTACTACTTCAAAAGCAAAAATGAGGTAAAATAAAGAGAAAAAAATAAAGCATCGAGAAGTTTACCTCTTTTCGGGCAGCAAAATGGGACTTGAGCCACAACCGAAAAGCTTCGCTGTGACTTTGAGGACTCTAAATAATTATTGACTTTTCATTTAAAATATTTTTTACTAAAACAAGACTGTTTTGGCTCAAAAGTTTTCCACCTCCAAGACTTATCCCCTTTTAGCTCAACAAATGGGCTTTATATAGATAAAATTAAGGATCGAACTGCTATTTCTTGGTGATGTGTGACAAACTAAAAAAACAATAGAGGATATTTTTGGAAATTTCAATTGAGGATCATGTTTGAGAAACTGGAAGCCATACTACTTTAGTACCGATTTAAATTTCAAATTGAAAATCTAATAAGATTGGAACAAATTTTAATATTGGCTAAGCTGGGATGGGTTCTCGGATTTCTGTTAGATGCAGGTTTGAAGAATCAGGTTGACGTTGTTGTTCATCATCAAAATCACTGGTGGGAGCCTTCGGGTCGGGTCAAGTTGAGGTCGGGTCAGAGTGGCTAACTATTTTTGGCGCTGGTTATTAATATTATTGCTATTTTTTTAAGATTGTTAAAGGCCGTGGGTTATGTTATTGTTGATGTTTTCTACAAATATTGGTGGGAGTTGTTGTCAATGGTGTTGCGGTTTATGGTGTACTGTTGTTGTTTTGATGTTGTACGTTGCTGATATGGTTAAAAGGGAAAAGGAGCAGGCCGGGTCAGGGATAGTGTGGATTGGGCTGCTGAGTGGTGCTTTGTTGTTGGGCTACTGGTGGGATGGGTAATTGAAAGAATTGGGCCACTAGATTATGGTGTTGGGCCGATTTTACTATGGAAAGTGGTTGGGTATACTTTAACAAGGATGGGAATTAGGGATTTGGTAAATTTTTGGGTTATTTAAAAAATAAACACAATTAGATTAGGTTTGGGCTATTTATTGAATAGCATAGTAATAGAATTTTAGTCAATTGTGTTTAAATTTTAACCTAATTGAAAGTTAATTGGCCAATTTTATTGCAATTGTGGCCAAATTGACCTCAATTAAGTCAAATTTAATAAATTGACCAACTTGAATTAAGATTTAAAACGAATTAGCAACTAGTTTAATCTCAAGCTTCTTGATTTGACAAAATTGAATAAACATTTCTCCAAATAGATTATTTTTTCAGAATATCATATTTGAGTCAAGATTTTACCCATTTGAATTAATTTTCAAGATAAGCATTGATTCAAGATAAGTAGCTAAATTATATAATATCGTATAATTGAATACGATATGTATAATTGCTACTTAAAATGACAAAATTACGTACATAAATACTTTCAAAAAGTTTTTATTCGGATGAAATAAATATTATAATTTTATTTAAAATTGAAGAAACTCAAAATTAAACTTGGTTGTGGAGGGAAAAAATTAGGTATCAACAACTCCCCCCCCCCCTTTGGGTAGGATGGATGCAAGTAATCCTAGGCAAAAGGAGGTTGACGTTTCTAATTTTTGTCCGACCACAAATTTAAAAAACTGAAAGAGGTTGGTTTTCGCACCAGTTTTGGACTTAAGGTCAAAACTTGGTATCAAGTTTCCTATATATCTTTGGTTATATGAGAATTCATACCACTTGTAGTTCATAAAGCTTGATTCAAAGCACGATTTTCAAAAAATTCATAAGCTATATCAGTTTTGGAGTTTCTGATGATCTCAAAAAGATGAAGAATAGAGGGATTTTGGGGATGTTGAAATTCAGTAGAGTTTTTAAAATAAAGCCCAGCCTACATATCCCCGGGACTTAGGGAATCAGACTGCATGTAGTTCAACTCAATCGGTAGAAAAGCTAGTCTCTTATTTTAGACAATCTTTGGCTCGAGATGAGTGACAAGTTGATCGAGTTACGGAAAAAAGACTTGTAACCTCTTAACCATGAATGTGGGATCCTTCACATACATAGGAGAGAACTTACCTGGACATAATTTCTAAAACTCTAGGCGTCATATCACTCGAATTTGAAAGAAAGAGAAGTTTACCCTCGGTATGAGCTTAGAAATATCCCGAAGGTGAAGCTACAACTAGAATATTACAAAATTCCTACATTTCTTCTATCAAGGTTGTGGTTGGATGGTGGTGGAGATTATCCTTTAGCTCACGTCCAAAGAGTATGACATCCCTCTTTAGACTATGTCCCATCTTACTGCTAAGAAAGAGTTCTATGTTGTACTGCGTCCTATCTGGATTCGTCCGTACCTGTGGTTTTGATTTGAGATTTTTATCCTCTCAGATTCTCTTGACAGTGTTTCAAACAAAAGTATTAGTGCTAAACATAATTCACGAAAGAGGTATGTAGTCTTTTACCATATCTCCATATGGGTTGTTGCCTAAAAAATAAAGTCATCCTTTCATGTACTGGTTTGGAAGGAAATAACTTGCAACAACAGACACAACAACCCTCTTGGTTTTTGCATACTTATCTCATTTGTCGGTTGAATATATCTTCAAAGTGTGGTTACTCTTTTGGACACCGATGATACTTTATACAGAATGGTCCCTACAACCGTGTAATCTTATACTGAGGTGAACCATTTTGGTTGCCTATGATAACATTTTTGGTTATTGACAATAATTCTTTATATTTGACTTCTAGTAAGTCCTGTGCATCTTTTGAATCAATACGACTTATAGATTTTTCTTGAATTAACAATCTTTGGATAATCTTGTGCATTATTTGATGTTGGATACGTGGCTACTTTTAGATATCCTTTGAATTGCTAGCTTTCAGGTAATCCCACACATTATCTGACCTTGGATAAGAGATGTCTTACAGATATCCCTCTAATTGCTAGCTCTATGGTATTCCAGCACACCATTCGACCTTGGATACAATATGACTTATAGATATCTTTCAAATTGGTAGTCTTTTGGGTAATCCTGCACATAATCGATCATTGAATATGATGTGGCTTATAGAGAACCCTTGGACTTATCAATTTTATAATCTCATATATCCTCTGGTAAGGATTTATTTGTGACTTATGGATAACCTTCAGACTATCAATTTCTGTGTAACCTTACACACTATCTGGTTAGGATGTTTTTAAGGCTTACGAATGACCTATGGGCTATCAACTCATAGATAATATTTCACACTCTCCTATTTCAAATAATATTCCTTTTAGATGACCCTAAAATTATCAATTTCTAGGGAATCTCATATATCATTTGCTTTTAGATAGGGACTTAAAAATGTCCCTTTGAATCACGTGCCTTTGATGTATTTAGATGTTGATTCATGGAATGATAAGATATCCTTGATGCCAGAGTATTCTATCTTTATGTGTCAATATATGTCAAATGTTATGATATCCATGCAACCAACGCATGCTATCTCGAATGTCAACAGATAATAAATATTGATGAAATCCTCGATGCGAGCGTATGCTATATCATGTGTCAACAGATATTAAATATTGATGATATCCTCGACGCAAGTATTTGCTATCTCATGTGTCAACAGATATTAAATATTAATGATATTTTTGACGCCAGTGTATGCTATCTTGCGTGTCAACAAATACTAAATATTAATGATATCCTTGACACCAGTGTATGTTATCTCGTACCCTCGACACCAATGTATGCTATCTCGCGTGTCAATAGATATTAAATAATGATGATATCTTTGACGTTAGCTTATGCTATCTCGCGTGTTAACATATATTAAATGGACCTCTCGGCAATGGCATAAAATAACCCTTTTGGTAATGATATAAAATGGCCTTCTTAGAAATTATATGAAATGGCCCTCTTGGTAATGACATAAAATGGCCCTCTCGGCGATGAGATGATATGAAATAGCCCTCTCGGTGATGAATTAGCCCTCTTGAAAATGATATGAAATGGCCTTATTGGCAATGATATGAAATGGCCTTCTTGGCAATGGCATGAAATGACCCTCTCACCAATGGCATAAAATAGCCCTCTCAGCAATGAGATGATATAAAATGGTTCTTTCGGTGATTTGAAAACAGTTTCACCTGAGTTCTTTTGTCTGTGTTTTACTTTCTGCATGTACCTGTACTCAAGGTAGATAGTTAGTAGACATAATGTCGCTCTCACTGGAGACCACAATCATTCTTTATGGCAGTTTAATGACAAATACTAAGCATCATAATTGGAATGACTTATTCTGCTATTAATAATTATTTTTTAAGAAATAATTAAATAGCAGATCCACCGGATACAAGTAAATGGGGCAAAATCCTTGTTTGGAGTTTACTTAATACCATTTGCTTCGCCTCAAGGCAAATTTTGAGGATGACTTTCTGCTCTTGTTGTATTTATTGTGCTGACTCCCCTGAATGCACCTGCGCTCAAGGTAAATATTTAGTAGACACAGTCATCTTTGTTTGTCTTTCATAGTCTCAAGGAATGAGATATATAAGTCATAAGATCCTTGATAAATGAGTATTGAACCCATTTTGGGGGCTACCCAAAAATACCATTCTTGAGCACAATATGCTTTGGCGTGGCTCACAACTTACTTAGGGGTTTTCTGAAAAGGTTTTCATCTTTGTGTATTGATCTCTGCATCCATAAAAAAATAGTTAGTTTTGAGTAAAACTACTTCGTGTTGACCTCCTTTTATCCTTAATTTGCTCCTCGCTATCTTTTGGGTACTCCTTCATGTTGGGACTTCCACCCTGCCTCCCCATCCCAATAGATGCCTAGGAAATCACTAAGAAAAAAAGATTTGCATAGATTTTCAAAAGTAGTCTTAATTCTTAAAGCTAATTTCAAAACTTCTGCAAAAGATTTAGAAAATCTCTGTCAGTCATGTCATGTACAAGCTCAACAATCATCTTTCTCTTGTTTCAGACTGTATCCAATATTTGATGGAGGAATTACAGGGATTCATCATAGTCGAGGATCTCTATAAGAAGTTCTATCATAACTGGAGATTTAGTCTATCTAGACTTTATCTTAGCTGGTGATTTTAGAAACTTGACTTTGACCTCTGGTGTTGGGGATTTGAAATATGTTCCAGTATATTAGTAGAAATTTTGATGAGCTCAAAATTTCTGCCCCAGTTTAAAGTTGTTTGAGATGATTTCATCTTGAGAGGATTCGAAGTCTTTATTAGTCTTTGTTTTTTTTGTCTTTGGAAGATTATCTTCCTCTTGTGAATTTTTGAGGTTCCTTCTTGAAAATTCTGCCCCAATTTCCATGTCTTGGGGTTATATGATCGAGCCGTTGGGGCACCTACATATCCCATTGATGCAGGAATCACGTCAAACGTAGTTTAGGACTACTCTAGGGGTATATAGAAAAATCTAATTTGTTCACTGAAGCCGACACAGGCTGCCTACGTATCTCATTCTTGAGAATTTAGGTCATCACGTAGTTCATACGTAAAATGAAAGGATAAATTCTCCTAAGGGGTTGACCGAAGATGACATAGGCTACCTATGTATCCCTTTCTTGGAATTCAGGTCAAACATAGTTCGTATATGAAAAAAAAGGATAAATTATCCTAAGGGGTTGACCAAAGCCGACATAGGACGCCTATGTAGCCCTTTCCTGGGAATTCAGGTCAAACGTAATTCATACATGAAAGGAAAGTGATTCTACGAAATTAAACATCATAAAATAGATACTATCATAAAGGCAATTACAAATAAGCCAAGGAAACAAAAACTAAAACTTGTTTCAAACATAGTATCTCTTTAACGCATAAGAATTGATTGGTTTGGTCCACTCTTGACCATCCATCTCAGGTAGGATTAAGGCTCCTCCAGGTTGGTCTTCTTTTAGTTTTCAAATTCTTCTATATCTTCCACTAACTGCTCCTTATCACCTTCTTTCCGTTCATCATCATTCTCTTCGCTTTATTCATCTAACCCTTGACATGACACGACATTGGCAGGTTTTTAAATTATTGCTACGAAAATAAACCATGTAGATGATAACAAGCTAGTAAAAGATAATAATATAATCATATTTCAAAATAAATTCTTAAATAAATGGAGACATTTTGGAAAATAAATAAAAACTATGGCTCATATCCCGCACAAATGCGGGACCATGCCTTTTTGAAAGTCTTAAAGTTCGAAAAGAAAACTTGAGACATAAAAGGGTGGATCACAAAACCTTTGAATCGTCATCGATACTTATCTTCAATCTCACTTCCTTTCTTAGATGGTACCCTATCCCATGCTTAGATGTTTTTTATGGAACCGTAATGGGATTAATAATTCATTTTAAATTCTTAATCAAGACACTTAGGGAAGCCAGGACTTTCTCTATATTCTCCACTCCTACTATATTTTTGGAATTTTGTGAGTACACATTAGTAATAGTCTTGCTAGATACCCATTAGCTTTTTATTTTGATCATGCCAACCGCAGCTCCCTTTTGATTAAATAATGGATTATTGGTGGCATTTAGTGTCAGCACCTGAAGAGTGATAATATTTTGATTAATCAAGTCTTTGATCTTGTGTTTCAGATTGATACAATTTTCAGTATTATGCTCGGGCGCTCCTGAATGATAAGCACAGACCTGATCGGCCTAAAAGAATTAGGAATTGAGATTGGTAGGCTTTGGTGGAATAGGCTATTAATAACCAGCTTTCATTAATCTTCCTAAGAGCTGGGTATGAATTTTATCCAATAGAGTGAATTTTCTTGGCAGATTTTTTTTGAGGTTTTCACATGGGGGGTTATACTGATTTTGATTAGCAGGATGAGGTACTTGACGATAGTTTGGAGGCGCTTAGATATTTATTTGGTTGTTTGGAAGAGTATCTTAAACATAAGGCTGATAATTTGGCTGCGAAACTTCGTACTGGGGTAAAATATTTGGAAGTTGAGCTTGGTATTAGGTTTGAATATTTGGAAGTGGAGTTTGGTACTGGGATTGGGAGTAGAATACTGGTTGAAAACTTATGATGGAGATGAGGAAAGAATATTCCTCGACTTAAATTTCTTTTTCAATTTGTCCATAGAATTAGTAGAGAAAGCAGTCACATCCTCTCTTTTCTTCTTTGAGAATGCAGAAGATTCAAATGATGTTGGAGTTTTGACAATTTTTCCCATTCGGATGACTTCCTCTAATGATTCCCTCATCTTTACCAAATTTTCAAAAGTTTCTCAGACCGCGGATACCATCCTGGTATAAAATTCTCACTCATTAGCATAAGATAAAATCGATACCATTTCTTCCCTAGACATGAGAGGTTGCACTTTTGCAGCTTTCTTTCTCTAAAGGAAGGCATAGTCTCAGAAACACTCATCATTTTTTCTATTTTATCTGGTCTAGTGAGTATTGGTCAGGGACTGTCTCAAAGTTAAATGTAAATCTATCGAGAAAACCTTTAGACAACGCCCTTCAACTAGACCATCTTTTCAGTTCTTGAGATGTGAACCAATCTAAGGCGTCACTGCTTAAGCTTTGGCTGAATAAGCATACTAATAATGCCTCATTTTTTCTTACCCCAACTATTTGATCAAAATACCTTCTCAGATGGGTCATTGGATTTTCGTTACCATCAAACACTTCAAATTTAGGGACCTTGTACCCTTTTGGTAGATCTAAGATGGGGTACACACACAGATCATCGTGCCCCAAATCCTCATTATCACTTCCCTATGAGATTATTTGATCCTCATGATCTCTTTATTCATGGCTAACAACTTTTTTTCATGCCCAATCCTCCGCTTCTTTTCCTTCTCCTTGTAAGGTCTATCTCGGGATTAGGTAAGGGATTATAGATATTAGGGGATATGATTACATGAGAATGATTTAGAACAGTAGCTTGATTTTGAGGATGAGAGGTTGGGTGGTAGGGAGGGAGGAGGTTTTGGAAATTAATAGTGCTTTGTGGAATTTTAGAAGAGTTTGGTGAAATCTAAGAGAGATTTTGTGGACTTGTAAATGAGTTTTGTGAATTTTGAGAAGGATTTTGTTGATTTGGGAGCGGATTTTGTGGGTTTGAGAGCAGATTTTATGGATTTATGAGAAGATTTTGTGGATTTGAGAGCAGTTTCATGGGGTTAGAGATGGATTTTATGGATGGTAAGCATCTAGGTTATTTTCTCGATTGGTGTTTTGGATAAGTTGTGGAGTGTAGATGGATGATATATTATTCGGATGGTCCTTGATAATATGCATACTGAGGGAAGGGATCTGGAGTGGAGTCCCATGTCCTCTTGGAGTGGGAGCGCTGATAGTGATGGCCAGATTAGCTAAATCTCAAGTACGATTCATCTCCTCCTAAAGCATTTCCAATTTTCTCGTGAGTTCAACAATCAACTTGCTTTGTTCAGTTATTACATTATCCCTGATGGTCAATGCATTTTCTTCGTCGCTTCCAGTCATATTTGAATGATGGTTAGGGGATGGGATTTTATGTAGTTTTGACCTGGTGAGGTAAGGATGTTCTTCCATTTCGTTTCAACATGGAGTAGTTTTCGATTATCTGTAAAGTAAAATAACTCAAAGGCAGATGTTTTAGTTCCCATATGTGATAAATAATACAAGATATTTGACAAGAAGTAACCACATAGAGTTGTTTGCCTCATAGTCAAACTGATCCATGGGAGCATAGTGGATAAATTTGTCTTTGATTCAAATATACGCACATAAACACATAAGGCAGTTATATCACATAAAAAATGGATATCCTAGTTGGGTGTCCCTTTTGAGCCAAGGATTCGCCTAACATATTTAATTGAAGTATAGACTTTTTAAAACCAATCCATTATCCCCGAGAACCTTCATAGGTATACATAAATGGCATTAATGCCAATAAAAGTTGCATGAAAAGGATACAATCTTTAGGGAAAGGAAAAATAACATAAGAAAAATAATAATGTCCCGCACAGGAGATAGGAAATACTAGTTCCAATATGCTCTTCTGTCGGCCTTCGTCCTCTTAGACTTGTCTACTTCTTGTCATTGGCGACATCTGTCGATGATCAAGCGATTTCTAGGTAACTGTGCTTTGGATGGAACCGTCCAAATCAATCAATTTATTGCTTAGCTTTCTTTAACTCCTCCCTCAATTGGTGTATGATTGAGGAATACTTACACGAACATAAGTAAAGAAAGCCTTCCTATACATTTCTTCAACAAATAAAAATGATTTATCTGTAATTGACTCGGGGTAAATAGACGCAGGGCAAGTTTTTAAATGGGCCAAATACCCCCTCGGGTATTAGGTCGTCCTAGGCTCATTCCTAAAATAGGATTTTGGTTTTGCTCTATCCTTGGTGTCTAGAGTGGGTTTGAACTAGGCTCCCAAGGAGACGACCTAGGTTTAGAAATACGAACAGCCATCAGACGCCTTACATGCTAATAAACCATCGTATTTCCAACACTTTATTTGGAGTTGAACAATAGGGGCCAAGACATCCACAAAACCCCTAAAACATTTTAATAATCATCATGTAGGATTATGACATGAAATGCAATAGTTAAATTTGGCAGAATTTAAACATATAAGCACATAAACAGTTTAAACATTATAATAGTTAGTCGAACGGAAAACATTTGGTTGGAACCTAGTTAAGAATCCCAAGTAGAGTCGTCATTTCTGTTTTACGAAAATTTTGACTTTTTTAGAGTCTCTACTTAATTTATTTGAAAAGGAATTAAGAAAAGTCATTTAATAGGGTAGAAATAGAAAAAGGATCCAAAATAATATTCTAATTGAAACCAAAAGATACAACCACATAAGGAGTCACAAAGAACAGAGTAGACCCTACATCAAGCTAATAATATATGTCATGAGAGAAAAGTTGTAATGTGCCAATAATGACATCAGGTGATGCCCCAAATTTCTGTTTAGACACCAAAGCATACAACCTGTTTTGACCAACACTAGAATCGGAAGTAGTAATAAAAGCAGGTGCAACACCACCAGGTATAGGAGCAGAAGATGAATCCACAAAAATCTTATTCGCCCTCGTAGCAATTTTATTAACCGAAGAATCACCGAGCCGATGGCCTGCCTAGCCATACTTGAAGCATTTGTCCTTTCCTTCATCACAATAACCCCGATGAGAATGACCACAGAACCAATAAGGAAGCCATGAAGAAACTGATTTACTTTCATTGAGATTGGACACCCTGCGCCCAAAAATTATCACCACCCTGACGAAAAAGTCGCCCGACTGGTAAGGAGTACTAGAAAAAAAGTAGAAACCAGAACTCCCCCACTTCTTTTCTGCCATTTGCCACCATCTCGACTACCCTAAGATCGAGCACCTCCCTGGTCAAAAAAACTACTCCTTTTACCCTGCCTATCCCCAAACTCCGCTTGCTTTCTCTTTTCATCCTCTACCTACTGTATATGAATAGTCAACCTAGAGATATCTATATCTTTAATCAATAAAGTAGTCTTTCTCTCTAAAATCAAATCCCAATTCAACCCAGAAGCAAACTTTCTTATTCTAGCTCATATGTCATCCACTAAATCAGGAGTATACCTTGATAATTAGTAAAACTTCAATCCATATTCCTTGACAGACATTCTCCTCTGCTTGAGGTTCATAAACTCTTCCATCTTTGCTTCCCTCAACTCTTGGGGAAAGAAATAATCCAGTAAAGCACCAAAGAAGACTTCTCATAAGGATGACTCCTCCACATCCCCTCTATCCCTATCCCACTATTCATATCACTGTTATGCAACCTCTTTGAGCTGCTAAGCTATAAAGTTTACCCCTCTATATTGGTAGCCTGCATCACCCATAATATCTTCTCTACTTCAACCAAGAAACCCTATGAATCCTCCTCCACCTTCACTCCAAAAAGAGTGGGAGAACTCATCTTCATAAATTATCCAAACCTTGTAGCCTCAGCACACAAAGCACAAGAAATATCCCACTCAGCCCGAGCAGCAACCAGTTTAGAAATAGCATGAATATACTGATGAAATTTTATATTAGTCACCTCACCTTGAAGAGGACTAGTAGCAACCGATAAAACTCCAAAACTAACAGGGATAGGACCGTGAGATCAAAGATTAACCCCAAAAGTAGGATGCACCCCTTCAACATTACCCCTAGATAGGATAAAAGAATTTTCTTATGTTCTAGATCTACGAAGCATAATCTGAAAGACGAACAAACAAGGATTAGAGAAGATTCTATGACTAAGATCCAAGCTTGAAAATAGAATACCAATAAAGTGATACATTCCTAAATGTATTGTAGCATCTTTCTTATGAGTGTGGCGCGCTACATTCCCCTAAAAGAGACTCTACTCGATATGGATTTGTGGACACCCAATTGACCATGAACCTAAGCTCTGATACCAACTTGATACAACCCACCCTGGGTCCTAGTCATAATAGGCGTCCCAAGTCCATCCAGGATTAGAGACCACCCTCATTACCCCACCCAACCTCCAGCCGCCTGCCTTGAGTTGGCTGAATTCCGAGCATGTAACAAAGTAGTGTAATAGCTCACACAAAGACTCTGGAATAATATCACAACCGTTACCAACCCAACAGAGTCCATCCATCTAACCATACCAAGCTATACCAAACAAGGGTCGTAAACCAGGCCATAACCAAGGATGTTCCAAAACATAATATAATTAGTCCTAAAATGAAATAGGATGGAACAACCAACAATATCATCTAATGATTTCAGCCTTCCAGCTTATTGCAATGCCAAGGACGACAGCAATACCGATCCCGCCCATTCCAACCCGTAGAAGTACCACAAAGCCTCTAACTAGAGGAGTAATAAAATCTGATTGGGACATACCCCCAACCATAGCCAAAACTATTATCCAAAATAAATCAAAGTATCTAGGAATATCCATAACATGAAATGTAGCCTTTCGAAAGGATGAAAGCTCACCACTTCAGTCCAAATGCTGATCCTGAGTCAATCACTATGTAGGAGGAGTAGAATAGCTGGTTTCTACATAGCGTAGGTATACAGCCGCTGGTAGACGGGGTTAGCGAGTGACTGCTAGCATGATCTCGGGGCAAGGATAAAATAATGTCATTTGTAAAACCAAGTAAGACCATCCATATGCACACAACCATACATACATACATACATATATATATATATATATATATATATATATATATATACATACATATATACTAGTGATATATGGCCCCTGCTAAGCCCGGGCCCAAATTCTAAATATAAAATAATAATATTATAATTTAAAATTTTAAATTATATTATATTTTTTAATGCATAATTAATAAAACCTATGACATGTCAAAATTAATTGTTCATAAATTTTCACTATTACTAAATTTTGGCAAAAATTTATAATGACAAAAAATTATAAAGAGTAATCTAATTGGCTTTCTTATTCTTAGTTATAGTATTTTTAGTGGTGATATACTCCTTATAAAATTATTTTCATCTATAAATAAAAAGTAATCTTCATTATGTTACCTTAATAAATAGTACCAGTTTAATATAAGGTTTTGGTTATGTAAACATTCAACTGTCTTAATTTTGATTTTAAAATTTGCTACTCCTTTATCTCAATTTAAATATCTTATTTTTTTTATATGTTCCAAGAAGAGAGGTTTTATCTGTATTTAGTAAGTATTTTAAATTTTAACATTCTACATGACACCACAAGATTTAAAAACTATAAATTCTATCCCTCTCATATTAATTGTCTACATTACCAAAAATAATAGCCCCAAACTATTTGTCAATTTACAAAACAAAAGAGAATTAATTAAAAAATTTCTATTTTACCCTTACAGTTGAAATACTTTTTGAAGTGTATGCAAGCTTATTAATTTTTCAAAAGAAATTTGTAAAACCATTCTTCTTGTTTATGATTACGTAAGAGCATATGAAGAGGCTAGTGGACAACTAATATGAGCTAGGAGTACATCTTTAATTTAAAATCATAAAATTTAAAAATCTTATTTAAGATGAAACAATGTTAAAGACCCAAAATACACTAATCATAAAGATTCATGTAAAAAATAAGCTTAAAAAAAAAGAATTGAGTGTCAAAAAAATAAGGAAAAGACAAAAAAAATTGTAAAAGAAAAATAGAAAAGACAAATGAAAGAGTCAAATAGAGCAACATGAAAGGATTAAAAATTTTGTGAGGACTACCAAAACTTTTTATCCTCCCTTATATATAAGGGTATAAATTTGAGATCTTTTATTAATATAGTTTTTAATTATGTAAAATAAAAGTTATTTTAACTAATTAAATATGAAACCCGACATACCATATTATAATATGAATAAGGGGAAGGAAGTAACATTTCACAAAAAGTCGTTGATGAAACCTCAAATGTCATCATGTAATAGGAATAATGCCATGAACAGAGGGAAAAAAGGACAAAGTAAACATTCACAAAAAGTTACAATAGATAAGATTGAACTTAGGAAGAAAAACAAGAGCAAAATAAAGAATATGTCCACGTGTAGTAGAGATTGAAGCAAAAACTTAATATTATTAAATTAATTGTGAGGACAACCAAAAAGGGTCATCCTCACTTATATATAGTACTAATATAATATAAAAATAGTAATTATTAAAATTTCAATTAGAGATAGAATAAACAAAAAATTTCTTGTGAGGACTAAACAAATTAGGTTTCTCTTATTATTATTGTTATTGTTGTTGTTGTTGTTGTTTTTATTTTCACATAAAAGAAGACCACAAATTTTGAATTAATTTTTAATTGGTTAGATAAAGATCTCTCGTGGTGTCATTTTCACTTATTTTATGACTCATCACTTTTTGCACGACATTTAATAAGTCCATATAATTGCTCAAATTTACTAAAATGGGTGAAAGCTTGTAAAGTCATTAAAATTCAATTAGGGTTAAAATGAATAAAAGAAATATATGTGAGGATTACCAAATTCAAAGATCCTCCCTTATATATAGTTAAAAAATAAAGTTTCACGAGGCTCATGCTAAGCCCAGACCCAAACTCACAGTATAAAAATAATAATTTTAATTTAAAAATATAATTTATATTATCTATTTTTACTTTGTAAGCAGTGTATCTAATGATCCAGTAAACAATTCTTGTAGATAAATTTTCATAACTATTGGAGTTATTAATCACATAATTGGATAATTTTAAATAAAAATTATTATTTATGAGGAAGAAGATATTAACAGAGAATTGAAATATATCAAAAAGCTACAAGTAATATATTGTATAATAACAAAATTTAAAATATTTAATAATTACACTTCGATGAAGATCATAAATAAAAAAATATTGATATTTTATAAAATTTTCGGCTATTTATTTCATAGTTATAGATAAAAATAAATTTATTTTGATATTTATTGTATTTTAGTATTCCTCGTGATTTTAGTGGCAATAGTTTCTACAAATTACATTTTTCATCATATAGAATCATCTGGAAAAAAAGTCAATGTTTTCAAATTTATATTATAATAATTATAATTTAGCTAATAGCCTTTCTATAAATTAACTTAATAAGGATATTAAATGATAATTGTATTACATTAATATACTACTCCATTCGATCTATTTACTTATTATGTTTATTTTTTACACACCCCTTACAAGAGTAACCTAATCGTCCCATTTTAATCATTGGTTTATACTTTTTTCATGTCCAGTTCGAGAAACAATAAATACAAGATATTATTTATTATACAATGATATCAAAAAGAACTATAAGGTTATAGTTGAAATTATTGAAAAAAAAAAATTTTATTAAAAGTTAGCTTGAATTTTTTTGAGTTAAAGTGATTGTTGATTTAAAATGAAAGGTTTTTTAATTAAATAGTAACCTAACATGTGGCAAAAAGAAATTAATTATAAAAATTCAAGTGGAATGGTCTTAATTAATAAAAAGAATAAGGGAGAAAATGGAAATATGTAATTAAAAAACACTTTAAGTTGTCATTCGTAGTAATTTCATTTCACCAAAAAAATAAAATACCAAAAAAGCCCTTGTAAGGACTACTAAATCTCAAGATCCTCTCTTACGTATAAGTATAATATATATATATAACCATGCCGAAAAAAGAGACAGGGTTTAGCATGCCTTTAAAACCTTTACCTGGGTTGTGTAGCTTTGCCGTCCTAAATCACCCATGGATTATATGGGTTCAGCTCCGCCTGTTGAAAGGGCCCCAGTGTGTGTACCTGCATGACCAGGAAACTATCTCATGGGATAACTACTACATCCTCCAAATATAGAGTGACATCATGCACACTGTCACCAAGACTAACCTCATATCGGCAAATATGAGTTTTCGATTTTGGTCCACCCCGGACCTCCACCTTCCACGGCTTTGCTAAATATTCCGTTATTATTGACCAATTAAAACTAGTTTCCACATAACCAAGCCATTATCCATTTATTATCCAAGGTCATTGATATTGGTATCGTCATACCAACTCTTACTAGCAAATATTATCCATAGCCAACCATTTATAGGTTTAAGGGGACTTTCAAGTACCCTTCTATTTACTATATTAAACCACTTGGGGGATTCCATGTGCCCCTCAAGCATAACCATTAGCCATTTATCATTCCAAGTCATTTAAACCATGCATAATTCATTTATCAAGTTTTAAAACATATAAGAGTTCCATTAAAATAGTCAATGCAATAAAAATATCTTTATAAGCATTTTGTCAAACACATTGGGGGCATAATATGATCAAAATCAATTTCAATTACCATTAAACCATTCTCATACAATCCAATTATCCAAAACTATCATTAATGCATATAAAATCATAATTAAAAACATTGGGAAACCATAACCAATCATTTAACATCAAAACCCCCAATTCATATTTGAAAATCAAAATCATACAGTCAAAAAAATCATGGAAACATTTATAAAAATCATGTCTTTAGTTATAATTAACAATGAGGAAAGACAACATGCCTTAAACCAAGATGATGACAGAAAGAAATCATCAAGACAAGCCCCAAATTGATCTTTTAATTGAAACCCTAACTTTCTTTGCCCAAAAGCTCTTGAAAGAATTATGAAGTGTTTTAGAGAAGCTTTCAAGTGTTAATGAATGAAATAATAGGGTAAATAACCTCACAAGTAGGTTAGGAGTCGTGGGAACCTATTAGGCTAAGTGAAAAAATATTCAGAATACCCCCACTTAAGTTGCACCAAAATCCCATCACAGGGATACGACTGACCCACACGAGTCGTACCCTCCGATACAATTGTTATCCTCACTCATATCCTGGCCTCAACCCTTGGATCAAACACTGCCCAATATACGACTCATCCAACCAAGTTGTATTGGCAGCATACGATCTGTACCCTTCATCCGTACCCCTGGCAGATTTAAACCTAAGAAAGATTTAGACACTGTCCACTATACGAGTCCTGGGTACGACTTATACCCTGGCTTATGGCTCACGATGAGCCACTCATACTCAGAGTTCAACCTAAGTAACCAAGTCTAAGCTTAAGTTAAGGAACCAAACGATCTGTAACCACCAATACAACTCATACCCCTAAGTTGTATCCATTCCAGTAACCAAAATTCATCCTACCAACCAACACTGGTTAGTATACGACTGGACCATACCATCTATACCCCAACATATGGCTCGTACCCATGAGTCGTATTGGGTCCAGAGATTAGAATTTCAGTAAATTTTCTAAGGTCCAGCAACGAGGGTGTTTCAGTTGACTTACCTACTTATGGGTTACGATAGGCGTCATCATGACCTGAGAAATTCGGTTGTGACAAATTGATTTTGACACCCAATTTTGACTTTTCCTTTTTCTAAATTAATTTCTCAATGCTTATGAGTCCTGAATATGTAGTTTTTTTTTTTATTATTATTATTATTATTATTATTTAACTACTTATATCGTGTGTTATTAAATCACCCCCAAAAATAAATTATTAATAATAATATATTTCAAACTTATTACTTCACTATTTTCTCCAAAAAAAATGTATATGCGTGTGTTAAATTTTTTTTCAAAAATCTAGACAATCTTTGTATTAATATATACATCTTAATTTTACAAATTTATTTTTTTAATTTTTATTATAATTATACTTATTTTAAAATATATCATATGTACATGTTTAAAGTCATGCGTTTGTGTATATGTACGTATACATATGAAAATGCATATGTATATGTGTACACTTTTGAAAAATTAATTAGTACGAAACAAGAATGGTTAAATTAATTAAGCGAAAATGATTGGGTAAAATTGGAATATTCTAACAAATTAATTCACTAGTCAGTAGTTGGACCTATAACTAATTTATTTCAGCCTAAAACCAGGAAATTATATGTCATAGACCCAAATGTGGGTGACTTTAGATTTTTGACCCTAAAAAGAAAAGTCTTTGAAAATTAGCCTTCCTTCCTCTTTAGGTATTGTACAAGTACAATTTTGCCCCTCTACACCTCAAATATATTTTTAAACTTTTCATACTCATTTTTCTCTTAAATTCTATATTTTATTATTTTCACTTTTTTATTTTTTTCTTTAATTTTATTTTAATGTGTTTAATTTATTTGTCTCAACCTTTATTTTTTTCCCTTTTTTTTTCTCAAGCATTATCTATTTCTTCATTTTTTTTTCCTTCTTTAATTCATTTTCTTTAACCTTTATTTTTTTTTAATTATTTCTCTTTTTTTTTTCTGATTTTTCTCAAATATCATCTCTACACCTCAAATATTTTTAAAATTTTCATACTCATTTGTCTCTCATGTTCTATTTTTGATTATTTTCACTTTTTTTTATTTTTTCCTTTAATATTTTCATGTTTTAATTTATTTTTCTCAACTTTTATTTTTTTCTCTTTTTTCTTTTTCTCAAGCATTATCTATTTCCCTTTTTAATATAGTACAAGTACAATTTTGTCCTCTACACCTCAAATATTTTTTAACTTTTTATATTCATTTGTCTCTCAAATTCTATTTTTATTTTTCTTATTTTTACTTTTTTCTTAAATTTTATTTTCATGTTTTAATTCAATTGCCTCAACCTTTATTTTTTATCTTTTTTCTTTTTTCTCAAACATTATCTATTTCTTCATTTTTTTTTTTATATCATTTGTCTCAACCTTTATTTTTCTTTTTTTTTTTATTTTCATCATTTCTCTTTTTCCCCTCATTTATCTCAAACTTTATTTTTATTTTTTCCTTTGATTTTTATTTTTCTTCAATTTTTCAAATTCTTTGCTTTTTTCTTAATTTTTATTTTTGTCTTGCCTTTTTTTTTTCTAAATCTTTTTTTTATTTATCTATTTTGTTTGATTGTTTTTTTCTTTTTTCTCAACTTCTATTTTATTTTGCTAGTAAATAAAAAAATAGATATCCGTAAAGGGATCTTCTTTTTTTTGTACATCAAAGCAAATTAAGGGCATAACAACATAACGCGGTAAAGTCAATTTCTTGGCCGTGGGGTATAATTTATTGTTTGAAAGTCCTTGAGCTAAGCCTTGCCTCTAAGGCAATAGTTGTAGAACATCTCATAAATGAAAACATAATGTGGTAAAGTCAACTCTTGTTCGTGGGGCATAATTTGTAGTTTGAAAGTCCTTGAGCCAAGTCTTGCCTCTAAGGCAATAGTTGTAGAACATTTCATAAATGAAAACATAACGTGGTAGATTTAACTCTTGCCCGTGGGGCATCATTTGTAGTTTGAAAGTCCTTAAGCTAAGTCTTGCCTCTAAGGCAATAGTTATAGGACATCTCCTAAATAAAAACATAATGTGGTAGAGTCAACTCTTACCCGTGGGGTATAATTTATTATTAGAAAGTCCTTGAGCTAAGTCTTACATCTAAGGCAATAGTTGTAGAACATCTCATAAATAAAAATATAACGTGGTAGAGTTAACTCTTTCCCGTGGGGCATAATTTATTGTTTGAAAGTCCTTGAACTAAGTTTTGCCTCTAAGGCAATAGTTGTAGAATATCTCATACATGAAAACATAACGTGGTAGAGTCAACTCTTTTCCGTGGAGTATAATTTGTTGTTTGAAAGTCCTTGGGATAAGTCTTGCCTCTAAGACAATAGTTGTAGAACATCTCATAAATGAAAACATAACGTAGCAAAGATAACTCTTGTCCGTAGGGCATAATTTGTAGTTTGAAAGTCCTTGAGCTAAGTCTTGCCTCTAGGACAATAGTTGTAGAACATCTCCTAAATGAAAACATAACGTAGTAGAGTTAACTCTTGTCCCTGGGGCATAATTTGTTGTTTGAAAGTCCTTGAGCTAAGTGTTGCCTCTATAAAAATAGTTGTAAAATATCTCATAAATAAAAACATAATGTGGTAAAGTCAACTCTTGTCCGTGGGGTATAATTTGTTGTGGACTTGAGCTAAGTCTTGTCACTAAGACAATAATTGTAGAATATTTCATAAATGAAAACATAGCATGGTAAAATCAACTCTTGCCCGTGGGGCATAATTTGTAGTTTGAAAGTCGTTGAGCCAAGTTTTGCTTCTAAGACAATAGTTGTAGAACATTTCATAAATGAAAACATAACGTGGTAGAGTTAACTCTTGCCCGTGGGGCATAATTTGTAGTTTGAAAGTCCTTGAGCTAAGTCTTGCCTCTAAGGCAATAGTTGTAGAATATCTCATAAATGAAAGCATAATGCGGTAGAGTCAACTCTTGTGCATGGGGTATAATTTGTTGTTTGAAGGTCCTTGGGCTAAGTTTTGCCTCTAAGGCAATAGTTGTAGAATATCTCATAAATAAAAATATAACGTGGTAGAGTTAACTCTTGCCCGTGGGGCATAATTTATTGTTTGAAAGTCCTTGAGCTAAGTCTTGCCTCAAAGGCAATAATTATAGAACATCACATAAATGAAAACATAACATGGTAGAGTTAACTCTTGCCCATGGAGCATAATTTGTTGTTTGAAAGTCCTTGGGCTAAGTCTTGTCTCTAGGACAATAGTCGTAGAACATCTTATAAATAAAAACATAACGTGGTAGAGTCAACTCTTGCCCGTGGGATATAATTTGTTGTTTGAAAGTCTTTGAGCTAAGTCTTGCCTCAAAGACAATAGTTGTAGAATATCTCATAAATGAAAACATAACGTGATAGAGTCAACTTGTGTCCTAGGATATAATTTATTGTTTGAAAGTCCCTAAACTAAGTCTTACCTCCAAGGTAAGAGTAATAAAATATCTCATAAATCAAAATACAATGTGGTAGTATTAACTTTTCCCCATGAAACATAACTTGTTGTTTGAAAGTCACAAGTTTTGCCTCTATAATGTAGTAGTGTCAACTCTTACCCATTAAACGTAACTTGCTGTTCGAAAGTCATAAGTCTTGCCTTTATAATGTGATAGTGTCAACTCTTTCTCATGAGATGTAACTTGAATGGAAGAAATCGAAGAACAGAACGAAAAGAATAAAAATTGTGGAAAAAAAATAAAGGAAAATATTAAAAAAATTAAAAATCAAAGAAAATGTAGAAGCTAAGAGAGAATAGTAAGAAAATAAAGGTTGATAAAAATTAAAAAAAAAAAAAGATTAAATAAAAATAAAGGTCGAGAAAAATTAATAAAAAAATAAAAAATAAAAATTAAAAAAAATAAAAAAGATCTTTTATAAAAGTAGATGTTGAGAGGTGTAAAGAAAAAAAGTAAGGATTGAGAAAAAACTAAATAGAAGAAAAAAAAAAAGAGGAAAGGAAAATTAAAAAATCAAAATAATAAAAAGAAACAAAAGAAGTTGAGAGGAAAAAAGGGAAAAAAAATAAGGGTTAAGAAAAATTAAAAATAAAAAGATAAAAGAAAAAATAAAACTCAAAGTAAAATTAAAACGGGAAAAAAATAAATATTAAAAGATATAAATATAAAGTTGTTGTCTATTATGTTAATTATTTATGTAGTTACTCTATTGATTTGGAGTAATTTAATTAAAAAAATACTAGTTAATAGATAAATATTATTTTAATTTTTTTTTTATATTTGGGGTAAAATTTGAAAATAATCCCAATTTAAATTTATTTTTGAGATTCACACACCTAAAACTACCTTATCAGCCCGACCTAAAATAACCTAACCCGGCCCAAGACAACTTTAACCTGACTGAACCAGCCCCCTAATCCTCCTTCCTCAACTTTTCATCGTCAAAACCCAACCAAACTGGACCTCTTCCATCGCCAAAACAACAACATTCAACGTCATTCTTTCCTCTTTTCTCTCTGCCAACGATGGCAGCCTATGAACCACCGGAAATTGATATTTTCCTTTGAGTTTCCACCTCTCCCCATTACTTTTTCACTTCTCCATCAATCAAGCCGCCCACTGTCACCTCACCCGTCTCTTTTTCTCAAATCATCCCTCCCCCACTAATGTTCATGGGGAAGTAAAGAATTCGAAGGACGCTCGGATTTGGGTTTAATTCGATGGATCCGAACGCTTTACCTTCGAGTTGTCTCGTCTCCCCTTCAAATCGGCTTGAAAAAGTAAGCCATCCATTTTTCTTTCTCTAATTTCATCATTATTTCTCAAAAAAGTAGTTTCCCAAGAATTCAAATTTTTCACTTTTGAAGCTTCCATCAGAGCCGTTTGAACCTTCTTTCAGCTATAAAAGGGAAGCTTTGGAATCCCTTTGAGAGAAATATATAGACAAAAGCAAACACTAGAACATTTCAATAGCTTCCTCACTTGCTCTTTATTTCTTTCTTTAATTCATTTTCTTTTCCGGTTCTTCTCGAAGCCCTTGGAGTTTATATCGAAGTCAAAATCGCTAGTGTAGAACTGGACACTCGACGGGCTCAATCGCTGCCCAACAAAAGATACAAATTCGTCCCTTTCATTTCACTTTCATTCTCTTCTTTCATCTCATTTTTGGATGGGAGTATGTGATTTTGTTCTAATCCTAGATTTTGTTGTTGTTTTCGTGATAGAATATAATTCTGATTTTGGTGAAGTTATCTTGGGTCTGAAAATCTGTTTCATGAATATATGGGCCTTTAAATACATGAACATAGTACTTATATAGGATTCAAGTTTATATTGATATTGTTATCCCCATTTTGAATTTATAGACTTGATTTCGTCCCAAATTCCCATTTTCACAATTATTTTGTGGTCAAATTCTGCAAGATATGTGAAAATCTCTTCTTACTCGGCCTTTGTCTCCCTTGTTTCATTTTGTCTATTCATGTATAGATTTGTGTACATGTAATTTATTTCCGTTTAAATGTATGTTGACGTTGTTTTTTTTATCTTCATTTGTTCAATAGCTGTCATGTGTTTTCTTTACACCTTTACGAGTATGTTGCTAAGTATTCCCTATTGTTGGATAAATTGAAAATGGTATATTTAGTTTTGGGCTTGGTTTGGGTTGTGTTTTGGTTTAGTGCCTCGATTTCAAATAGTTCTTGTTCACATTTTCGTTCCGAGTTTGAGACATGATTTTCATAATCTCTCTGGTCATGAAAAGTTAGTGGATCTATGTTGAATTTTGCCAAAGTGTGTATAGTTGACTTCTCTTAAAAAATAAAAAGAAGATTCATGGAGATTTTGCGTCTTTGGCTTCGAATTTATATTTGCATCATAAGGTGAATATTCTTTTACCTTTATGGAAAGTGTGTTTATATTTTCTTGAATTTGAGTTTAGACGGAAAAAAAAAGAGGGACTTCAACGTGTCTATTGCTAATTTTTTTTTCTTTTTTTAAATGGCCTATCTAAGATGAATAGGCTCAAATGTTTTATCACTGTGGGTGTCTTGACAATTGCTTATGTTAATCATATTTCCTAAGCTTTCCCCGTTAAAGTATGTAAACAATTTAGAGTGAATAGACATTTCGTTCTCCTCTTTTGGAATACCCATCTTGCTTTAAAAAAGCATGTCTTTTGAATCATACGTCTCTCTTAATCTTTACATTTTTATGCATTTTTAGTTAATTAGTTTTCTAATCCTTATTTTTCTTATTTTACATGTAAATTCGGAAGTTTGAGTTTCAATCGAAACTCCATTTTGATTCAAACATCGGATCAACCGCCACTAGAATCGCGGAGCTTCTAAGTACCGTAGATTAGAAACTCAACTCCGTTAGGAGTCTAGTATCTATTCTCTTTTTTAATTATTCACGTTCTGTTGCTAGTCCTTTGAAATAGTATTTAATTATTATTAGTTATTTGGATTTCATATTTTTGTTATTTGTGTTTATAGTGCTTGATTATTTGCGAATTTTCTATAAAGTAGATAAACGTTCTCACACTTTCGCAATTAACGTGCGACTAGTTGACTCATAAAAATGGATTTCTCTCTTAAAAAGATGAGCTTAGCAACTTAGATATTCGGCTGATGTTCAAAAAAACTATTTATTGGCCTAAAAATACTTTCTTTAATAAAATGAATGTCGTGACCTGAATATTTTTCCTAAAAACCAAAAAAAAATGAGAGTTCAATATTATTGCGAGAGAGCATGGAATAAAATTCAATTTTTTTTTTTTTCAGAAAGGAAGGCCTATCCACCAACTTCGGCTTATTTCAATAAATAATTTCAACGTTTTCACTTTATTTTTATTCATTTTCTCAATAATAGTTTCAATTTTTCAACTTTAAGACTCAAAGGACACTCAAGGTGTATACATATATACTCTACAGTATAAGAGATATTTTGTCACTATTTATTATTATTATTATTATTATTATTATTATTATTATTATTATTATTATTATTATTATTATTTACACTTTATTTCAATATCATATTTGTGTATGAGTATTTCTACTATTACATTTACTTTTAACTACTACTAAAAATTTTACAAATAAATAAACACTAGCATTATTTCTTATATTTTAAATATACTCAAGTCTAGTTTTACTCAAGAATTAATATGTTAATGCGATTTGACATTTTTATATATCTGTACTTTGCAACAAATGCATTTGAATACTTTTACTCTTGAAAACTAAATAATTTTTCATATTTTTTTAGACATACTTATTAATGTTTATAATAAATAAAGTTTCAGATGCTTTTAAAAGTTACATTAACCTTCTTTACATTCATGTAAAACTATAAGCCTTTAAATTTTATATAACATACATATTATAACAAAAATACTAATGTCAACTTTACTCTTCGTTTTTATATTTTTTTTGAAACATGCATATATATTTTGTAATAAACTATATAACATGTTTTCATATATCATAAGCATATATTTATATATCTTGTGTGCGTTCTTTTAGTTTAGATCTAATAAATTCTTTGTAGCTATCACTTTTTTTTGTAAATATTTTTTCAAATATTTTATTTAAAACTAAGTTGAAGAACTATCTTCGGATAGGCTCTGATGGGTTCTTAACCTTTTTTTTTGAGCAAGCAAAACCCTTACTCTGAATCTCAAATGTTTTTAAAAGACCAAAAACAGATTTTTAAGTCATAAAGATAATTTTTCTATTTTTTTTCTAAAATTTATGTGGTGACTCTTGAAAATATTTTTTTTTTAAAAATCAGATAAAGTCTTAACGATCATATGTTGTGTACTGTTTTGATCTGTTCAAAACAAGGCGTGATATCGTGGCGACTCTGTTGGGGATGTAACTTAGGTCTATATCTTATCGGACTTAGTTTAGGAATATTATTTGGAATATTTATTTATTTTCAGTACATTCTGATAGAGAATCAGCCTAAGAGAGATGAAAACTACCTAAAGAAGCAAAACACAAATAATGCAAGAAAGTAAAGATAGGCAAATTGACATAAGAAGTTACAAAGAATTAAGAACCAACGAGTGTATCAAACTCAAAGATCCTTAAACAAGTAGAATCGATCACCAATTTCTTACGTAAACATCAAGGAAATTGAGTTCCCAAGCAATTCACATTTCTAAACAAAAGGGATCAACACAAGTTAATCCAAGCTTGCAATTCATTCATAAGAGTATTCTTTCAAATATCATCAAAGTTACAAATGAAATGACTAAGGCATATATTTATAGTTATTGTCTTTGCATAATATTACAAAAATAGCTTATAAGTGGCTATTTTGGAGATAACCCACCTGGGCTCTTCAAAGCATGCTCCACATGCGATCTTGTAGGCTTAGGAGCCTAAAAAGGGGTCCACCGAATGCACTCTTGAGCTCTTAGTTTGATCGTGGATTGGACCTCTTTGTATTGGCCTCGAAAGATGTAGTCTAATGCTTTAAGGCCGATCCGGACCGTATCATTCTCTCATTTTTGAAAAGAATTCATCCTCGAATCCAAACCTTGTAAAACCAAAAGAAGCCAAGTATGCACACACTTCACATATAACCAAACATAGCATTATGCCAAGGTTGCACACACTTCACATATAACCAAACATCCTTCAAGATATTGGAAGAAAAGTCAACATTCAAAGTGCAAAGGAGTTGGCTACGAAAAACATCAAGAAATTCTCCTTAGTCCCATTAACAACATTACAAAGCAAATTATCACACATTGGAACAACTAAGGGTAGAAGCAAGGAGTCTTTAGGGAGTAGATTACCTTTCCAATCACAAGAAACCATGTTTTCACTTACGTGCCGCACATCCCGTTTACTTGAATAACCTTCCAAGAAGGAATCAACTTTTCTATCCACATAATGTGACAAAAAACAAAGAACAAGAGTTGTTTATCAAGTGGAAACCATACTTTTCTTGGAACAACAAATAGACTTGCCACCTAAAATAGGGAGGCCATATATTTTATGAATACTCAAGTCATTCCAAAAGACGTTAATACCATCTAGGTAGGATTTTAAATCAAATGTCTTTATTGCATTGTCTACTCTAGGGTAAATGCCATTATGATTTCAAGGAAAGCTAAAAATATGAGAGGGTAGGTACATACCTTTGGAGCAAAGACTTGTGCTTGCCCTCTTGCTTTCTAAACTTGCACCATGGGAACTCATCCTCTTATGCATCAACTTGAAAGTTGGCACAAGGCCAGTGCCAAATGTAGTGAATAACAAGTGCTTGGTTTTGGCACCAAGTTCTCCCTTTTGATCCTAAAGCTTCCCATCTTTACCATTCATATCCTTCCTCATCATGAGGTTAAAATTCAAGACATCTCTTTCTTCAGGCCAAACATCTTCATTGGGAGATTTCATCATCAATCCACAAGGTACAAAAAAGTTTCCTTCTGCCTCCACTAATTCCTCTTCACCGTCAATGTCATCACTCTCTTGAGGGATTTCCTCACCATTATCTTTTCGGGTTACTTTATCCCCAACAAAGTAAGGATCACCTTCCACCAATACAATGTTTTTTTGGTTGGGGCATTCACTAGCCTTGTGATCCCAACCTTGATATTTAAAGCAAGTAATACCTTTAGAATTGGGATTAATAGATGGATTACCTTCATTCCTTGGTGGATACCTTTGGATTGCCTTATCAATAGGCTTTTTTATAAGGACTTGTTAAAATTCTTGTACTTGTTCCATCTGAAGAAAGTTGAAGAATTGTAACCTTTATGAAGGACTTCTTGGCATTGTTGTTTCTTTCAACCTCAATGGATGCTTCAACAAGATCTTTTATTCGGTCAAACTTGTGGACAACTAGTTAAGAAAAAACTTCATAATCTAAACCACCTTTGAACTGAGCCATGCAATGAATTGGGGGTTCGACAATCTCAAGACGAAGGATCAAATTTAGAAACTCCTCATAATAGTCTTCCACACCTCTATCTCCTTTTCTCAAATTGTAGATCCTTGTTAGTTTCTCTTATTTGAACCATTACATAACATACCTCTCCTTCATAAGTGCCTTCAATTCATCCCAATTCGGAAGGTTGGTATTAACATTTCTTTCTCTTTGCACTCTCCAAGTAGAAGCATACCCTTCAAATTGAGCAATTATATGGGTGGCTTTCTTGTGATCGATTAACTCATTTAGTTAGAAGATCCTATTACGTTGTATTTCCCAATCAAGGTAGATAACTGGATCACTAGTTTCTTTGAAGGTAGGAAGAGTGATCTTGATGGAGTTGAGACCCGTGTTTCTACCCATATTTTATCCTTGATCCCATTGATGATCTTCTTGAAATTGAGGACGGTGTCTTGAATTTTCTCTTCCATATAAAATCAGACCAAACCTTCCTTTTCGACCTCTATGTCCTCCTTCTTGAGCTTCTCTTCTATTTTGTATAAATACCATAAAGAGAGCTACTCATTTAACTCTTTATTTTCTCTGTAAGGTTCCTCACCTTTCACATCATCAATTTAGATTGGTTAGTTAAATTTAAGTGGAGTTTAGCAGTCTTTGGGGTATCTGGGTGTGTGGCTCTTGATTTTGTAGATCTTCTTAGTGGATTTGGTTGAATTGGGGTTGTAGTGGATGAATAGGTTTCAGTTGTTTGGATAAGTAGTGGCTTGGATGATGGGTTCATGTACTTGTCTAGGTGGATTAGACATTTAGTGAAGTGTTTTCGGAGTTATAGTAGTGGAGGTGTTGGGAGCATGACCATTAGAGAAAGCATGATGGTTTTGAGGAGTAGATGTAGTAGAGTTTAGACGGATTTTAAAGGAGTCCATCCTTCTTGAGAAAGAGTCTTCCATCCCTTCCATATACTTTCAAAAGATCTCATTCGGCTATTCATAGCATCAAGCTTCTCCAAGATGGAAGCTAACATAATATTTGTAGTGTTACTATCCATGGTGTGTGATGTCTCACCTTCTTGAGCCATTGCACCTATTATGAAATTCTAAACAAAAATAAAAACAACAAACAAGTTAAAGGTTAGGAAATCAACCTCACAAGCCCTCAAAGTTCAGACCTTTGGTTGTCACTTAATTGGCGTCGCAAATGTTGATAGCTTATTTGTACTACAATGAGATGACTTGGTACCAATTATGGCTTGAGGTCGGAATGGATTCTTGTTTGAAAGACTCAAATAAAAAAATTATGTACGGACTAGAATCAAGAAGTTGCGATGAATTAAAAATGAGAAAATCATACAAAGAAAGAAGACATGAAATAAAATGGATTCAACAACTAATTCACAACTAAGTAGGTTATTACTAGTTGTTAATTAGCAATAAAATCATGAAGGAAACCAAAGAATCAAAGAAAAGAAACTTAGAATCTAAATTTGAGCTTAAGGCAAATTTGATGGTTGAGTGACTGGCAGTTTCTAAATGGTTGGTTGGCGTTTGGGAATTTTCTTGTTTCCAATTTGAATTTCAATCAATCTTCATCTTGGAGGTGTGGTAATCGGCTTTGGATGAATAAAATGCAAAGAATTGGGCCCTTTAATTATTCTTCAAGCTTAAAAGATTTTGAATTTTCTTGTGGTCCCCTCCTTGTACTTTCCCGTGTTCTTTTTTTTGAGAATATTTCCTTTTGATGCTTTTGGACTCTTTATTTCCAATTTCTTTCTTTGGAAGACTTGGAATATTCTTTGGACAAACAAGTATCACACTCTCTCTCACCTCCTTTTTGGATGAAACAATTACTTTTTAAATGTTCTTCGATTATGATGAACATCAAGAACATTCAAAGTTGATCCTTAAGAAAATGACCTCAGAAGTTGATGATTTTTTATTTTTCAAGCACACGTTGAACTTCCAAACATCAATCAACACGTTTTCAAGTCCAAAGTTTCAACAACAACCTTCCAAATTTGAGATCCCACCTTCAAGTTTCTTCAACTCAAGCTCAACAATGATGGATGACTCAAAACAACCTGGAATAAGCTCAAATTTGAGATCTAGACTTTATTAGTGTTAGGAAACAAGGATCTAACACTAGAAACTAAAAAAAGAAACAAAAAATTCCAAGACCTAAGTCTCGGCCTAGGGGTAAAATTGAAAACAAAATTTCTTTTTATGATTTTTGATTTTTTTACACTCTTTTTTTGTTGATTTTCTAGATAACAACCCAAGATTGATTTCGTAGGAACAAAATCAAATCTTACTCTTGATACCTAATGATGGAGAATCAACCTAAGAGAGATGAAAACTACCTAAAGAAGCAAAACACAAATAATGCAAGAAAGTAAAGATAGGCAAATTGACATAAGAAACTACAAACAATTAAGAGCCAAGGAGTGTATCAAACTCACAGACCCTTAAACGAGTATAATCAAACACTAATTTCTTACGTAGACCTCAAGGGAATCATGTGACACCCCGTACGTTGCATGTACTTTTTTTATTTATATGTAACTTGGTATAGCCTTATGGTAGGTAATGGATGAGATTTGTCATGCAAATATTAATGGTGTAGATGGAATTCTAGACGTTTACCGTACCATTTTATGAGATGCGATCAAGTTAACATCGATACACCTATTTAACTTGGAATTGTAAGTCGGTATTTAAATCTAAAGTTTAAAGTGACCAGGTGTGTACAAGTTGTAAGTTAGATTAAGGTGATTAGGAGCTGGAAATGGGATGAAATATTGAGGTACTTTCTTGACTTAATTAAGCTAGTAGGTGAGTCACCTACTTGGGTTATATGAGCCAAGTTAATGGACCAAGTCCATGAATCATATTTGGGCCTTTATTAGTATACTTATTTGGGCACAAATTAAGTAAAAGAAGAAGAAAAATGGAGAAAAAGTCCAATGCTCAAATCTGCCAAGGCCCAAATATAATTGAGCCGAACTAAGAAATTAAGAAAGTAGGTGCATCACATACTTTGACATTTTGAGCTGCTTGAACTCCTTAAGTAGGTGCATCACCTACTTGGACCAATTTGATTAAATTTGTGGTCCAAAATCAGCTAAGTGGATGGCCAAAATTAGGGACTTTATAAGGCCACATTGCTGGCCATTTTCCCTCATTCTTAAGTCACAAAAAAGGGTTACTTCACAAATTCTCTCTACTTTCTTTTAAACAACAAAGAGTAGCCCTATTTTTCTTTCTAGGATTCTTAAAGAAGCCCCAACCTTTACAAGCCAAGATAAGTGAAAAAACTTATGGTTTATCTTAATTATCTCAAGGAATATTAGGAAAACATAATATCAGTGATTAATTATTGATTCATTGTAAAATATGGAACAAGCTACTTGTTCACTTTTTCTTTGTTATTACGAGATTTCCTTTCTTCTTTGGTTTAAAGTGTGAAGGAAAGTGAAAGTTGAAGTTCTTGAGGAGTTCAAATTAAAAGAATAAGTTGCAGAATTAAGGTAAGGTGACTTCCCATTTTGTTTTCCTTATGTATGAATTTAAGAAAGAATTATGGATGTGTTGTTATTGAGAACTCAAGGGATGATGGGTTCAATAATTGATTGCTACAATAAAAGGAATTTGGGTCTGTTTTGTGGATTGTTTTGTATGTATATGTTATGGGATGCCAGGTTGATGTTGGAGAAAGGTGTGACTAGTTTGAATTAAAATATAGAAGAAAGGTGTGGTGGTACACCACCGAACTAATTATTGCATGTATTTATTGCCCAATCTATTTTGCATATTGTTTGGAGGGTGTAATGAAGCTGAGGCAATTTTGGAGAATCTAATAAGAACATATATGGTATGCTGGTGTAATTGGAGGAGAAAAGGGTTAAAATAACACCCTTGATTGTTAGATTAAGTGCTTACCGCCCGATTACTGTTTTAGTGAAGTTAAGTAGCCCAAATTTTTTGATTGGTTGCTAATACTAGTTTACCATATATTCTATTGTAGATAAGTAATCTAAAAGGCGGGGAAGTCAAGTTGGGTTAGTTTCAGAGTTATATAACTGGGTATGTAAGGCATACTCTATTTTACACCCTTTGGCATGAAATCGAACATTTGTTCCATCAAGTAAGCTTCCAAGGTTATCCTATAACAAGTGATACATAATAGCAGCACATTACATTCTATGTAGCCAATGACCTTATTCCCACTCTCTAATGTGTTAAAACACCTCAATACATGCTTTTTATTTAACCTGCACATCTATTTTCAGTAGAAAATTTCAGAAGTTCTCTGTTTACTCAAATAAGACCCATGTGTATTTTCAGCTCCTAAACACTTCATTTGTGTTCCAACAGCTCCCTACCTCATTGTTGTTGCATTAAGTTCCCATTTACATGTCTCTTATCACGAGTGGCAGCTCAGGGGCATAAGCCTAGCATGGGCCTATCTCGATACCTTTATATTTAGGTGGAAGATCAGGGGCATAAGCCTAGCATGGGCTGATCCCAATGTTCTTATGTGGGTAGCAGCTCAGGGGCATAAGCCTATCCCAATATTCTTATGTGTGTAGCAGCTCAGGGGCGTAAGCCTAGCATGGGTCGATCTCAATTTATCTATTTACCACTGATCAGCTGGTCATTTGCATTATATGGATTACAAAGATTATGAAGTAACAAAGGTAAAAAATAAAGAAAAGAATGTAATGTACGTTGTCCCATAAGTATATATTAAGGTGGTCTACTAGTACTACTTATACACTTGTATCTATTTTTTATTAAGCTATTGTATCATGTGTTGTTACCTTCAGCCTTACATATTTAGTACATATCTTCATACTGACGTCACTCACGGGAGACCTGTATTTGATGCTGCAGGCACAGATGCTTCAGCTAATACGCCTCACTAGTATGAGCATAGGATATTCAGTGACTATCGGTGAGCTCCAGGTTGATTCGGGGCTTTCCCAGTTTGTTCCATATATTTTGGTATTGTGCAATAGTCAAGAGTAGGGTGGGGGTTTATCCCGACCCTAACTGAGTCTATGTATCTTTTAGAGGCTTTGTAGACTAATGTAAAGTTAAACATGGTAGTGTCTTGTCTTTTAGATGTGGTGGCCCCAACGGACAAGTGTTATATATATATATATAAGTTTGTTCTTGCCTACGTAGTTATTCTCATTGATGCATAATATCATGCTTGTCAGAAACTTTGGTTGTCATAGTTACATGCATGAGAAGTACAAGGTTATAGATTTCTCTCGGGCCTTTACGGCTACGGGTGCTTGCCCGCCCCAATAGGATTTGAGGCGTGACAAAAATGGTATTAGAGCAGGTCGTCCTAGGGAGTCTACAAATCCATGTATACGTAGAGTCTTGCTTTTGGGTGTGTCGTCCACCACATATCTAAACAAGACGGTCTGGGCATTTAGGGGTTGTTTCTTTTTTTCACATCATAGATCATGCAATAGATCCCAAGTTATAGGTGAAGTCATATTTAACCACTAAACCTGTTTCTTTCTTATTATAGTAAAGATGCCGATTATAAGAAGGAGTAGAAATATAGGTAAGTGAGTAGACGTGGCTGCCGGAGAAGGGATAAGCAAGTCACTGCTTAGACAAGCTATTCAAAGTGAGGCTCAAGTTGAGTTTGTGTCACAAACTTCTTTTACTCCTCCATCTCCAGAAGAACAAAGAAGGAGAAGAACCGCATCATCAGAACCACTTATTAATTCTACTGACCAAGATTTAAGGAATGCAGTATAATTGTTGGCTCGTATAGTTTCTGGGCAAGCTCAAGGAAAAGCAATTCCAACCACAGGTTCTAGTGGTGCAGATATGGCAGCTAGCCTACTGACATAAGATTTTCTTAAATTAGATCCTCCCACGTTCACCAGATCAGATCTTAGTGATGACCCACAGGACTTTATTGATCAAATCCAAAGGGCTCTAGATGTCATGCATGTATGGGGTAAGGAGACAGTGGAGCAAACAGTATATAGATTCAAAGGGAAGGCTATATTTTGGTATGAAGACTAGAAACGATCTACGGGTATCGATGCACCTTCAGCTACATGGAAAGAGTTTAAAGAGGCATTTCTTGATCATTACCTTACGTTTGAGATTCAACAGTCCCATGCAGATCAGTTCCTAAATCTTTGCCAAGGGAATATGAGTGTGAAAGAGTACAACCTCCAGTTTAAATCTTTGTCTAGGTATGCTCCTAATGTAGTAGCTACTATAGATGATAGAGTTCATCAATATGTGGATAGATTAGATCTATATTTGGTTAGAGATTATACTATTACTGCTTTGAACAAAGACATGGACATAGCAAGGATATAGTTTTTGCTAAAAAAATGGAGGATCGGAGGCAAAGAAGAACACAAGAATTGAAAAAAGGGTATTCTAACAGGGCCAGAACTATGGGGAAGTTCATGGAATCCCAAGGTGAGTTTTGGAATTGATTTTCTAATAGTCCGTCTAGGCCAGTATCTTCTTATCCTACAGATAATGCTCCACCACAATTTCAAGGGTCCAAAGGCAACCAGTTTGGGCAAAGAAGTGAGAGTCAGGTTCACAAACAATGGGGTATCAAGAGAAAGGGAGTATGATCCAATTAAGGCTTTTTAGTTAGTCATGTAAACAATGTGAAAAGCTTCATTTATGTGCATATCAGTTTGGGACAAATGCTTGCTTTTGGTGTGGTACGTCGGGGTATATCATTAAAGAATGCCCACAAAGAGGCATGGGTGGAATGGCATGACCTACTATATCAGCCATTGCATCATCATCATTGGTGCCTTCTTTAGGTAGAGGTGTACAACCTATAGGTCGTGGTAGAGGTGCAAAAAGGAGTAGCTAGCTCTAGTAGAGTTCAGAATCGTACATATGCTCTAGCAGATCGACAAAATTTAGAGGCTTCTCCAGATGTGGTTACAGGTACATTGTCCATATTTTTACATAATGTATATGTATTAATTGATCCGGGTTCTACTTTATCATATATCACTCCATTGGTTGCTGGAAAGTTTAAAAGGACACCAGAATTGCTAGTTAAGCCATTTGAAGTGTCTATGCCGGTTGGTGAATCTATTATAGCTAGGGAAGTGTATCGAAATTGTATAATAACTATATGGTCGGGATACAATGGATGACCTGGTTGAGTTAGAAATGGTAGATTTTGATGCTATAATAGGTATGGATTGGTTGGCTTCTTGTTATGCCACAGTAGATTGCCGAACTAAGAAGGTGTATTTCTATTTTCCAAGAGAGGTGGCCCTTGAATGGAGGGATAAAATTGGTGCACCAAGAGGTAAATTTATTTCATATTTTATGGATAAAAGTATGATTTCTAAGGGTTACATATATCATCTAGTTATAGTGAAGGATACAGATGCGGAGCCACCAACGCTTCTAGCTATTCCAGTGGTAAGTGAATTTCCCGATATATTTCTTGAAGATCTTCCAGGTTTTCCACCAAAACGAGAAGTGGAGTTCGGTATTGATGTAATTCTAGGTACTCAACTAATTTTAATTCCTCTATATAGAATGGCCCTGACAGAATTACGGGAGTTGAAAGAGAAATTGAAAGAGTTGCTAGAAAAAGAATTCATAAGGCCTAGAATATCCCCTTGGGGTGCACCAGTGTTATTTGTACGTAAGAAAGATGGCTCTTTGAGAATGTGTATTGACTATCGATAACTGAATAAGGTGACTATTATGAACAAATATCCCCTTTTGAGAATTGATGACTTATTCGACCAGTTGCAAGGGGCCAAGTGTTTTTCAAAGATTTATTTGAGGTCAGGTTACCACCAAGTGAGGGTCAAAGAGAAGGATATACCAAAGATAGCTTTTCGAACACGATACGGTCATTACGAGTTTCTAGTCATGTCCTTTGGGCTAACTAATGCCCCTGAAGCTTTATGGAGTTGATGAATAGGGTGTTTAAGACATTCTTGGATGTGTTTGTGATAGTTTTTATAGATGATATTTTGGTTTATTCGATATCAAAGGAGGACCATGCCAGTCACTTACGACAGGTGTTATAAATTCTTCGTGATTGTAAGTTATATGTAAAGTTCTCTAAATGTGAGTTTTGGTTAAAATATATGGCATTTTTGGGTCATATTATATCTGATGAAGGGATAATGGTTGATACTCAAAGTATAGAATCCGTGAAGAACTTCCCAAGACCTATAACGCCTACGGAGGTTCATAGTTTCCTTGGGTTAGCAGGTTATTATAGAAGGTTCGTTGAAGGTTTTTCTTCAATTTCTGCACCTTTAACAAAGCTAAAACACAAAACTTCCAAGTTTCAATGGAATGAGGCATGTGAAAGGAGTTTCCAAGATATGAAGAATAAGTTGACTTCTACACCCGTTTTGGTATTTCCAGAAGGCACTGAACGGTATGCAGTATTTTGTGATGCTTCAAGAATTGGTTTAGGATGTGTGTTGATGCATCATGGTAAAGTGATAGCATATGTCTCAAGACAATTGTGGCCACATGAGAAAAATCATCCAACACATGATCTGGAGCTAGCAACGGTTATATTTTCCTTAAAGATATGGTGTCACTACTTGTATGGGATTTATGTTGACATATATACTGACCACAAGAGTTTGTAATATATCTTTAATCAGAAGGACCTAAATTTGAGCCAGCAAAGAACGCTTGAGCTGTTAAAAGACTATGACATTGATATCTTGTATTATTCAGTGAAAACAAATATGGTAGCAGATGTGTTAAGTCGAAAGACTATGGCACCGTCTATAGAAAGACAAGGGATGACTAAAGATATGTACCAACTAGCCAATTTAGGGGTTCGCCTTCTTAAAACTCTAGATGAAGGGCTTATTATGCATAATGCGGCAGAATCTTTATTAGTAGCTGAAGTAAAAGAGAAACAATATGAAGATCCCATACTATTCCAACTTAAGGAGAATGTACAATGTGGTATGACAAAGTCATTTAAGCTAACGCAAGAGTGAGTTACTTCAGTGCCAAAATAGATTATGTGTACCTAATGTAGATGGGCTAAGAAAGAGGATTATGACAGAGACATATCATTCAAGGTATTTCATCCACCCAGGGTCAACTAAAATGTATCATGATTTGAAAGGATGTATTGGTGGGGTGACATGAAGAAGAACATTGCAGAATTTGTAGCCGAATGTCCAAATTGTCCAAGAGTTAAAGTAGAGCACCAAAATCCTAAGGGTTATATGCAATGTATAGATCTTCCGATCTAGAAGTGGGACATAATCAACATGGATTTTATTATTGGTTTGCCTCGTACATCTCAAAAGTTTGATTCCATATGGGTGATAGTTGATAGGCTTACCATATCAACACACTTTCTATCAGTTAGGACTACTTATACAGTTGAAGATTATGCCAAATTGTATATCAAAGAGATAGTTTAATTACACGGAGTATCAATCTCTATTATATTAGATAGGGAAGCTCAATTTACTATAAATTTTTGGAAGTTTTTTAGAGAAATTTGGGAACACAAGTTAATTTAAGTACAGTTTTCCACCCTCAAATAGATGGACAAGCAGAACGTACCATTCAAACACTTAAAGATATACTACAAGATTATGTATTGGACTTTAAAGGTAGTTGGGATGATCATTTACCTATCATCAAGTTTGCCTACAACAATAGCTATCATTCAAGTAGTAAAATGGCACCATATGAGGCTTTGTATGGGAGAAAGTGTAGATCACCAATTAGATGGTTTGAAGTGGGTGAAACTGCCTTGTTCTGGCTAGATCTTGCTCATCAAGCTATGGAAAAGGTTAAAGTGATCCAACAACAGTTAGAGATAGCCCAAATTCAACATAAGTCTTATGCAGATGTTAGAAGAAGGGGGCTAGAGTTTGCTATAGTTGATTGGGTATTCTTAAAGGTGTCACCAATCAAGGGGGTTATAAGATTTGGTAAGAATGGAAAACTAAGTCCACGTTATATAGGCCTATATAAGATTACTCGGAGGTTTGGCCAAGTTGCTTATGAATTAGAGCTACCCAAAACTCTCAATAGTTCATCGAATATTTCATATCTCAATGCTTCAAAAGTGCATCGGAGATCCATCTCATATTACTCCCACTGAAGATGTACAAGTTACGGAAGATCTTACCTATGAAGAAATACCTATTGCTATTCTAGATCAACAAGTTAAGAAGTTGAGGAATAAGGAAATAGCTTCTGTAAAAGTGTTTTGGAGAAACTAACAAGTAGAGGAGATAACATGGGAAGCTGAAGAAGTGATGAAATCTAAGTACCCCCATTTGTTCAATACGAAGAAAAAGTCCAAGATGCTGAATTGGAGCAATAACAAGTAAGTATATATATAAGTACTATGTGATAATAGGTATATTTAACTTAGGCTTGAAATTATTTTGGTTGGATAGTTATGCTAACATTCGAGGACGAATGTTTCTAAGGAGGAGAGGATGTGACACCCCATACATTGCATGTACTTTTTCTATTTATATGTAACTTGGTATAGCCTTGTGGTAGGTAATGGATGGATTTGTTATATGAATATTAATAGTTTAGATGAAATTCTAGATGTTGACCGTACCTTTTTATGTGATGCGATCAAGTTAACATCGATACAACTATTTAACTTGGAATTGTAAGTCAGTATTTGAATCTAAAGTTTAAAGTGACCAGGTGTGTATAAGTTGTAAGTTAGATTAAGGTGATTAGGAGCTGGAAATGGAATGAAATATTGAGGTTCTTACTTGACTTAATTAAGCTAGTAGGTGAGTCACCTACTTGGGTTATACGAGCCAAGTTAATGGACCAAGTTCATGAATCAGATTTGGGCCTTTATTAATACACTTATTTGGGCCCAAACTAAGTAAAAGAAGAAGAAAAATGGAGAAAAGGCCCAATGCTCAAATCTACCAAGGCCCAAATATAATTGAGCCCAACTAAGAAATTAAGCAAGTAGGTGCATCATCTACTTTGACATTTGAGCTGTTTGAACTCCTTAAGTAGGTGCATCACCTACTTGGACCAATTTGATTAAATTTGTGGTCCAAAATCAGCTAAGTGGATGGCCAAAATTAGGGACTTTATAAGGCCACATTTCTGGCCATTTTCCCTCATTCTTAAGTCACAAAAAAGGGTTACCTCACAAATTCTCTCTACTTCCTTATAAATAACAAGGCTCAACCTTATTTTCCTTTCTAGGGTTCTTGAAGAAGCCCCAACCTTTACAGGCCAAGGTAAGTAAAAACACTTATGATTTATCTTAATTATCTCAAAAAATATTAGGAAAACATGATTTAAATGATTAATTATTGATTCATGGTAGACTATGGAACAAGCTACTTGTTCACTTTTTCTTTGTTATTAAGAGATTTCCTTTCTTTTTTAGTTTAAAGTGTGAAGGAAAGTGAAAGTTGAAGTTCTTGAGGAGTTCAAATTAAAAGAATAAGTTGCAGAATTAAGGTAAGGTGACTTTCCATTTTGTTTTCCTTATGTATGAATTTAAGAAAGAATTATGGATGTGTTGTTATTGAGAACTCAAGGGATGATGAGTTCAATAATTGATTGCTATAATAAAAGGGATTTAGGACTATTTAGTGGATTGTTTTGTATGTATATGTTATGGGTTGCCAGGTTGATGTTGGAGAAAGGTGTGACTAGTCTGAATTGAAATATAAAAGAAAGGTGTGGCGGTACACCACCGAACTAATTATTGCATGTGTTTACTGCCCAATCTATTTTGGAGGGTGTAATGAAGCTGAGGCGGTTTCGGAGAATATTATAAGAACATATATGGTATGCGGGCGTAATTGGAGGATAAAAGGGTTAAAATAACACCCTTGATTGATAGATTAAGTGCTTATTGCCTGGTTAATATTTTAGTAAAGTTAAGTTGCCCAAATGTGTTGATTGGTTGTTAATACTAGTTTACCATATATTCTATTGTAGATAAGTAATTTAAAAGGCGGGAAGTCAAGTTGGGTTAGTTTCAGAGTTATATGACCAGGTATGTAAGGCATACTCTATTTTGCACTCTTTGGCATGAAATCAGACATTTGTTCTATCAAGTAAGCTTCCAAGGTTATCCGATGACAAGTGATACATAATAGCATCACATTACATTCAATGTAGCCAATTACCTTATTCCCACTCTCTAATGTGTTAAAACACCTCAATACATGCTTATTATTTAACCTGTACATTTATTTTCACTAGAAAATTTTAGAAGTTCTCCGTTTACTCAAATAAGAGCCATGTGTATGTTCAGCTCCTAAACACTTCATTTGTGTGCCAATAACTCCCTAGCTCATTGTTGTTACATTAAGTTCCCATTTATATGTCTCTGATTGTCAGATTATTGTTTCAAGGTACCATAATGTTATGACCACCAAAGTAACAATCTCAAAGGCTAAATAAACTAAGTAACGTAAATCTGTAAAATGAGCGGCAGCTCAGGGGTATAAGCCTAGCATGGGACGATCTAGATACCTTTATATGTGGGTGGTAGCTTAGGGGTATAAGCCTAGCATGGGCCGATCCCAATGTTCTTATGTGGGTAGCAGCTTAGGGGCGTAAACCTAGCATGGGCCGATCCCAATATATCTATTTACCACTGATCAGCTGTTCATTTGCATTATGTGGCTTACAAAGATTATGAAGTAAGAAAGGTTAAAAATAGAGAAAAGAATGTACTGTACGTCATCCTACATATATATATTAAGGTGGTCTACTAGTACTACTTATACACTTGTATCTAATTTTTATTGAGCTCTTGTATCATATGTTGTTACCTTCAGCCTTACATATTCAGTACATATCTTTGTACTGACGTCCCTCACGGGGGACCTGTATTTCATGCTACTGGAATAGGTGCTTCAGCTAATACACTTTGCTAGTATGAACCCAGGCTATTTAGTGACTATCGGTAAGCTCCAGGTTAATTTAGGGCTTTTCGAGTCTGTTCCATATATTTTGGTATTGTGCAATAGTCAAGAGTAGGGTGGGGGTTTGTCCCGACCCTAACTAAGTCTATGTATATTTTCGAGGCTTTTTAGACTAATGTAAAGTTAAACATGGTAGTGTCTTTTCTTTTAGATGTGGTGGCCCCAACAGCCAAGTGTAATATATATAAGTTTGTGTTTGCCTACGTAGTTATTCTCATCGATGCATAATATCATGTTTGTCAGAACCTTTGGATGTCAGAGTAACATGCATGAGAAGTACAAGGTTATGAATTGGTTCTCTCGGGCCTTTACGGCTATGGGTGCCTGTCCACACCAATAGGATTTGAGGCATGACAAATCGAGTTCCCAAGAAACCGCGTTTCTAAACAAAGGTATTAACACAATCTAATCCAAGCTTGTAATTCACTCATAAGATTATTTTTTTAATATCATCAAAGTTACAATTGAAATGACTAAGGCATATATTTATAATGTCTGCCTTTGCTTATACTAGCCTATTAGAAAAATAATCCAAAAGTTGCTATTTTGTAAATAACCCACATGGGCTCTTCAAATCATGCTCCACACACGGCCTTATGGGCTTAGGAGCCTAAAAGGGGTCCACCGAATACACTCTTGAGATCTTGGCTTGATCGTGGATTGAATATTTTTTTATTGGCCTCGAAAGATGTAGTCTAATGCTTTAAGGCCGATCCAGATCGTATCACAGTCTTGCCTTTTTTATGTTTATATCTTGCTTTATTTGAAAGGATGCAAGCCAAATTCAAACTTCCATTTCTTATTTGTTTGAAAAAACTACTTGTTACTACTTCTATATTTGTACTTTCTATCGAGTTTTTGGCCATACACAAACACACATAGTATACGTGAGGGTTGTCTTGCACTCCTCTAAATCCTCTTTGGATTCCTTAGTTTCATCGTTGGTGCAATTAGGTTAGTGCTCCTTCTAGCAATTATTCAGTCATATATATGCGATATTAAAAGTTTGAAGGGCCCTAAAAATATTATTTGATATTTTTTCCCTTTATAATCTTCGTTTTAGACAGAATCGTCTTTTCACCATTTTCGCTTTAAACAAAATCTTCTTTTCACCAGTTTCCTACTATTTAAGAGTTGAGAACATTAATTAAATATTTATAGTAAAACGTTTCCTTATTAGGATTAATCAGAATTATTGGCAACTAATATATATTTTTCATTAATTTCAGAATTCTAAATCAAATAAATTTAGATTTTAAGAATATCTGAAAAATCTAGAAATAAATATGAATGCGTTAGAATAAAAAAAATATAAGAAGTACTAAATTTTAAAAAGATTTAAGTAATAAAATATTTTCTAAAGATTCAACTTTAAAATAAGAAAAAATTTTAAATATTGAAAAAAAAATAATCATACTACAAATATGGTTCAAATCCATACGTTTCTCTTAGCCTTTAGTAATAAGGAAAAGAGATATTGCATGATAAACGCAATAGTGATGAATTATTAACTACTTGAAATTTTTTGTGGTAAAATATATATGTGCTTACAATAAAATATATGTTATATTTACATTATTGTATTAAAGTGTGAAGAATCTTTGAGAAGTGATTTGAAATTTTTACACTTCATTAAAAATCTTCGTAATAAAGAAAATCATCTAATTTTAAATAATCAAATGTTACACATTCGAGGCACGTGCGGTTAAACTAGTTCTAAAAGACATCTAGGAAAAACTCTTATTCTAGAAATAGGGGATATTGCATATACCTTAGGCGAGATGGTCCAAGGAATCGTTTTTGGAATTAGGAAGCTACCCTTCAGGTCAACGGATTCTTCATAAACCCAATAACTTTCTTTGTGTGAAATATGATTGATTGATCTACATGATAAAATTGTAACAGATTCAGGACATTAGACTTACCCCCTTTTCTTTTACATAACTGTAAATCAAATAAATTCTTGCAAAGATTCAACTGATGTCTTATGTAGAAACCCTGAGAGTTGCACAACATAATTAGGGACCAGGTCCCTCAAAGTCAATCACAGGCAAATACAATAAAGTAACCATGAATTAAAAGACCAAAAAGAGTAAAAACATAAGATTTTAACGTGAAACCCCCTTACTCAAGGATGGAAAAACCACAAATTGCCCTCACAAGCATCTTAAAATTCATTGTAATCAAACTCTTGATTACAGTCTTCAATGAACCTAACTCTAGGTTCCTTTCATTTGTAATAACTCTACTACAAGCTCATCTTGACAACTATGCCAAGAACCCTCTACACTAATTAACTGTAATCAACAATTAACTTAGGTAACTCTACCTAAGAACTATCTATTCAAAGAGAAAAAGTTATTACTCTTATATCATGAGTAGTTCTTTTATATATCAGAACTCACTCAAGAATAATTTCTATTTAAGCACACATAAATAACTAAGAACTTGAGCAGTGTTGAAATGTGATTTTTGCTGCCTCTTTTTGCTCTTTGTATTTGTCAAAAATCATTTGATGAAGAAGCATCTTTTTTCTTATATAGAGGAGTGATGATTATCGCTAAAATAGTATTGGACCAGATGTCCTATTCAGTAAATACAACACTTGCAAGTTTGTTACACAAGAGGACAAAACTGTGTAGACATGCGTGTCAGCTGTACTATACCATGAACATCCAGGGACCTGGTCTTTTGCAGTTATCTGCTCATCATCAAAACTACACATAGCAATTTTCCCCCTTTTGATGATGACAAACCAACCATACAACTTTGAGCACATTCATCACATTTAATCAATATGATTACCACTCTGAAGATGAATGATCCCCCTATCATCATGCTTCCACCATCATATAACACAGGGAACTGGTCCCTTGTTGTTATTTACAGCAAAAACTCTAAGCACATTTATTTGCATTTGCTTTCCTCTGTCACTGTGCACCATTTTTTGCATACTTCCCCCTATCATTATGCACCATATGAGCACACATCACACTCACACACCTGGTCTTTACATATGAAGTCAGTATTCTCTTTTTTGGCATCATTTAAAAGGATTAACAGTAAATCAATGAGTAAAGATAAGTACAGTCTAGTTAACTCAAGGCCACTAGGGTGGCAACACTAACATGTAAAACAGTTATAAAATAAAAAAAATAGGTGAGGCCCATAAATAAAAATTCATTCATGATTAAATAGGATAAGTTCCATTACAATATACCAAAAAAATATAAAAGTACTATTTGCAAAGGCCACAATAGAAACTGACACATGAAACTGATACACTAGGACTCTGGTCGAAGAGGGCTTAAAGGAGAGTGATTTTAGCAATATGTCCATTCAAACAGGCTCGAAAGTATGAGCATCCAACAACTGTTTGGTGAGAGTTTTAACTTTAGCATTCAACCCTTGAAGCTCACCAGTAAGTTCTGCAACCTTGCCCTTTAGATTTGCATTTTCTGCTGCCAGTTCCTCAGTGGCACCAAGTCCCTCTAAGGATAACTTCTAATTCTGCAGTTTTAAATAAACTATTTCAATATTCTTTTGTAGCTAGTTGAATCCTCAACTCCTTCAATTCTTTGTTTAAATTTTTTTTAGCAGCCAAGAGTTCTGATACTTGGGACACAGTTCCAACCTTTTTATCAATGCATTCATTCTCCACCAAGGTTGTCAAACTGAACTTCTATTTAACTGTTCCATGGGTTCCTTTTGTCCCACTTATTCCATAGTGATCAAACACCTTGTTTAGGTAGTACCTATTAGGCATCCCACGCTTCTCTTCTTTCTCATAGATTACTTTCTTCATATGCTCTATCATAAGAGCAAATAAGCTTATCAACTCAAACTTACTCAAACATTCTATCTTGAATAGGTTAACACTAGAGGCAATGGTTCTTTTCGTTGATCTTGGTAACAGAACCTTGTTGATGAACTCAAATACAAGATAAAACTCACTAATTAAAAAATTCTTTTCACAGCAACTATTGAAGTTCCAACCACTTTTGAGGATTCAATCATAAATTCAGTGGTAGGCTGCTCCTTCACAATAGATTTTACTCCCATAATAGGTACATCTAAAATCCTTCCTAGTGCTTCTTCATATAGATGAATAGACTTTCCTTACACATAGGTGGTTAAACTTAGCCCATCTTCTGAGAAGTTCATAGTATAGTAAAACTCTCTAACTTTATTTTCAAACACCATGGGATTTGATTCTTCAAGTAGATGAAGCCATCCTTGGTGTTTCACATATTTTACCAATTTCACCATTCCTGGTTTCTCATAGATTCTTGGATTAAACACTCTACTATTCAGTACTTTTTGGGTTTCCAAGACAATATTTCTTGCTTCTTTAGGGACAACCTTCCTCTATTCCTCTTTTCTTTTTCTTTTTGATTCACTATTTAGTTATTCCTCTTCATCAGTTTTTCTCTTTGTGGGACCAGATGCCTTAGAGACTTTCTTTCTTTTGACAATAATATGCTTTTTTTTTCTTATAGCAAGACTGCTATACTTTGGACCCGAGGACCTGGTTCTCCCAGCATCATGAACTTCTTGTATATTTTTCTTAGTTGTAATAATAATATCAGTGTTAGTATCCTCATCTTCTCAAACCTTCACTACTTCAACATTGCATCATCTACTACGACAACCTTTTCAAGTCTTCTTCCTTCCTTTAGTGGTAGAAGACTTGCTTTTCTTCATAGCATCTGCTAGCAATTTTTTATCAGATCCTCTAGTGGAATAAGATCTAGTGCCTTGTACACCAGTGTCAATCATTTTTTATTTTCTTTTATTGTCCTTCAGTTTATTCATTTTCCAACTCAGAGGTTTATTATCCTCATCCTCTTCATCTTCCTCGTTTGGCGGTAATACCATTTCTTCATTCCTTGTCTCTTCATCCTATTCCCTTATAGATTGCTCCTCAATACTTACAGAGCCTTCATTTGGATCACAAGTATGTAAAAGCAGATTCTCAGGTCCCAAGTTTATACTCCTAAGATGATCAAATTTCTTTATATAAACTTCATCATCACACAGTTGGGAAAAGATAAATTTTGACTCAAAGCCACTAGAGGAACCAATTACTGACAGGTTTTCTATTTTTTCAAAACCTACTAATTCTTCAAGATAAAAGGGAATTTATGGGGCATTAAAGGACTCTGGTTCTTTTGAGGAGGGGAAATTTCAGGTTGAGAGAGCTCTTGTTCAATGGGAGAGTCGAGGCCTTGGTTCAAATCTTCCAAGGCTAACTCAGCAAGAACTTTAATAGATGTTGGATTTTCAATAGGAGTTTTTTCACTTAGGGTTTTGGGAATGGGTAAAATACTTTGTAACTCTTGAGGATGATCAGAGGATAATTCTTTCATGGGTTTGGAAGAAGAGGGAATTTTAGACATTTTGAGTTTTTGAGAAGGAAAGAAGAATGACCAGTTTTGATAAAGTTCTAAGTTAATTGAGAAGAGAGTGAATTCAGAGGATTTGAGTTTATAATTAAAAACATGACTATTTGACATTTAAGATTTACCTTTTTTAATAGACGCATCTGATGACAACGGTTCTGATTCTTCTTTTTTGAACTATGTTGATAGCTTTTGTTCATACAGGACTAGACATGTGGCCTTTTCAAATAGAAATTTTGTAAATTTGTAAGGCACATTATTTTGGTACTTACCTGAGAGATGGGACTAGGTCCCTCTTATTCTTGAGAGAATTTTCAACTTGTGGTTGCTTCAACTATTTTTCTCCAAAGCTATCCTCATGAGTGTACACTTGCAAATATATGATGCCGAGTTGGATTAATATGTACCTGCTCTATCATGGGTACTTGTCTCCTTGACATAGCCAATTTTGAGGAGTGACACGGACTCAGATGTAAGGTCAAGGTATTTTGATCAAGCTCTGTAATGCCCCAAGAACCTATCCCGAGATGTCACATGGTACTTAAGGCCACACGTGGCCTCAAGCTAACCCTCTAAGTCTGTCATCCCTTTTTAAACTCACTTTGACGGTAGTCATGGCCAAATAAGAAAGGATATCATATCATGGACATACTCAAAAGTAAAGAAATGCTGGCCTGTACAATCAAAATACTGTCATTTTGTACATACTGATACTCTAGTCTGACAAAGCCTCTACTAATCAAGACTAAAGAACCATTGGGACAAACCCCCATCTGACTCAGACAGTACTGAAATCCATAACAACAGAACAATATCACCAAAAATATAGACACAGTCCTCGAACCATAAGGACTTACCATTGAGGGAGCGTAGTTGAGGCACTCGAATATCACTAATGCGGTTATGGATGAGTACCTGAACCTACATTACGAGAAAATATAGCCCATAGGAAAATATGTGGGTCAGCACTTTGGATTGTACTGAGTATATGGGGGTGCATGCAATAATGTAAATATCATCATCAATTTTATGAAAATATGCATATGTACAATGATGGCTCACTTGGCTTGAGTTAGATTGAAACATACTTTTCATGATCTCATAGTAAATAAATCATATGATAAAGAACTCATAAATCATCATAAACAACTCAACTCTTCAACTCAAGACTCAGAGTGACTCGGTAATTCAAGAAACTCAACTCTTATGGACATGGGAGGTTCTTATAACCGACATAAACCATATGAGCTACATAGAGTCCAACATTTTTCCCTCCTAAGAAGAGAACCCCACTTTGGCAAGAGCGTCGTACTATTTCCAGGGAGTATAACCTCAATTTAGTGATCACAATCTCATACTCGACCTCTGGCCCACAATTATCAATATTAATCCTACGGTGGCACGTAGTTTCAGAAAAATACCACATTTCTCGCTCGATGCTAATACTACTCCCAGACACAATCTCAGAACGCGTTAGGAAATCCACCACAAACATCATAAGGTTCTATCATGAAGACCAAATCAAATCTCTTTCTCATTTATCAAATCATAATCAATTTGTGAATTCCTAACTCGAGTAAAATCAAATCAATCTTTCTCAATATTAAAATTTATCAATTCATTAAATCATGACAACATTAATAACTTTAAGGAAATATCAAGACTCATTATAACAACTCAATCTCATGAATCAATATACTCAATAATCCAGTTTGTCATAAGGAAGCTTAAAGCTTGACACATATCTTGTAAGAACTTGAAATATCAACTCATGGTAGAAATATAAAATTTATAATATTAAATATCAAGTCATAACTTGGGAATAGAAAAATAATCATGTATAACAAAGCTTGAATAATTTATATTCTCATAATCTCATGATGAAGTAATTTGGGTATAAACTCACTTGCAAAATCATATAAACCCATGATAGAAATCAAAGCTTTGGGCACAAGAACGGAAGAATTGCTCTTGTTCAAAACCTCACATACCTTGGATTATAACTTTAAGATGAAAAGACTTGATTGGAAACTCTTCTTCACACTTTTGAGCTAATTTTCTTGATGCCTTTGACTTGGAGAACTTGATTCTTAAACAACTTGGTGAAATCTATGAAAAAATTCTTGAATTTCTTGGAGAAGATTTGATTTGGATTTGGAAGAGAGAAACCCTAGTTCTATATATTTCTTAGAAGAGAAATGGAGAAGAATGGATTCTTTTCTCTACTTGAATCTATATATAGAGGGCCAAACTGGGCGGAAAGATCAAAATGCCCTTGAGCAAATTCTAAAACTGGAGCCCAATTTTTGGCCCTGGCACGACGCGCCATGATCGCGGTCCTTCACTGGTTTCTGGACAACTAGGAAAATGGTCAGTGGCGTGATGCAGTGAAATCGCATTGCCACCTTGGTTATGACCTGGAAAGGCATCGCGGCACGGTTGAATCGCGTTGGTGCACTAAAATTTGACAATCCTGATATTAAGCCTTGCCGTGATGCGGTAATATTGAGGAGGCTTATTTGAAAGTGACAATTGGGATATTACTCATCTCCGTGACGTGCTGAGAGTCTAAATAATGATGTTTCATGACTGGGACTTCAGATAGTCCTAACTTCTTGCTCCAATCTCCAATTTTGACGAAATTGGTATTGACGGAAAGCTTATTCAAATCTCCAATGATAGAAATAAGGGAAATAAAGTACGGTTTAAACATCATTTACTTTGGAAGTCTTTCCTATTTTTCAAAAGATTAATTTAGGTTTACAAAACAGTTGGGGTACTACAATATCTCCCCCTTGGAAACATTTGTCCTCGAATATTGCTAGTTAGACTCAAGGTCAAAGAGGACATTTAAAAATGCCCTACTGAAATAATTTATTCAACAGGCTTACTTTACTCTAGACTTTCAGATACTTCACTGAATGCACGAATCAAGATGGAAGACAACTATATAACCACTGGATTAGCAGGAAGCTGAATTAAAAAAAATAATACCTTTTGCTTGATTTGAACTTGCAGAGAAGAGATGGGGGTACTTAACTCGCATATCTGTTTCTGGTTACCAAGTAGCACCCTCAACTAATTGATTTCTCCACAAAACTTTGACCAAAGGAACTTCCTTGTTTCTTAGTCTACGGACTTGATAATCTATGATTTCAACCAGAATCTCTTCATAAGAAAGGCTATCTCGAATGTCTAAGTTCTCCGATGGATCAACAACAATAGCAAAATTACCAATGTGCTTCTTAAGCATAGAAACGTGAAAGATAGGCTGGACAGCTGACAACTCCGTAGGAAACTCAATCTCATAAGTTGCTTTCCCAACACGATTCAAAACTCTGTAAGGGCTAACATAGCAGGGACTAAGTTTCTCTTTCTTGCCAAATATTTTCACCCCTTTCATGGGCAAAATCTTCAAGTACACTAAGTCGCCGACCTCAAATTCAAGAGCTCTTATTCTCACATCAGCATATGACTTCTGATGACTCTGGGCTATCTTTAACCTTTCTTGAATCAGCTTAAATTTCTTCTTAGCTTTAAATACAACATCAAGTCCAATAACAGCAGCTTCACCTACTTCAAACCAATCTATGGGTGATCTACATATCCTTCTATATAAAGCCTCAAATGGAGCCATTCCAATGCTAGCATGAAAATTGTTGTTATAAGCAAATTCAATCAGTGGAAAATGTTCATCCCAACTTTCTTTAAAATCAAGAACACATGCCCTCAACATATCCTTCAAAGTCTGGATGGTCCTCTTAGCCTGACCTTTTGTCTGCGGATGAAAAATGAAACTAAGATGAACTTAGGTGACAAGACCCTTATGAAAGGCTCTTCAAAACTGAGAAGTAAATTGAGTACCTCTATCGGAGATGATAGACAATGGAACTCCATACAACTTGACTAACTCTCGGATGTACAGCTTAGCATAGTCCTCGGTGGTAAATAATGGATGCACTGGAAAGTAGGAATGCTAAATTCTTGTATCATACCACTAGGTATCTGGTGCTCTATCATCACTTGTTGGCAAGTTGTACACTTCTCTATGAACTTCGCTATATCCTTCTTCATACCATTCCGCCAATAGATTTCCTGCAAATAGCGGTACATCTTGGTAGCATTGGGATGAATAGAATACCATATGCCATGCGCTTCAGCCATAATTCTCTATCTCAAATCATCAATTTCAGGCACACACAACCTATTCTAAAGCCTCAATACACCATCTCCCCTTGGGAGCAAACCTTCACCTTTTGTCCTTTAGTTGACCCTTTCAGTTTGACCAAACGAGAATCCATATCTTGTTTCTCTTTTACCTCTGAAACTAGAGAAGATTCGGAACTATTCTGGACCCAAACATTACCCTCAGCTGAATCAAGCAATCTAACATCCAACCTTGCCAAACTATGCACTTCGCAAACTAACTCCTTCTTACCTTTCTCTACAAGCGTAACACTACCCATGGACGACCTGCTAAGGGAATCTGCCACTACATTGGCCTTGCCCAGGTGGTACAACACATTCATATCGTAGTCCTTCAGCAATTCTAACCATCGCCTCTGTCGAAGATTCAACTCTCTTTAAGTAAAAACATACTGCAAACTCTTATGATCTGTAAAGACATCAACATGAACACCGTACAAGTAGTGTCTCCAAATTTTTAAAGCAAAAACCACTGCAGCTAATTCGAGATTATGGGTCGGGTAATTCTTCTTATGCGGTTTCAACTGCCTGGAGGCATAGGCTATAACCTTACCTTTTTGCATCAATACGCAACCCAAACCAACTCTAGAGGCATCACAATACACCACAAAATCATTTACACCATTAGAAAGGGTCAATACAAGGGCTGAAGTGAGTTGAGTCTTCAACTCCTGAAAACTCTTCTCGCAAGAATCTGACCACTGGAATTTAACTTTATTTTGAGTTAACTGAGTCAAAGAAGACGCAATATAGGAGAAGCCTTCAACAAAATAGCGGTAGTAGCCAGCGAGACCCAAGAAACTCCTAATATCAGATGAGGAAATAGGTATAGGCCAATTCCTCATAGCTTCTACCTTTTGAGGATCAACTTGAATACCTTCAGAAGAAAAATATGACCCCAAAAGGCAACTGACCTTATCCAAAATTCACACTTGCTAAACTTGGCAAATAACTAATGACCTCTAAAGGTTTGAAAGAAGATTCGGAGATGATCTGCATGGTCGTAAAAACAAATATCCTCTTCCTAGAATTGATGACCTGTTTGATCAGATGCAAGGTACCAGTTATTTCTCAAAAATATATTTGAGATCTGGTTATCACCAACCTAAGGTTAGAGAGTGTGATATTCCAAAGATGGCTTTCCGTACCCGTTATGGTCATTTTGAGTTCCTGGTTATGTTCTTCGGGCTAACAATGCCCCAGCAACTTTTATGGACCTCATGAATCGGGTGTTTAGATAGTACTTGGATATGTTTATTATTGTGCACATAGATGATATTTTTGTGTACTACCAAAGTAAGAACAACTGTGACCTTGTTGAGCTGACGATAGTCAATGGATATACGCAATGAACCATCTTTCTTTCGCATGAATAGAATGGATATTCCCCAAGGAGATACACTGGGCCTTATGAAACCTTTATCAAGAAGATCTTTAAGTTTCTCTATCAACTCCTTAAGTTCTGTGGGAGCCATACGATATGGAGGAATAGAAATAGGCTGTGTGTCGGGAAGAAGATTAATCCTAAATTCTATCTCTCTATCGGGAGGTACCCCTGGGAGATCTTTTGGGAAAACATAAAGAAACTCATTGACAACACTGATAGACTGAATAGTCAGAGTTTTGGACTTTGTGTCTTTAACTCAAACCAAATGATAGATGAAACCCTTGGATATCAATTTTCTAGTTTTAAGGTAAGATATGAAACAACTCTTAGGGGATACAGAATTTCTGGACCATTCAAAGACTGGCTCTTTGGGAAACTGAAACTTGACTACACGGGTACGATGGTCTATAGATGCATAACAAGAGTGAAGCCAATCCACACTTAGAATAATGTCAAAATGGACTATGTCTAGTTCAATTAGGTCTGCAAATAAGACTCTGTGAAGGACAGTGATAGGACACTTCTTATACACTTGTTTAGCAACAATAGATTCGCCTACTAGGGTAGAAACTAGGATAGGCTCAAGAATCTTTTCAGCACTAATCTCAAAATTCACGGCCACCAATGGAGTCACATAAGAAAATCTTGACCCAGGGTCATCAACACATACACATCAAAATAAAAGACACGGAGCATACTAGAGATAACATCTGGAGAGTCCTCCTGCTCCTGGCAAGGTGGTATACCATAGAAGTGATTCTGGTGCGAACCGCTAGTAGTACTAGAAGAGGTGCCCTAAAGAGAAACTGGGTGGACTACGGGAGTGGGGGCACTGGTAGCCTGACTTTGGGGACGAGTATCTCGACTCCCCTATCTAGCATACAGAAAATCTCTAAGTCGGTGGCCTAACTTTCCACAACCAAAGCAACCCCTCTTATCAACAAAACACTTGCCAAAATAATCTCTACCACACTTGGTACATAAAGGAGGACGAGGTCGGTTACCTACACTTTCCTGAGACCTGGACAGGATAGGCCTGTTCCCCTGCTCCTGCCTGCTTCTAGATGTGGGAGCACTAACTGAGGAAAGTGCAGGCATAAATGGATGTCCCTAGAATTGAGGGTGGTTCCCTCCATGGAATCTGGACTGACCAGATCTCTACTGCTCTGACCTAGCTCTTTTATTCCCTCTTACTCTCTTCTTCTCTTTTACCTTATCAGCTTCAATCTGCTGAGTATGTATCATCAACTGAGAAAGGTCCATCTCTCTAGTAAGCATAGTAGATCTACACTCTTTAACAATGTAACTCAGCATGCCGGTCATGAACTTGATCATGATGGTCCTGGAATCAGCCATCATTCTAGGAGCATATTTAGATAACTGATTGAATCTAAGACAATACTCCTTAACAGTCATGGAGTCTTGTCTCAAATTCATGAATTCCTCTATCTTTGCTTCTCTCATCTCAAGAGGAAAGAATCTATCCAAGAACACATCCTAGAAATACTACCAAGTCATAGGAGCGGCATCATCCCCCCTACTCTTCCCCCATATCTCCACCCAGTCATATGCAACATTTTTTATTTGATAGGCAGCCAATTTAACGCTCTTCTCCTCAGTCACGTGCATAATCTGAGTGATCTTTCTCACTTTAACCAAGTATATTTGTGGGTCTTCACCTATCTTCGACCCATAGAACTCAGGCGGATTCATCTGCATAAAGTCATAAACTCGAGCTGCAGCAGAATTATTCTCTTGCAGAAGTGGAATAGTAGCCTGGGTATTAGCTTGAGCATTGGCGATAACTGCCTGGGCTATAGCCTGAAAAGCTGCCCAGAATTCCGCATGAGACACATGCTCGTTCAAGGGATCAACGGGTTGAGGTTGCTTATTTTTTCTACGAGCTCGATGAGCAGGCATTTTCTGTTATAAGAGAGTACGACTTAATTGCAGAAAAAGAGATAGTTGTAGGCACGATAAACTATAGAAAGAAAAAAATGACTTTTCCTAAAACGTTTCGTAGCTATTTGCTCATAGATGTGGCGCGCTATACACCGATGATTAAGACTCTACATAACGTGGCTCGTCAGCCTCCCTAGGACTCTTTAAACCTTAGACTTTGATACCAAGCTTGTAACGCCCCAAGAACCTATCCCGAGATGTCACTGTACTTAAGGCCACACGTGGCCTCAAGATAACCTTCTAAGCCTATCATCCCTTTTTGAACTCACTTTGACGGTAGTCATGGCCAAATAAGAAAGGATATCATATCATGGACATACTCGAAAGCAAAGATATGATGGCCTATACAATCAAAATACTAAAATTCTGCACATACTGATACTTTAGTTTGACAAATCCTCTACTAATCAAGACTGAAGAGCCATTGGGACAAACCTCCAACTGAATCAGACAGTACTGAAAGCCATAACAACAGAATGATATCACCAAAAATATAGACACGATCCTCAAACCATGAGGACTCACAACTGAGGGAACATAGTTGAGGCACTCGAATATCGCTAACGTGGCTGCGGTTGAGTACCTGAACCTACATTACAAGAAAATATAGCCCATAGGAAAATATATGGGTCAGCACTTTGGAATGTACTGAGTATGTAGGGGTGCATGCAACAATGTAAATATCATCATCAATTTCATGAAAATATGCATATGTACAATGATGGCTTTCTTGGCTTGAGTTAGATTGAAACATACTTTTCATGATCTCATAGTAAATAAATCATATGATAAAAACCTTATAAATCATCATAAACAACTCAACTCTTCAACTCAAGACTCGGAGTGAGTCGATAATTCAAGAAACTCAACTCTTATGGACATGGAAGGTTCTTATAACCGACATAAACTATGTAAGCTACATGGAGTCCAATATTTTTCCCTCCTAAGGAGAGAACCCCACATTGGTGGGAGCGTCGTACTCTGGCCAGGGAGTACAACCTCAATTTAGTGATCACAATCTCATACTCGACCTCTGGCCCACAATTATTAATATTAATCCTATGATGGCATGTAGTTTTAGGGAAATACCACAATTCCCGCTCGATGCTAAATACTACTCCCAGAAATAATCTCAGAATGCGTTAGAAAATCCACCACAAATATCACAAGGGTCTATCATGAAGACCAAATCAAATCTCTTTCTGATTTATCAAATCATAATCAATTTGTAAATTCCTAACTCGACTCAAATCAAATCAATCTATCCCAATATCAAAATGTATCAATTCATTAAATCATGACAACATCAATAACTTTGAGGAAATATCAAGACTCATTGTAACAACTCAATCTCATGAATCAATATACTCAATAATTCAGTTTGTCATAAAGAAGCTTAAAGCCTGAAACATATCATGAAAGCACTTGAAATATCAACTTATGGTAGAAATATGTAATTCACAATATTAAATATCAAGTCATAACTTGGGAATAGCAAAATAATCATGTATAACAAAGCTTGAACAATTTATATTCTCTTAATCTCATGATGAAGTAATTTGGGTATAAACCCACTTGTAAAATCATATAAATCTATGATAGAAATCAAAGCTTTGGGCATAAGAATGAAATAATTGCTCTTGTTCAAAACCCCATATACCTTGGATTATAACTTTAAGATGAAAAGACTTGATTGGAAACTCTTCTTCACACTTTTGAGCTAATTTTCTTGATGCCTTTGACTTGGAGAACTTGATTCTTGAACAACTTGGTTAAATCTATAGAAAAATTCACAAATTTCTTGGAGAAGATTTAATTTGGATTTAGAAGAGAGAAAGATTTGATTTGGATTTAGAAGAGAGAAACCCTAGTTCTAGATATTTATTGGAAGAGAAATGGAGAAAAATGGATTTCTTTTCTCTACTTGAATCTATATATAGAGGGCCAAACTGGGCGAAAAGACCAAAAATACCCTTGATCAAATCCTAAAACTAGAGCCCAATTTTTGGCCTTGGCGTGACGCGCTATGATTGCGATCGTACACTGGATTTTGGATAACTTGGAAACTGCTCAGTAGCACAACGCGGTGAAATTGCGTTGCCACCTTGGTTATGACTTGGAAGGGCATCGCAACATGGTGGAATCGCATTGGTGCACTGGAATTTGATAATCCTGATATTAGGACTTAGCGTGATACGGTAATATTGTGAAGGCTCACTAAAAAGTGACAATTGGGATATTACTCATCTCCGCGATGCACTGAGGGTCTAAATAATGATGTTTCATGACTGGGACTTCAGATAGTCCTAACTTCTTACTCTGATCTTTGATTTTGACGAAATTGGAATTGACAGAAATCTTATTCAAATATCCACATGATAGAAAATATAAATTAGGGAAATACAACATGGTTTAGGCATCATTCACTTTGGAAGTATTTCCCATTTGCTCAAAAGACGAATTTAGGCTTACGAAATGGTCGGGGTATTACAAGCTCAGTCTTAATTTGCTCTTTTAGAATAGGTCTGAGGACTACATTCCAGACTTTACTTCACTCTGACTGCCTCAAGTTTCTTTTTTTAGGATAAATTTCTTTAGGACTAGGTCCCTTGAAATCATCTCTTTCAAAATAAGACACTTCCACTTTGAAGTATCTTGAGAGAGAGAATCCAGTTAGATCTTCCAATATTTAGTTTAGAGCACATACTATCAATAAACCATTCCTTACTGTAATCCCCTTTCTCATACCCGAAATCATGATCAAAACTTAAATTTGGGGACCTACTTGAGTTTGAGTTCTCAGTAAGAGGATTAAGGTGTCATCAAATTATTCTTAGTTCATTTAGGCAGTGATAGATTCCTCTTCACCTTTCCCAGAGACTTGAATCCCTTAGGATGTGCATTCTCCGCTGAATGTAATCATGATTTCTCAATTTAACACTAAGCCAGTGCTGGAATCTTTATTTCAAATTTCCAACTCTTCCATAATGAGTTCACAGGAGTTTGTGTCCTTTGTTTCTATCATCATGGGTAGCCTTTCTTTAGACTTAATAGATTGGAATTCTCTTTGATATCCCATTGATCTAAGGTGATTTTATACACGTTGATGTCATTATTCTAGCTTTTTCACCTTGTTTTGAGAGAAATTTGAGTGCTTAACGTGTTCATATCGATATAAATAAGCATTTAATTGTCCAAGTGCATGATTACAATGTCCAAAGTATTTTTCAAACAATTTTGTGCTTAATTGAGTCATTTAGAGTTCAACCTGAAAAACTAATTTTACTAGCTTAAGCTAGGTGTGTGTCTAGTTGGATTCGTTGGATTCTAATGTGTTTAATTTGTTTAAAATATTTTAATGGTATAATTTTATGTGGAATAACTTATTTGTAATGTTCAAAGTCTAATTTAATTAAGTCAAAAGTCAGAATCATAAGTGGAAGATCATTGCAAATTTGTCTTATCTTAGCTTGTGTTTTGATTTGTCGTTGAGAATATTGTGTTATTTTGATCTTTAATATGTGGTGTGTGATATTGTAAGAGTCTTTTTGAACTAATACGGTGATATATTGATGATTTAAAGGCCGGAAATTCATTGGAAATACACTACAAAAGATATGGGCAAAGGATAGGACGTTCTACACTTAGTCAAAATTTTGAAAGCAAATTCCCAATGAATCGACGCATCGCGTCGACATTTCCAGTGCTTCCAGATCATCGACGTGTTAACTGACTCATCACGTCGCGATGTTCAAATGCAATTTCTGTCGACATAGACTTGTCATTATCTAAATTTATTTCATTTAAGTGGCACACGATCCAAGGAAAAGGGGGAATCTTTTCAATCCCATTTTGTTTGGGATTAGTATTATTATATTATAATATATGCACACTACACCTGGAAGGCTTGGATTATTTATATAAAAAGGACAATTCTTGAACAACATTGAAAATACTTGGACACATTATATTGGAGACCTGGGAAGCTGTGGACGAAATTGGTGGCTGCCACACTATTTTTCAGGTTTTAAAATTTTTTATTTAGTCTTTAATTTTTTATATCATGTATTCAATTATTTATCATGATTGTGAATATTATCAGCTAAAAACCCTCTTTCCGAGATTAAAGCCAAGAACATGAGTACTATTATTTTGGATTAATTTTGTTTAATTTTGCTTATCATTATTGGTTGTTTGTATATTATTCTTTTAATTATTTTATGGAATGATCACCCATAAAATATATATATTGTCAACCTTTTGATCTCGGGAGAGGGAATAGGGAGATAGAACATTGAAATAAATAAAGTTTGGGTTCTTATTCTTTTATAAAATAAAGAATTTAACTTAGTGTCTAGGACAGGGATGTACTTAGTGCCTTACTTAATTCATACATAGGATGATAACTTTAGTTCACTTAATTGGATTATTACATCCCCGCTCAGCATTTTAGTTGTAATGTCCAAATTAGGTAAAAATATTAGAGGTTGGGAAACCATGATCATGCAATTAACCCTACGATTCAACAACCAAGATAAGCAAGTTAACAAAGGAAATTCAATAACATAGTATGATTGTTCGTAGTGCTTTAACCTTGCGATTTAGTCCATTGATTGTCCCAAGACTTTTATTTTTACGCATTATTTTATTTTATTTTTAATTTACAAAATTACAAACTCTCTTTTTGTTTACTTTTTCTCAATTGTTAAACTAGAATTGGATAGTCAGTGAACGCAAATCCCTGAGAGATCGATACTTGGACTTTCTTGAAACCACTTTAATACTTGGTAGACCACGTACACTTGCGTGTGCGCTTGGGCGCTGTCAAGTTTTTGGCGCTGTTACTGGGGACTTGTAATTAGGCAACTATCTTATTTTTAGTTTTCTATATTGAGTTGTAAATAGTTTTGGTTTTTTTAGTCTCTTTTTATTTTCTTTTTATCACACTTCTTGACATGGCAGCATGGGATAGATGATTTTCGACTGATGAAGATTCTATATGGTGTATGGTTTGTGGCACTAGTGGTCATTCTGAAGATATATGTGTTATCAACCCTGATTCAGTAATGTTTGTAAGTTATGATCAAAGGCAATACTATTTGAACACCTACAATCTGCAACAATAATTTCAACGGCCACAGGTTCAGAATTACCAGGCCTAGATTCAAACGAGCAATATGGAAGAAGTGCTTAGACAAATACTAGCTAGTCAAGCACAGTTGTCAGAAGATATAAAGAGTAATGTGACTATTTTAGAGCGTCAAAAAATTTTCATGAGGAACTTGGTGATGCAGGTAAGGCAAGTGCAATAGGTATATAATACCAGACTTCAAGGTGATTTATCAAGTGACAGTGAACAAATAATTGAAATCACTTTTAGGAATGGTACAGAGCTCAATGAAGAACCTTCAAAGACAACTAACGAGGTAAATGTATAGTTGACTTCCCAACCTATTGAAGACAAAGTTTCTGACAATTCAAGGAAGCCTGAGTACTCAAAAACTAAAATTATTGAAATTGTTAAGGCGATGCCACCACCACATATGAACTGCAACCATTTAGTTGTCATCTTTCTCTTGAGACTGAAATTGAGAAGGTGAATAAAAGTGAGGGTGTGGAATATAGTGTAAATTTTGAAGTGGGATTGGTTGGGCCTCATTCAAAGCACTTTTTTACATTATTCTTAGATGATGTCTTGTTTGTGGAATCATTTAAAATAGTGAAAGAGTATGAAGATGAGGAACAAGAATCCTATATTCTTGATTTTACACCGGATAAGCAATATAAAAGCACACCTCACGTCAAGGTCGAGTGGTTTACCATGTATCATCCATTACTCGATTCCTTAATATTTGTACCACCACCCTATGAGCGAGGTAAAAAGATGGATACAATGTTAGGGTTGAAATTTATATCCTCAAGGTGGAGGAAAAATTGATATATGTCATGCCGTGACACTAAATCAGGTGCTTCTTGGGAGGCAACCCAAGTTAATTAGGTATGTTTTATTTTTAGTTTTTTTTTATTTCACGTAGTTTTATTTTTGGCTGAGTCACAGGTTGATGGGAAGTCTAAATACCATAAACTTGAGCTTGAAGTATGGCAAAGACTGAGTGTGGGGTCCCATGGATCTTCTTTATATGAAGATGCTACTAGCTAGGCCTAGAGGCCTCTGTAGTATTGCTATCTCTTACTTTTTAAGTTACTTTGGGAACAAAGTAGATTTTTAAGTGTGGGGTGGGGAAAATTCCCAATTTTTGGCTCAATTTAAAATTTTTTAGAATAGGAATAAGTGAGATATTTGAGTTGGTGCTATTTTTTATTACATAGTGCAAGTTTTTTGTTTGATAAAAGCATGTTGAATGAGTGAATTGCTATTCGTTGAGAATCTTAGGCTCAAGTTTATGACTCTTTTTCATGTTGGCTTAATTTTAAATTTTATCTTTTGTTTGGTTGAGAGTCTATGATGATCCTATTGAGTTGAGCATGTGCCATGTGCGTGTGAGATTTTTGATATTCCTTATTGCATGTGATGTTTAGAACTTGTCAGTATATGTGTGAAGCAAAATAAGGAATGTGGGTTTAGGAGATGATATAGTGTAAGACCCCGTAAAATCATAAGCTTAATTCAGTCCTTTAGGCTTGTCAAGAGGTCCCAGACTTAGAATTTTTTAGCTAAGTGTTTAGACTTAGTGTCATTTTAACCTACGAAGGTTGGCAATCTTATTTCACGATCTTTATATTCATTAAATGTTGATGTTTAGGTTGATTAATGATCAGGAATGTCCGTAGGTATTTTCGGACAAGTTTTAGATTTTTTTAACTTAGTTTGAAGCTTCGTTAGAATCCCAAAACAGTGGATCAATACGATCTCGGTGCGCCATGTTGACTATCGTATTGATTACTATTTTCCCTAGCTACTAGCATCCAATTCCAGTGAATCGATGTGAACATGGTGCGATGCTTTAGCTATCGCATCGATGCCATTGACGCGCCGTGTCGACTTATGCATCGGTAACCCAATTTTTAGTTATTAAAACACCGGGTTCTTTGGGGTATTTAAGTTTTTTCCCTTGACCCTCAGCCCCCAAAACACTAAATTAAGCCCTTTGGAGAGCAAATATACTCATTCATTCTCCAATTAGCTCAAGAAAAAAACCCTAGGTGCTTAAATTTCAAATCAAGAACTCAAGATTCAATCATAAACTTTCAGAAATTCTTCAACACAGGTATGTGAATTTTTTATTCAAGGGTTCCTACCACCCTTGGAGTCTAAAAATCTCTTTTGAACTTCAAGTAAATGATTTTATGATTTCCATGGTTGGAATTAAAGTGTATCCATGATTGCTATTTGGATTAAGTTCCTAATTCATGATTATATACATATATCTCATGTGAAATTGATCATTGTGTGCATAGATTCATGTGAATCCATGATAAACCTTTGACTTGTGAAATTAGAGATGAATTATGATGCTCACTTGTTGTTCAATACTATGTGCATATACTATGCTCACCAAATACTTGATAAATTATCCTTGTGAATTATTAAGAGAATGAAATCATGTCAAGATAGCTTATGTGCAGTTATCTCATGCAAGTGTTTGTCAAAATGCCCCAATGAATGAATGAATGATTATCAAGTTTATAGTTTACATGTTTTATGTTATACCATGTCTTTTAATTTATGCTATCGAGTCCTGGGGGTACTTTTACCCAATAATCTAGCTGATATTCTAGAGCCATGGTCAGTCATAGAACAGTATCAGTCATGACACGATCAGTAGTACTCTCATTTAGTTGTGGAACTCAGGAAAACTCAGTAGAATCCATATTAGTCCAGTCTAATTCAGTATCCAGTTCAGGCCTCTGTAAACTCAGTCAGCTAACAGAATTTAGTAGTATTCCGTCAGTCAATGAAACTCAGTAAACTCAGTCCAGTTCAGTTAAACAGTTATCTCAGTAACCATTCAGTCTAGCCTAGTACATACTAGAAATCAGTTTAGTGTCTATCAGTTGGGAGTAGAATTCAACACTGAGTTAACCCAGGGATGGGGGCATTCCTGTTAGCAGAGGGTTTGACCCTTAGCAGCAATACCTGCATTACAGATCTACGTAGCCAGTATAGGTTGAGGTATTTTTCTACCAGATATTATGAGGCTTGATACTTCTCATCCGAGTTATCCTGCTGGCGAGGGTTGACATAAGAACTTTCTGTCAGAGAGGGTTAACTCACAACTTCTCCTTACCCGTGGCATGGTATTGACACCCTTCCAACTGGGGTTATAGGTTGGACCCTAAATCAGTTAGAGAAGGGGTATGTCGGTTAGATGATTACCTCCCACAGTCTCAATTTTAGTCTCAGTCTCATAATAGAACTCAGTTCAGTTCTACTGATTCAGGACTATCAGACATAGTCACTCAGCTCTGTACGAAACTCAGTATGATTCCATAGTATTCAAAACTGCCAGATACAGTCATTTAGATAATCAATAAAACTATACTCATAGATTCAGATATCAGTTATCAGTATTCTGTTTTAGTACTAAGTATTAGCACGATCTCAGTTACAGTCTATGTATTCATGCATGTACTCTTAATCAATTATACTTATGTTATTCAGTTATTATTGTGCATGCATATAAACCCATGCCTATCAGCCTACTTCACTGATCATACCAATACATTCAAAGTACTGACACGTGCTTTTCTTTGCTTTATGATGCTTTATATCATAGGTTCAGATGCACGGGCTCCAGAGCACCCTTATCAGTTCAGATTCTCAACTTTTTAGAGTAGTGGTGAGTCCTCATAATTTGAGGACATGCTTATTATTTATAGTACTTTAGTTTTATTTCAGTAGACGAAGTTAGTTGGGGGCTTGTCCCATCAACTCCACAGTTCAGACAGTTAGAGGCTTGTTCAGACTAGGATATTTTCAGACAGTTTTTCAATTATTCAGTACTTATATTTAGTTTCGGTATTTTGATACCGCATTCAGATTTATTTATAGATTTGAACCTTATGGCATATTTTTCTGCCTAACTCTGCATATTATTTAGTATTATTATTCAGCTATTATAGCAGGTACCAGTCATGGGTTAGCTTGTGTTCCTTCAGGATTATGAGCATCGTGTAGTATCCAGGGTACAGACTCGGGGCGTTACAAACTTGGTATCAAAGCCTAAGGTTTAATAGATTCCTAGAAAGTCTAAAAGTCCCATCTAGTAAAGTCTTGTGCGTGGGTATGTTGTGCGCCACACTTATGGACAAGAGGCTATGAGATGTTTTTGGAAAAGTTTCCCTTCTTTCAGTATTCATGTCGTGCGAGTGATCATGAGCTCCGATTACACTCTTTTTCTAATCCTAGTTTCTCTTTCATTTATAGAATATGCCTCTAAAAAGGACTTAGGGGAGAGGAATAGGAGATCAGTCAGCCCCTCAGCCCGTCCATCGAGATCCTTTGGGCGAGCATGTCTCCCAGGTGGAGTTCAGAGCAGCCTTCACCACCCTAGCTCATTCTGTGGTAGCCTAGAATGAACGTCTATCTGTGGTTCTAGCCAACATAGTGGCCAATACTGTTGCTTCTAGGATTTGGGAATTCACCCAAATGAACCCTTCATCATTTATCGGGTCTAAGTCTGTAATACCCCGTACTTCTACCTAGCTTAAAATCATTCTAGAAATGTTAAAAACTCATTTCAAAGATAAATCATTTTTACACATGTGGTATTTTCAATATTTTCACTTTTTATCATGTGGGGAATTGAATAAGCTTTCCATCAATACCAAATTCGCCCAAATCCGACACTCGGGTGAAGAGTTAGAGCCATTTTAGTAAGACGTGTGCCACCTGAGCCATCAACGTGTCGCGGAGCCAGCCAAAATGGAAATCATCAAAATCCAGTGAGCCTCCTCAATTATGGCACATCACACCAAGGCTCAAATTCATAGTTATCAAATTCCAGTGACACGGCACAATAGCCCGCGTCGCGCTCGGGCACCAGGTCGGGAAATTTTTACAGAATTAAAATACACGTCCAAGGGTTAAAAGGGTTAATTTTTCACCCCTATATATACCCCATAACATGTGATTCATCCATAATTCACCCAAAATATATTGTTTCTCTCAAGTTTTTCTCAAGAACAAGCTAGGGTTTTCAATTAGAGATTCGAATCCAAGACTCAAATTCAAGAATCTCTCCGTCAATCTTCATAGAATCAATAACTAAGGCATGAACAGTATTCATTCATGGAGTCCTTTCATCCATGAAGCCCAAGAATCAAGTTTTAAATCTTGTATTGTGAATATTTTGTTGTGGGTTGATTATATTCATATGATTATGGTTGTATGATTCCCAAGTTAGAATCTTTATGTGTTGTTCATGAACCTATGCTAGTATGTGGTCTCAAACATGTGAAATTGAGTTGAAATATGGATTTTTATTGTATTAATTTGATGGTCATGCCTATTCCCTAAGTCATGCATCCAAGGTGTTTGATAAAATGCCTAAGAGAATAGAAATTATGCATTATAGCTTAATTGTGACCCAAGTGATAAGTGTATGCTTTACCCTATGACTAAGAATGACTTCCATGATATTGTGTGCATTATGAATGGTTGAGGGAATGTCCATGAGATTAGGTTAATGAAAGTATGACATGTTTATATGCAATTCCATTCATGTACAAGACTATGATAACCATGTGCTTTATGAAATCCCCAAATTAATTATTATGAATTGTTGATATTGGTCATGTGTTCAAGAAGCATCATGTCCTGTCAGTTTCATGCTATCGATTCCTGGGGGTACGTGTACCCGATAATTTAGCTATGTGCATAGTGCCAGTGTCATGTTTTCACGATACTCTCAGTCAAGCCATGATCCTTAGAATTCAGTCAGTCTCATGACTCAGGAAAACTTAGTAAATTTAGTATCAGTACAGTCCTACTTAGTAATCTCAGTGACCTCAGTGGTCTCAGTAACATCAGTACTCAGTAATCTCAGTAACCTCAGTATTTCCAGAAATCTCAATAACTTCAGTACTCTCCGTCAGTCCTCAGATCTCAGTAGCATTCCGTTAGTTAATGGAACTCGGTGAACTCAGTTTTACTCTGCTAAATAATACCATTAGTATCAGTTCAGTGTATATTCAGTTGGGAGTAGGATTCAGCACCGAGTGAACCCAATGATAGGGACTTACTTATTATTCAGTAGAGGGTGTGATCCTTAGAAGCAATCATTGTGTTCTAGAACTATGTAGCCAGTGTAGGTTGAGATGCACCCTACGCATTTAGGGATTTATATATCTCATTTGAGTTTTCTACTATGAGGGGTTGACGGAAGAGCTCCCTATCAAAGAGGGTATACACACAGCTTTTCTTTACCCATGGAAAGGTACTGACACCCTTCTAGCTGGGGTTATAGGTTGGACCCCACCAGTTCAGTTTTGGGGTATGTTGGTTAGATAGTTACCTCCCACAGTCTCAGTTTTAGATCCAGTTTTAGTAATAGAACTCAATTTAGTTCTATAGAAATCCAGGACTGTCAGATATAGTCAAATTAGTACAGTGCGGAACCCAGCTAGTTTCATCAGTATCAGGACTGTCAGATGCAGTCACTCATGTTATCAGTATTCAGACTCAGTAATCATGTTATCACGGACTCATTTAATAGTATATTAAATATACAAAACCCATGTTATCAGTATTCAGTTTCAGGACTGTTAGATACAGTCAATCAGACTAGTTCTTCATAATTAGAACTGTCAGAAATAGGCATTCCTTTATTAGTAATATGACATTAGTTCCTCAGTATTCAATACACTCAGTTATTCAATATCCCAGTATCAGTACTCAGATATTAGTAAATCCACATTATTAGAATTCACGAGTCAGCGTTATCATGATCTTAGTTACAGTTACGTATTCATGTATATATTCTCACGTTTATATTATACAGTCAGTTATTATCATTCATGCATATGAACTCTTGCATTTAGCCTACCTTACTTGCATACCAGTATATTTAATGAACTAACGCATTTGCGCTATGGTGTTTTATACCATAGGTTTAGAAGCACGATCTCCCGAGCATCCTTAGAAGATCAGACGTTCAGCAGCCAGACTAGTAGTGAGTCCTCATCATTCGAGGATAGTATGATTATTTTATTACTTTATTATTTTAGTAGTTCAGATTTAGTTGGGGACATGTCCTATCAACTCCATAGTTTTCAGACAGTGTAGAGGCTTTCAAACTACAACATATGTTCAGACAATTTATTTTAGTTTTGGGTATTTTTATACCCCATTACAGATATTGTATTACATTCAGTATTAGTTCAGTTTTGAACCTTATGGCCTTACAACTTATATTCTGCATATTTACAATATATTATTCAGTGCTCAATTATAGAAATCAGTCATGGGTTAGCTTGTGGTCCTTCGGGGTCATAAGCACCGTGTAGGGTTTTGGGCACCAGATTTGGGGCGTTACAAAGTCAGATGAGGACCCTCAGAAATTTTTTGATCAGGTGTAAAAGGTTACCAATATAATGGGGATGACTGCTATTGAGAGCATTGAGTTAGCCGCATGTCAGTTACAGGATGTGGCTCTCTCATGCACCTTCTGAATGTATCTTTTCCAAAACCAATCTGATTTATCAGTTGAGAAAAAATTGGTTGACGTCAATGGCTTCATCCAAAGACTCTTTAATTGTCTCTGGTCGCAGAGGAGCAAGTTGTTGACACCTAATTTTTGCTCTCCTTTTCCCTAAAATTAATTTGATGATGCTTATGAGTCCTAAATATTTATTTTCCTTTATTTTTTAACATTAACTTCAATAAAATTAACACCAATAATAATTATTTTTAGAAAATAGAATATTTAATTATTATTATTATTATTATTATTAAACTACTTATATTGTGTGTTACAAAATCACCCCCCCAAAAATAAATTATTTATAATAATATATTTCAAACTTATTCCTTTACTATTTTTTCCAAAAAAATGTATATGAGTGTATTAACTTTTGCTTCAAAACTTTAGACAATCTTTGTGTTAATATATAGCATTATTTTATATTTTTGAATTCGTATTTAGTTGTACGTATTCTAAAATATAATAGATGTACGCACTTAAAGTTGTGCGCGTGTGTATACGTACATATACGTATGAAATGCATATGTATATATGTACACTTTTTGAAAATTAATTAGAATGAAATAAGCATTGTTAAATTAATTAAGTGAAAGCGATTGGACAAAATTAGAATTTTCTTTAAAGTTAATTCACTTGTCAATAGTTGGGCCTATATTTAATTTATTTTAGCCTAAAACTATCCCATCAGCCCAACCAAAAATAACCTAACCTGGGCCATGACCACTTTAACTTTTAACTAATCCAACCCCTAATCCTCCTCCCTCAACTTCATTGTCTAAACTCAACTAAACTGGCCCTCTTTCATCGCCAAAACAATATCATTCATCGTCATTCTCTCCTCTTTTATTTCTTCCAATGATGACAGCCTACAAACCATCTAAAATTGATATTTTTCAGTAGGTTCCCCCTCTCCCCATTACTTATTAACTTCTCCATCAATTGCCCTATATTTTTTTCTCAAATCATCCCTCAAAGGCACCCCACCGCTACTGTTGTTCATGGGAAGGAAAGGATTTGAAGGACCATCAAATTTGAATTTAATCAGATGGATCTGAACACCTTAAATTTTAGTTGTCTTGAATCCCGTTCAAATTGGCCTGAAAAAGTAAGTCATTCCTTTTTTTCCATAATTTCAGCATTATTTCTCTAAAACATAACTTCCCAAGATTCAAATTTTGAATTTTTGAAGATTCTATTAGAGTCGTTTGAACCTTCTTTTTTTTTTCTTTTAAAAGGGAAGCCTTGGCTTCCATTTGAACATCAGAGAGAGAGAGATATAGAATCAAACACTAAAAAAATTCAATAGTCCTCACTTGCTCTCTATTTTTTCTCTAATTCATTTTATTTTTGGGTTTTTATCAAAACCCTTGGAGTTTATATCAAAGTCGGAATCGCTAGTTTAAAACTCAACACTCGACGACCTCAATCGTTTCCCAACAAAATATATGAATTTGTCCCTTTCGTTTTACTTTCATTCTCTTCTTTCATCTTATTTTTGGTTCAGAATATGTAATTTTATTCTAGTTCTAGATTTTTTTGTTGTTTTTGTTGCCTCTAGAGATCTAATGATTTTGGTGAAGTTATCTGGGATCTGGAAATCTATTTTATGAATATATGGGCTTGTAAATACGTGAACATTGGACTTTATCAAATTCAATTTTATATTAATATTGTGTCTCTCATTTTGAATTTAAAGACTTAATTTTATCTGGGATTCATATTTTTGCGACCGTTTTGTGGTCAAATTATGCAAGATATTTGAAAACATCTTCTTACTCGGCCTTCTTTTCCCTTGTTTCTTTTTATCTATTCATTATAAATGTGTACATATAATTTATTTTATTGTAAATATTTATTGACGTCTTTCCCTATTCCCTGTGAGATATCTACTTGTTTTTTTATCTCCATTTGCTCAATATATGTAATTGTCATGTGTTTTCTTCACACCTTTACTAGTATGATGGTCAATGTTACCTGTTGTTGGATAAATTGAAAATGGTCTATTTAGTTTTAGGGCTTGGTTTTGGATTGTGTTTGTGGGGTCTATCCCATGTCTTGATTTCCTCATTGGCTGCAAGGATGGAAAAGTTATCAAGATAAAATGTCAAACAACAAGATTTTCTAGTTGGTAGAAATAGGTTATTAAATGTGTTCACTATGAATACTTTGAAATCATGTTTACAGTGATGTCATTGCTAACATCCACAGGGGTACATTTTTCCTATAAAAGGAGCTCCTAAGCTATTTGTTAGACACACCAAATAGAGAGAAAAATTATATATAGAGTGTAGTGAGGTATTCCACAGACTGTGATAAAAAATAGTCTATGGAGAAAAAATAAAGTGAGTGATATTTTAGTAAGGTGGGAGTCAAAAGAGAGTTATTTCTTTTCCGTGTGTAATAGTCACTTTGAGTATTATACTTGTGACTACGATGTGAAATTTCTTACTATAGTAATATCAGTTGCTCCTCTTGGTCGGTGGTTTTTTCCTTATTTAAAAATGTTTTCACATAAAATGTTTGGTGTCATTATTTTCATTTATTTTCCTATTATTTTTTCACAAATACTTTTGTTGTTATTTTATGTTTACCCAATAAACTGGTATCAGAGCCCACGGTTTGCAATACTGTACTTTTTGGTAAACAATAGAAGTCAACACAAGCAAAATGGTTATTTTAAATGGTATTAATTATGCCATTTAGAAGGAGAAAATGAAAGATCTACTTTATGTCAAGAACTTTTATCAGCCTGTCTTTGACCCTATAAAACCTAAAAATAAAACTGATGAAGAGTGGAACCTGTTGCACAGTTTTGTGATTTATTAGATAATGGGTTGACGATAATGTGTTGAACCATATTTCTAGAGAGACACATGCTAGATCCCTATGGGAGCATCTTGAAAGTTTGTATGCTCCAAATACTGGAAATAATAAGATGTTCTTGGTAAAACAAATATTAGGGTTAAAATACCATAATGGTTCTTCGCTAAAAGATAACCTGAATAACTTTCAGGGGATTATGAACCAGCTATTTGCTATAGACATTAAGTTTAATGAATAAACTCAAGTCTTGCTTCTACTTGGTTCCCTACCAGACTCTTGGGAAACATTTAAAACATCATTATCAAATTCTGCTCCTGATGGCATGATCTTTATAGATTTTACCAAGAGCAGTGTTCTTAATGAAGATATGAAATGAAAAACTCAAGGTTCCTCTTCATCTGATGTTTTGGTGACTGGAGCTAGGGGAGAAGCAGGAATCATGGTTCTTAAAATAGAGAACATTATAGAAGAAAATCTATAGACAAATTTAAAGATACTGAATGCTATCATTGTGGGTTAAAAGGACACACAAAGAAATTTTGCCAAAAGTTAAAGAAAGAAAACAAAGACAAGGAGGAAAAAAAGAATACAATGATGAAAATTTCTTAGCCACCATCACCACTGAAGATCTTGTTACTGTCATTGATGTAAATCTAATAAATATTGCTTATAATGAGTCAAGCTGGGTTGTGGATTCTTGTGCCGCATCTCACGTGACGTCAAGGAAGGATTTTTTTCTACATCTTATACTCCAGATGACTTTGGAACCTTGATTATGGGCAACAAGGCTGTATCTAAGGTGGTTGGTACTGGTACAATTTGTTTGAAAACTAGTACCGGGCCTAAACTAGTTTTAAACAATGTTAAAAATACACCTGATGTTCTTTTGCACTTAATTTCTATTGGCATGCTCGATGATGAGGGATATGTTAGTACTAATGGTGGAGAAAAATGGAAATTCATTAAGGGTTCTTTTGCTGTGGATCGTGGAGACAAGTGTCGTGGTCTATACTGGACTATAACTTCTACTTGTGCTAATATGGTGAATACAGTAGAAAGCGCCAGCTCTTCAAGATTATGGCATAACAGGCTTAGCCAAATTAGTGAGAAAGGACTTAATATTCTGGCCGAGAAGAAATTACTGTCGAATTTTGATAGTGCTAAATTAAAAAAATATGAGCACTGCTTGGATGAAAAAAAATAGAGTTTCTTTCAAGTCTTGTCCTCCTTTAAGAAAGACAGCATTGGTTGAGCTGATGCATTCAAATTTATGTGGTTTAATGAAGACAAAGACTTTGGGTGATGCACTTTGTCACTTTTATTGATGATTGCTCAAGGAAACTTTAGGTCTATGTCTTAAAGATGAAACACAAAGTGTTGGGTGTCTTTAAGACATTTTAGGCTTTTGTTGAAAGAGAAACATGAAGAAAGTTGAAGTGTATTCGTACTGATAATGGTTGTGAATATTGTGAACCATTTAATGAATATTGCAAACAACAAGGTATCAGGCACCAGAAGACTCCTCCTAAGACTCCTCAACTTCATGGTTTGGCAGAAAGGATGAATAGAACTTTGATGGAAAGAGTCGTATGTTTGCTTTCTGAAGTAAAGTTCCTGAACTTCTTTTAGGGTAAGGCTTTATTGACTATTGTACATATTATTAACCTATTTCCTATTGTTTCTTTGAAAAGTGATGTACCAAATAAATTTTAGTATGGGTAGGATGTTTCCTATGATCATTTGAGAGTATTTGGTTGCAAAGCTTTTGTACATGTGCCCAAAGATGTGAGGTCAAAGTTAGATGCCAAAACAAGGGACTGCATCTTCATCGGTTATAACCTTGATAAGTTTTGTTACATGCTATATGATTCAGTTGAGAAGAAGCTTGTAAGAAGTAGTGATATTGTATTCATGGAGAATCAAATCATTGAAGATATTGACAAAGCGGAGAAGTTAGAATCCTTAAGTTTTGATAGTGTGGTTAGTCTTAATCAATTTCCTCATACAAGTATGTATGATGTTGGTGGTCTAGATAATCATGGTGACGCACAGAATCATGTTCCAAATCAGCATGTTGACATTGCTAATAAAATAATATTATTATTGATGATGCTCCAGTTTAAAAAGTTGCGGACGAGTCAAATACTCTGCTTAGAAGGTCTACAATACAATGTATTACTTCTTCTCATTATTTTCCTAATGAGTATGTGTTACTCACTGATGGGAGAGAACCTAAATGTTATTAGGAGGCCATGAAATATAAACATAAGGATCAATGGGTTGAAGCCATACAAGATGAGATAAAATCTCTGCATGCGAACCACACTTATGAGTTGATGAAACTGCCTAAGGGCATGCGAGCTTTGAAGAATATTGGGGGTTCAAAGTTAAATTTTAAGAACACAGCTTGAAGCCCAGATACAAAGCCAAATTGGTTGTCAAAGGATTTGGTCAAAGAAAGGGTATTGGCTTTGATGAAATATTTTCTCCTGTCATCAAAATGACCTTTATTCGTAGAGTTCTTGGTTTGGTTGCTAGTCTTGATTTATAGATTAAGCAGATGGATATAAAGATAGTTTTTCTTCACGATGACCTAGAAAAAGAGATTTATATTGAACAACCTGAGGGCTTCAAGGTAAAAGGTAAAGAAAATTATGTGTGCGAACTTAAAAAGAGTCTTTATGGCTTGAAGCAAGCTCCCAGGTAGTAGTATAAAAAGTTTGAATCTGTTATGGAAGAGTAAGGCTACAAGAAGACTTCTTCAGATCACTGTGTATTTGCACAAAGCTTTTTATGATGATGATTTTATCATTCTCCTGTTATATGTGGATGATATGTTGATTGTGGGAAAGAATGCTTCCAGAATTGACAAGTTGAAGAAACAATTATGCAAGTCTTTTGCTATGAAAGACATGGGTCATGCTAAGAAGATTTTGGGCATGAGGATTACTCGTCTCAAAGATGAAAGAAAGCTTTACTTGTTATAGGAGGAGTTCATTGAACGTGTACTAGAGCACTTCAACATGAAGAATGCTAAGGTTGTTAATACACCCCTTGATGGTCATATAAAATTGAGCAAGAAAATGTGTCCTATAGTAAAGAAAGAGAAAAAGAGCATCGTTAAAGTTCCATATTCCTCCGTTGTTGGAAGTTTAATATATGCAATGGTGTGTACCAGAACCAATATTGCTCACGCAGTTAGAGTTGTCAGCAGGTTTCTTGAAAATCCAGGAAATGAGCATTGGGAAGCAGTCAAATAGATATTAAGGTACCTAACAGGAACCTCAAGAGATTTTTTGTATTTTGGAGAATCTGATCCAATCTTGAAGGGCTACATAGATGCCGATATGGCGGGTGATCTTGATAACATAAAATCTATTACTGGATTTTTGTTTACATTTTCAGGAAGAGCTATATTATGGTAGTCGAAGTTGCAGAAGTGCGTTGCACTATCTATAACTGAAGCTAAGTATATTGCATCTACTGAAGCTGGTAAGGAAATGACATGGCTCAAATGGCTCCTTCAAGAACTTAGATTGCATCAAATGGGTTACATTGTCTATTGTGACAATCAAAGTCCAATAAACTAGAGCAAGAATTTTATGTACCATGAAAGAACTAAACACATTGATGTGAGGTACCATTGGATTCGTGAACAAGTGGAGAACGAATCATTCTATGTTAAGAAGATTCACACGAGTAAAAATCTCGTGGATATGCTGACAAAGGTGGTTCCAAAAGACAAGTTTGAATTATGCAAAGAGCTTGTCGACATGAGCTCTCTCTGACAAGAACGAGGACACCTCCTTCAGATGCATGAGACTGGAGGGGGAGATTTGTGGGATCCATCCCATGTCTCAATTTTCCTCATTGGTTGCAAAGATGGAAAAGTTGTCAAGATAAAATGTCAAACAACAAGATTTTCTAGTTCGTAGAAATGGGTTATTAAATGTGTTCACTACGAACACTTTGAAATCTTATTTTCAGTGATGTCATTGCTGACATCCATAGGGGAAAATTTTTCCTATAAAGGGAGCTCCTCAGCTCATTTGTTAGACACACCAAACAAAGAAAAAAATAATGCAGTGAGGTATTCCACAGACTGTGATAAAAAGTAGTCTGTAAAGGAAAAATTAGAGTGAGCGATATTTTAGTAAGGTGGGAGTCAAAAGAGGGTTATTTCTTTTGAGTGTGTAGTAGTTACTTTGAGTATTGTACTTGTGACTACGATGTAAAATTCCTTACTATAATAATATCAGTTGTTCCTGTTGGTCTGTGGTTTTTCCCTTATTTAAAAGGCTTTCCACGTAAAATTCATGGTTTCACTATTTTCATTTGTTTTTCCATTATTTTGTCACAAATATTTTTGTTGTTATGCCGCATTTACCCAACATTGTTTTGGTTTAGTATCTAGGTTTCAAATAGTTCACATTTTTATTTCGAGTTTGAGACATGATTTTCGTAATCGCTCTGGTCACGAGAAGTTAGTGGATCTATGTTGAATTTTGCCAAAGTGTGGATAGTTGATTTTTCTTAAAAAGAAAAAGAGTCATGGAGATTTTTCGTCTTTGGCTTCGAATCGATATTGCATCTTGAGGTGACTATTCTTTTACCTTTATGGAAGTATGTTTATATTTTCTTGAAGTTGAGTCTAAACGAAAAAAAGAGGGTCTTTAACGAGTCTACTGCTAATTATTATTTTTTTTAAAAAAGAGCCTATTGAAGATTGAATAGGCTCAACTGTTTTATCACTGTTAGTGTCTTGATAGTGGGTTATATTAATCATATTTTCAATTTTTTCCCTGTCAAAGTATGTAAACAATTTAGATCACTGTTGGTGTCTTGATAGTGGCTTATATTAATCACATTTTCAATTTTTTCCTTGTCGAAGTATGTAAACAATTTAGAGGTGAATAGATATTTGTTCTCCTTCTTTTGGAATACCCATCTTGCTTTAAAAGCATGTCTTTTGAATCATTCGTCTCTCTTAATTTGTACATTTTAAAGCATTTTTAGTTAATTGATTTTCACCGCGTTTTGGAGTCCCGTAGATTAGAAGCTCAACTCCTAAAGGAGTGTAGTATCTCTTAGCCCTTCTGTTTTATTATTATTCACGTCATGTTTTTAGTCCTTTGAAACTTGAAATGGTATTTAGTTGTTATTAGTTATTTGGATTTCATATTATTTTATTTGTGTTTATAATGCTTTAATATTTGTGAATATTCTTTAAAGTAGATTAACGTTCTCACACTTTTGCAATTAACGCACGGCTAGTTAACTCGAAAAAATGGATTTCTCTCTAAAAAAGAGGAGCTCTAGCAACTTAGATACTCGGCTAATGTTCAAAAGAACTATTTATTTGCCCCAATTTTAATAAAACTATTGTCGTGACCAAAGCATTTTTCCTGGAAAAAAATGAGTTCAATATTAGTGCGAGAGAACAAGGAATAAAATTCAGTTTCTTTTAAAAAAAAAAGGAGAGAGAGAAGGTCTATCCACCTTTTTCGGCTTATTTCAATAAATAATTTCAACATTTTCACTTTATTTTATTCATTTTCTCAACAATAGTTTCAATTTTTGTTCATTAATATGTTAATGCATTTTGACATTTTTATATATCTTTACTTTGCAATAAAAGCATTTGTATGATTTTACTCTCAAAAAATAAATAATTTCCCATATTTTTTTAGGCATACTTATTAATATTTATAATAAATAAATTTTCACATGCTTTTAAGAGTTATATTTTCTTTTACCCCATAAATCATTACATTAACCTACTTTATATGTTGTTAGATTTTACATTCATATAAAATTATAAGCATTTAATTTTATAATATACATATCATAACAAAAATACTAATGTTAACTTTACTCTTTGTTTTCATATTTTTTGAAACACGCATGTATATTTTGCGATAAACTACATGACATTTTTTCATACATCGTAAGTATATGTTTATATACCTTGTGTGCTTTTTTTTATTTTAAATCTGATAAATTCTTTGTAGCTGTCATTTTTGTTTAAACTAATAAACAAATATTTTCTTTCAAAACTAAGTTTAAGGAGTATTTTCAGATAGGCTCTGAGGGGTGCTTAGCACCATCCCTCCGAGTAAGTAAAATCATTACTCAGAATCTCAAATATTTTTGAAAGACCAAAATCAAAGTTTTACGTCCAAAATAATAATTTTTCTATTTTTTCCTAAAATTTAGATGGCGACTATAAAAATGAATTTTTCTAAAAATTAGAAAGGGTCTTAACGATCGTATGTTGTGTACTATTTCGAACCAGTTCAAAATAGGATGCGACAATTGGTATCAGACCCTAGGTTTACCGGTGTTGTTCTTGACTCCTTGTTGTGTGTCAATGCTTCTATGACCATCTACTACTTGTTGACTCCACTCTTGGGGAGATGGATAACATGATGTTGTCGATAGATGCAGATGAGAATTCTACGCATGTTGCTCGAGTTTTAGCTCTGAGTTATAATAAGGAGTTAAATATTGATATCTAGGATCTTCAGCATCAGCCAGAGGGTTTGGGGCCAACCCAGGCCCCGGTTAAGTTTGGGAGCGCCTCAGCTTCTCAAGATACCATGTTAGGGATTCTAAGCCTCCTCATAGATATTGCATAATCAGTGATGGCATCTGGCACATCGAGTGATTCTCAAGCCAGATTTGGTTTTATTAGTGTTTAGCAAAGCTCTTTATCAGTTTCAGATTATGAGATTAGGTTTCTCGGGTGAGTCATATAATCATATATTATTTCCTACAAAGCATGAAATGGCACTTGGATTTATTAGAGGATTGACTTTATTACTCTGCTTGGCTTTAGAGCCTTTAATAACAGTTGGGTGTACGTTTCATCAAGTGTTGATCATGCAAGAGCTATAGAGAGGGTATGTATTGAGAGATATAGAGGTGGCGGTAAGAGGTTATGTCTGTAGTACAGTGTTAGTGGTATTTGTTTAGAGGTAGGAAACATCCCAGTAGAGGTCAGCAACACTTTCAGTCCACCAGGTTTGTAAAGGTAGCACCTTAGATTATGGGTGACTTTTAAATAAGGCGTGGTAGTCACAATGGAAAGAGTTTGAGTCAGACGTTATGAGGTTCTTGGCCTAAGTCTTTAGGCCATGACAACTATTTTGGCTCAGCAGGTGTTGTGTATTAGAGAGTTCCAAGGGTATGTTTTGATTGTGGGGAGATTGGTCATTTGTCTAGGGAGTATGCCAGGCATTAGTTGGTTAGCCAGCTAGGGCCATCTCATGTTTCTTACCATGTTAGAGGTTCAGGAGTTTGTTATGACTATGAAAAGATAGATCATTTGTCCAGAGAGTGTCCCTATTAAGGAATTAGTAATTAGTCAACACAGTCAAATTAGCCTCCTGAGGATGTGGCATCTTCAGTCGGAGGCAGTGTAAGTATTTCAATTGGTCATCTCAATTCAAGGTCAGTTGTATTTTGATTCGTACTTCTTCAGGCATTTCATGGGATATAGATTCAAATTCATCGTTAGATGTGCAATTTTGATTTACTGTATTTTAGTTTCTATTTGAGTTGAGTTGGGGTTTTCATACCCATCGGTGATTTTATGTCTTGAGATTATTATATTGATTATTATACGTCTTGTGTATATTTATGCTCACTTGATTACCCCCATAGATAATTTCTTTTAGTAGTGAATTGGGGTGGATCAATGTGGTATTTCCTTGGGGTGTAATATTTGGGTTAAAGCCCCTTTCCTTGGCATTTTGGCCTTGTTGTGATCTTAGAGTAGTACTGGCGCCATTCTCATTTTTGTGCCACCCATACTTTATAATGTTGTTATTATGATTGTTTCTTTAATATTGATTTATCCTTACTTTATAGATATCTAGATTAGCATTATCTAGTTAGTGTTCCCTTCTTTGTGATTCTTGTTTATTTGGCTTAGATGACTACATTGGTTGGTCGATTTTCCTTTTATTTGTGAGGTACGGTCAATGGTTGAGTGGGTTGTGAAAATAAAGGTAGTTTCCATCTTTCATTATTTCATTGTGATTCTAGCTATTGTAATTCTTTTCTATAGCCCATTATTATGGTTAGCAAGTCTGAGGTTTTGTTCTGGTTGTAGTCCTGATCTTGGTATTAGTGTTGTTTATGTTGTGATGTAGTTCATGGTTCATCGGAGTTAGGTTGGTTTAGATGGGTGAATTTAAAAATTTTCTCATTTAGAGATTTGTTCAGTTTAATGTGATATCAAGGAATGCTTCTACTTGTTGTTATGTGCTTATGCATTAGTTATCGATAATCAAAGTGGGTGTCTTTTGGGAGTGAGAATTCATCATCATAGAGTGGGTATTAGTTTAATCAAATTCAGGCTAAGATCACATTTTTTTAAGTTGCTCGAGATTTGGCTATCATTAGTACTCCTTGTAGCCTTGATGAGTTCTTAGTTATGCCTCGATGAGTTATGTCCATCAACAACTGTAGATTTTGTCCCATGCCTTTAGCCTTTGGTTTCCTCAGTTATGAGGATGTTCTTCGACAATATTTTAGTTTTAGCCATTGCGAGAATCATCGAGTATATTCTTGGTTTCTGAAGGTAAGATTGATTTGGGTGACCTTAGTAAAGACTTGTTAGCTCCATTTGTGATTTTGACTAATTTGAATGACGGCTCGAATGTTATGATAGGCTTTGGAGCATGTATGCTTACTCATCAGAAGGATCAATTTGGACAGTTGAGATCGAGTAGTCCAGTTTTAATGTTGAGATTATAGCTATGGACTACAACACTTTCTTGCAACCTTATTTCAAAGTTTTGATTTACTCAATCATTCATTGACAGGCTGACTAGACCTACTCATTACCTACTGGGCCGGTTTTCTTTAGTTTGAGAAGACTATGTTAGATAGATAATCGAGGGATAGTCTATCGCACATAGAAAAGGTTTCTACTACTTTCAACCTTGGTTTCTCAGTCGCCCTCAAATATTTTACATGTCTACTTAGTGGAAGAAGTGTATCCCAATTGGGATTAGCATAGTTTTGCCCATGTTGGTGGAGCATTCTGGAGTGCAATTTTGAGATATTATGCATCAAATTTGTGTTTATTAGTTTCGAGGGTCATCCGTACCAGTTAGTGACTTGATAGAGATCGCAGACATTGGTCACCACCATTTGAGTTTTCAGGTAGAGTCTTATGGACTTTGTTTTTATGCAAGTTTGGGAAGATTTTATATGGGTTAGCTTCATTTTATCGAGGTTAGTATGGTGTGAATGTGTGAATAAGACTTGGATAGTGTTGAAAGATTTTTTATGGTTCTGGATGGCTTTCAGGTTTTAAAAGATAAAAGAATTCTAGATTTAGAGTTGGAGTTGGTTGAATAGTTCATGCTTTGGATTGTCTTTAGATTGGTTAAGTTTTTTCTTGGTTGTGCTTGTATGATATTAGCATGATGTGGTTTGGATTTGCGTACTTCAATTATGCTTGATTCAACTGGAGGCCAATTGGTTATTGAGGATGCATTTTTGGTTATTTGAAAAGTGAAATAAGAATTTGAAGGAAAAAAGGGATATCCTTAGCAAAATCCCTTGGAAGCATCAGTTAGCCTTAGAGGTTATTTGGGGAGTCTTGCTCGAGGAATGCAGTCCCAGTGCCTTGTTCTTTCGAGCTTTTAAGCTCTTTCTATCCATTGACGATGAAGGTGATCCAATATTTTGAAGTGGGACTTACATCCTTTTAGCCTTATGATGGACGTTATGATGGTTTGGATTCAATGTAAGCTTTTTCCATCATAAGTGTCAACGTAAGTGCCAACAAATATTTTAAAAATTAGAGTTTTGCTCTATGAGTTATAAAGTCCACCTACGAGGAGTAAGTGGCACCTACGGCCTCATAAGTAACCCCGCAGGTTGGTGATTTGTAGCCAGTTGGTTGTTTCTGAGACCTATAAACCCACCTAGGGTTCGTAGGTGTAGTACCTACAAATTGTAAGTAGGTCCGTAGATAGGTGATGACATGATTTTTCCTATTTCATTTTGGTTGATTTTTAGGTTTATGATGTATCCTATAAATACCCCATTGATGTTTTGTATTCAGTTTACTCACTTTTTATACTTCAATATATTAATTCTACGATACACTTTTGATCTTGGAATCCTTGTTCTTGACTTTTACGGCTCGAGATTAATTTGAGATTCTGGTTTTCATTCTTAATTTATTGTGAGATTATTCATATGCTTTCTATTATGAATTCTATGGGTGTTCTTGCAAACATGAGCGACTAAACCTCTTAACTAGGATTGTGAGAACCTTGATGGAATAATGAAGTAGAGACAGTGCAAAGTCTTTCTTGATTGGTGTTTATACAGGCATTGTGATTTTTTTTGTATTAATTTCTTTCTTAGTGACTGCAGATGCTAAGAACCCGTCTGTATTCAATTCTAACTCAAGAGAGAGGTTGAGATTGGGAAAAGAAGATCACAACAGTAATTTGAAGCTATCACCCTTCATCTAATTAACTTGAGATCGAGAGGAGCTAGTTAATCTGGGATCCAGGACAAGGGTTAGTAATACAACAATCTGAGGCTGAGAGGAGATGAGTGAAATTCACCAAAGGGTGTCGAAAGACAGTTGGTGATACATAACTTGTTAAATCCTGCATGCAAGAACCGAGATAGTTTAACGAGCACAATAAGTTTACAGAGTTGGGAAGTCTGGGGAACACAATCCTAGTATTCGTCTCATATTTATTTCAACCTAAAGTGATTAAGCATTGTTACTATTACTATTTTTACAAAATCCCCCTATTTACTTTCTGTACTTTTCGACTACATCAATAGGTCTTTTACATCATTCATCCTATTCCCCATGGGTTCGACCCCAACCTTTGTTGGGTTCTATATTTGACAATAACCGTTTTATACTATCTTGGATATGTTATTTGAGCGACATCAAGTTTTGGCGTCGTTGTCGGAGAATACAGTTACAATTGATTGATTAAGGTTGTTGGTTTTCAATTTTTCGGTGTTCTTGGGGTGTATGCCGGTGTATGCATAATACTCGGAGTCAAGGAAATTCCTTAATCCCACTTGATATTGAGTTGGAGTGGACCTTACTATAGACTCATTAGATGGAATCCAAGATGACTCAAATCTCTTGAATCTGCAACCTCTGTATGGTGTTCAAGAAATAGCTGCATAGACCATTACATAGTTATTATCTAAAGAAAATACAAGGTAGGCAAATGCCCATTGCGTATCTCAAGAAGAAAGAGTGAGACAAGAATAAGAGCGTCAAGCAGCACTTGAATGAGACAGAGCTAGAAGGGAAAGAGCTCAACCGCCCCCAATTACCATTTTTTGATGATCCAAAAGAAGACATAGGGTATGTTGAGCCTATTGACATAGGAGCTATAATTCTCTGATGTTAATTGTGGTTACATTTATAAGTAGCTTGGTCTATCTTTATTCTATTTCATATATAGAGTTGCTCCGAGGAGTAAAGTTTGACATTACGAGTGTTATGATTCAATTTCTTAATTTGAAGGGTGTTTTTACTGGTTTGTCGATGAATGACACAAAAATGCATATCATGAACTTCATTAGGATTTGCATTTTGTATAATCTACCTGGGGTTAGTCAGGATACTTTGAGACTCAGGTTATTCCCATTTTCTCTTACATGAAAAGTGGTGTTATGGTTAGGGGACCTACTTCGTGGGTCCATCACAACTTGGAATGAGTTATGGAAAGAATTCTTGAACCATTTATTCCCTCCTTCTAGAATGATGCAGTTGAAGGATGAGATTTATAATTTAAGGCAATTGCATTCAGAAGTATTTTATGAGTGTAATACCCCGTAAAAGTCTTCGCTAATTTCAGCTCTCAATTACATGTATAAGGGATCCAAGACTTAGAAATTTCACTAAGTGTTGGGACTTAGTCATTTCTTAGGCCACTAAACTTTGATGATTTTATTTTTGACCTTTCCGACCTCAGAACGTCAATTTTTAAGTTGATTCATGATCAGAGTTTTTCAAGGTATGTCTCGTGTGAGTTTTAAAATTTTCAAACAATCCTAGGGGCATGTTTGGAGAAGCAAAACAGTGAGGGAACCGGGATAGGCCCACGGCGCGGGGCTTAGCCCATCGGACTAAAGCCTGTGGCGCTGGGCTTAGACCACCGCTTTGGAGCCCGTAGTGCCCCCTTCTTTATCTGTCCAGCTTTTGTTCTTTGTTTTTTAAGGGCATTTGGGACAATTTCCCCACCTAAACTCATCCATAACATGAAATTTAGGTCCCCAATGAGCATTATTTGCCCATTTATTCATAAAATCTCTCAAGAAACCATCTTCCACCTCAAAAACAAACCCTAACCCTTACTCAAGAAATCAAGAAAGTCAATCTTTAAACCTCAAGAAATTCCTAATAATCTTCACAAAATCATTTAGTGAGGTATGTGTGATGTTCATCCATGGATTCCTTTCACCCATAGAGTCCAAGAATCCTTTTTTGGTTTTAAATTGTGAGTTTTTCGTATTTGAGTCAAAATATCTCCATGAATCTCTTGTGAATTTAATTACGAGTTATGCTTATAAGTGTTTTTCAAGTGGGATGAGCCATTACATGTTTTAAATATTATAATTTTCACGTTAAATCCCTAAGTTATGATTTTAGTCTTGTAATCATGTTATTCTCGCATGCTTTACCCATTTCCATGCTTAACTTCATGACTCTCATGTGTTTGATGAAATGCCTAAGTGTTGGGTTTTGAACAATGATCCCCTACTATGGTTTTAAAGCTTTTATATGGCATTATGGTTAGTTCTATCCAATGTTGATGGGTTATGAACACTCGATACCTATGTGTTTTACATGAATTCATCTTTTCAAGTAATCAAACAGTTAATCCATAACTCTTATCAGTTTACTTACATGTTTATAATCATGATGAGCATTATTAGTTATGTAATAATGTTCAATTTAGTTCAGTCTATCCCAGTATTAGTGTCAATTCAATTGGGAGTAGGATTTAGCACCGACCGAACTCAGGGATGAGGGCTCGCCTGAAAGTAGAGGGTATGGACCTTAGTAGCAATCTCTAAGTATCGAAACTACGTAGCCAGTGTAGGTTAGAGAAGTCTACCTGCCAGTTGAGGGTAATATATATCTCATTAGAGCACTTGCCAGTTAAGGGAGACTTATATCCACAAAGTTGGTGTTAGTACCCATGGCACGGTACTGACACCCTTCTAACTAGGGTTATAGGTTAGACCCCAATTAGCTCAAATTGGGGCATGTCGGTTAGATAATACCTTCCACATTCTTAGTACAGTATTTAGTATAGTTTCCGTTCAGGTTTACCTGACCAAAGCATACAAATTCTCAGTTATTCAGTTATCAAATTTTAGTCTTTCAGTTTACAAATTATTTTTGATATATGTTTATGCTTGGTCTTGCATTCTCAAATGCTACAGTTTTCATGCATTCATGTTCAGCTATCTCATGTTATTCAAAATTTATGGCTTTATCAGTTGTTTTCCGCACACGTCCATTATTATTATTATTTTATTCAATGCTCTCAGCGGGTACCAGCATATAGGTTAGCTTGTGGTCACTTATGACCGTGAGCACTATTGTCATGACTAAGGGGTAGCCTCGGGTCGTGACAAAACATGGTATCAGATCCCAGAGTTTTAAAGTGTCCTAGGGAGTCTGAAATCCGTGTTAAGTAGAGTCTTATGCATGGGTGTGAAGCATGCCACACTTATAGAGAAGAGGCTACAAGATGTTTTAGAAAAAGTTTCCCTTCTTTCAGTATTTATGTCGTGCGAAAGAGCATGAGCTCTACTTAAACTCTCTTTCTAATGTATTCTTCATTTTGTTTACAAACAACACCTCCCAAAAGAAATAACGAAAGAAGGAACGAGAATCAGCCTGTACCACTGTCTGTTCAAGAAGATTCCCTGAATAAAAATGTCTCTCACACTGAGTTCAAAGTTTTTTTTTCTACCTTGGATCATTCAGTAGCAGCTCATAACAATCAGCGAGCTGCTGCCCCAGCCAATCTAGTGGCAAATACAGATACAGTCAGGATTCAAGATTTGAAGCAAATGAATCCCACTTTATTTTTGGGATCTAAATCTGGGGAGGATCCATAGGAGTTTTTTGATATAGTTCAAAAAGTGACAGATGTTATGGGGGTCACATTGAGTGAGAGTGTAGATTTGGCTACATATTAGTTGCAGGATGTAGCTCACACCTAGTTTAAGTAGTGGAAGAAGGATAGGGGTGTTGAGGCATACTCACTTAAGTTCACTCAGTTAGTGAGGTATGCTCCTTTGATGACGGCTGATAATAAGTCTAGAATGAGTAAGTTTGTATCTGATGTATTTGATAGTTTGGCCAAGAATTGTAGGACCACAATATTTATTAAGGAGATGGATTTATCTAGACTTATGGTTCATGCTCAGCAGATTGAGGAAAAAAAACTTAAGGAGAATGAAAGAGAGAATAAGAGGGGCAGAACATGTAGTTTTAACTTCTCCCAGCCAAGATCAGAGGGTGGTAACCATTCTTAGTTTCTTCAGAAGACTTCATCCCCTGCCCCATCTTCAGCTAGTACACCAGTGCCTAAGTTCAGGAATGACAGTCGGGATAGAGCACCAAGATCTAAGTCACATGGAAGCATGAACAGTGGTCATACCAATCCACTTTGTAAAAAATATAGTAGGAATCATCAGAGTGTATGAAGAGTCGGAGTGTTGTGTATTTTTGATTGGCTAGCTAGGCCATAGAGTCAGAGATTGCCAAAAGGTCGGCCAGCATAGTCAGTCTAATTATCCTCCAGTTTCAGTTGGTCGCCTGACTCACTAGGGTGTCACTTCCAGTGCCACCAGTGGATAGAGCCAGAACAGATTGTATGCACTTCAGTCCTGAAAGGATTGAGAAAGTTTTCCTAATGAAGTTACGGGTACGTTACAAGTCTTTCATCTTTATGTTTATGCTTTATTACACCCCAGAGCTTCACTTTTTTTATGACTCCTTGTATAGTAGTTGATTCCGGTGTCAGTCCCAAATCTTTAGCAGAACCTTTTTCAGTGTCTACTCCAGTATGTAGCTCCATTGTAGCCAGGCGGGTATATTGGAACTGCCCAGTTACAGTGTCCTAGAGAGTTACCTCAGTGGATCTTATGGAGATAGAGATGACTGATTTTGATGTTATTATCGAAATAGATTGGCTTCTCTCGTGTTATGCCTTAGTTGATTATAGAAATTGTAATACTTCGTATTATTCTTAGCTTCGTTCAGCTCCTAGTAGCATACATAAGAGGCTTAAAACCTGAAAATTTCACTAAGTATTGGGGACTTAGTTATTTTTAAGGCCTCTTAACTTTGAGGATTTTTAAATTAGTCTTCCCAACCTCGAGACGTTATTTTTTAAGTTAATTCATGTTCAAGGGTGTAAGGTACATGTGTCGAAGAATTTTTAGATTTTTCAGACGAGGATTGGGTCATGTTTGGATCACTAATCTAGTAGCTCACCGCGATAGTGTCGAATCACGGTGATAATGGTGATGGCACTCTTACTATGTCATAATGAGCCTTTAAATTGCAATCAAGTTACAAATTTAATTGCCTGAAGGGTAATTATGTCTTTTTCCCTTAACCTAATTAGTCAATTCATAAATTATAACACCATTTAGGGCATTATTTGCCCATCTTATCCAATTTTCTCTCAAAAACCAACCCTTTCCTCCCCCAAAATCATCAAATTTCATTACTTTCTCTCCAAGAAAACCAAGAATCAAGTTTCCCAATCCAAGAACCATCAAGATTGGTGTTTCTCTTTCAAGCTTAGGGGTTTAAGGTATGTGTGATGTTCATCCAATGGCCCTTTTCACCCATGTAGTCCAAGAATCCTTTTTTATGTTTTACCTTATGAATTTTACATGATTAAGTTGAATTATGCCCATGAACATCTTGATAATTTGATCACAAGTTATGATTACATGTGTATTTGATGGAATGAGCCATTGCATGTTTTGAATATTGAACTCCTATTATTTAAAACCTTAATTCATGGTTTTAGTATTTTAACTATGTTATTATCATGTTATTTACCCATTACCATGCTTAAGTTCATGAATCTCAGGTGTTTGATGAAATGCCTAAGTGTTGGATTTTGAATAATGATTCCCTACTATGGTTTCAAAGCTTTTATATGTCCTTATTCTTATTTCAATTCAGTGGTGGTGGGTTATGAACACCCTATACCTAGTTGTTTACATAATTTCTGTATATTCAAAATAATTTCAGATATACCATGTGCATTATCATTCAGTCAGTTATTATGATCACTTGTTTGTTCAGTTAACTTAGTTCAATCCAGTAATTAGTGTCAGCTCAGTTGGGAGTAAGATTTAGCACCGAGATAACCTAAGGATGGAGGCTCATCCACCATCTAAGACTGGGTCCTTAGAAGCAGTCCCTAAGTTCCAGAACTACGTAGCCAGCGTAGGATTATAAGATATCACCCGTCAGTTTAGGACTGATATTCTCTAAGATGTCACCCACCAGTTTAAGACTGACATTCTCTAAGATGTCACTTGCCAGTTTAAGACTGACATTATCTTAGGGGTAACCTACCAGTTTAGGACTGACTCCCTAGTCCTTTGGGACACCAGTTGAGTGGATCTACACAACCATTGTTAGTTCCCATGGCACGGTACTGACACCCTTCTAACTGGAGTTACAGGTTGAACCCCAATCAGCTCAAATTAAGATATGTCGGTTAGATGATACCTCCTACAGTCTTAGTACAAAATTTAGTTCAGGTTTGCTTAACCACAGCATGCAGACTTCCAGTGATTCAGTTATCAAATTTCAGTAATTTAGTATAAAGATTATTTTTAGAAATATTATACGCTTGGTCTTGCATTCTCAGTATTTCAATTTTATGCATGCATACTCAGTTATCTTAGGATATTCAGTCAGTCATTACTTCATGAAAAGTTAATCCATGCATTTCATCCTAACCTCATCTCATTTACTAGTATATTCAAAGTACTTACCGCATACTCTTCTTTGGATATGATGTCATATATCATAAGATCAGATGCTCAGTTTCCCGACCATACTTAGATAGACCAGCTCTTCAGCAGTAGCAACAGTGGTAATTCCTATATATCGATGACCTATTATGTTTATTCAATTATTTCTACACTTCTTTTCAATTAGTTAGTTAGAGTTAGTTGGGGCTTGTCCCATCAACTCCTCAATCAGTTAAAGGCTTTAAGACATTTAGATTGTTAGTTCATTTTTAACAATTTTTATCTATTTTATTAATACTTGAGATTAAATCATATTTTCAGTATTTATACCTTATGGCTTTATTAGTTGTTTTTGCACATGTCCATTATTATTGTTTTAGTCAGTGCTTATAACATGTACTAGCTCACGAGTTAGCTTGTGTTACTTATGACTATAAGCACCGTTGTCATGACTAGGGGGTAGCCTCAGGTCATGACAAAACTTGGTATTAGAGCCTAAGGTTTTACAGTGTCCTAAGGAGTTGAAAGCCATATTGAGTAGAGTTTTGTGCATAGGTGTGAAGTGTGCCACACTTATGGACAAGAGGCTACGAGATATTTTAGGAAAAGTTTTACTTTTCTTAGTGTTCATGTCATGCAAAAGAGTATGAGTTCTATTTAAACTCTTTTCCTGACTTATTATTTATTTTGTTTATAGATAATGCCTCCTAAAAGAAACAACGAAAGAAGGAATAGGAAGCAGCCTGCACATCTGCCTGTTTAGAAAGATCCCCTGAATGAGCATGTCTCTCATGCCAAATTCAGAGCTATTTTCACTACCTTAGCTCATTCAATAGTTGCTCAGAATGATTAGAGGGTTTTTGTCCTATCTAGGCTTATGGTTCATGCTTAGCAAAGTGAGAAAAAGAAGCGTAAAGAGAAAGAAAGAGAGAATAAGAAGGCCAAAACAGGTAGTTTTAAGTCAAGGTCAGAGAGTGGTAACCATTCCAGTTCTGCAAAAAATTTTCAGCCCCATCTCCTTCTTCAGCTAGTGCACCAGTGCCAAAGTTTAAGAATGATAGTTGGGATAGAGTGCTAGGCTCTAGGCCCTAGAGTAGTATGAATAGTGGTCATACTAATCTGCTCTGTGGGAGGTATAGTAGGAATCATCAGGATATGTGTAAGGCTTGTTGTGGTGTGTGTTTTAGATGTGGTAAGCTAGGCCACAGGATGAGAGAGTGCCCTGTAAGTATGTAGAAGGGTAAAAATGGTCACCAGCAGAGTCAGACTAACTCTTTAGCAGCACCAGCAGGTCATTCGGCTCAACAGGGCGCCACTTCTAATGCCACCAGTGATCAATGCCAGAAAAAATTATATATACTCTATCCCTAACGTGATCAGGAAAGTTCTCCTGATATGGTTATAAGTGCGTTAAAGGTATTTCATCTTTTTGTTTATGTTTTATTAGATCCCAGAGCTTTACTTTCTTTTATAACCCCTGATATAGCTGTCAATTTTGGTGTCAGTCTAGAAGTATTAGCAGACCCTTTCTTAGTATCTACCCATTGGGTAAATCTATTACAACCATATGGGTATACAGAAATTGCCCAGTTATAATATCTCAGAAAATCACTTTAGTAGATCTTGTGGAGTTTGAGATAATTAATTTTTATGTTATTCTCGACATGGATTGGCTCCGCTCATGTTATTTCTCAGTTGACTGTAGAAATAGAGTCGTTCATTTTCAGTTACCTATTGAACTAGTTATTTATTGGAGGGGTAGTATCTCAGTGCTTAGGGTCAGATCATTTCATATCTTAGAGCAAGGATCTAAGGGATGTGTTTTCATATCCCTTATCAGAATCCTAAGACATCATATGATTTAGAGTTAGATGTATAAATCTAGAAGTTTAGAAGCAGTAAGGTGGGTATGGCATTTATCGATAGTTAGTACATAATGTATCCATGGGGCTAGTTGTACGAAAAGTGAACCAGTAGGCATGAAATAGTGTATGTAAGAAATTAAGTTAAGCATGATGGTGTGGGCGCGCTTATATAGTACCCTTGAGTTGCTAAGTTTGAATGAGGCTAGTAATGTAGCAATTGATGTTCTTACCAGCTAAGTTATGGGCTATAGGATGATGATGTCGGATGTTTAAGTCTAATGAAAATTCTCATGGTTTAGGGAAAATATAAGTTTAGAGGTGGAATATTTCTAGGCTATAGAGAAAGTTAGTATGGTTCATTAAAAGTTTGAGAATATCCACGTTACGTGTTAGAATCTAAGTTTGAGTCTTCGATGGTTGATCTAATAGTAAGGAGAATTGAAAATTTTAAATGGTGTGAACTCATGGTATGGTGATACTCATGAAGATTCTAAGTAAGTCAGTGTTTAAGTTATTGTATGATGACTATTAGGGCTATATAAAGTTAAGAGTTATATCTCAGATAGGAGTATTAGCAGCGGGTTTTATACTTTCAAGTGTAGTCTTTCAGGTTGAGTGTTGTAGTTAAGTTTAGAGTTTATTAAAGGGGTCCACAGACTTAGAATGATAGGTTAAAGATAAGGGGGAGATTATAGAAAAAGTAATCAAGTTAGGCTCTCAAATTCTAGTAGTGATGCTAGTGTGTTGTAGAACAGCAGTATGGGAGGATGATTTCCAACCCATCCTTATCTCAGTGCAAAGTTTTGTTTTTCAGTTGTCACGATATCTAATCATGCCTTTCATGTCATCTCCATGATTATAACTCATATTCATGCACTTTCCATAGAATTATCTACGCCTCCAGTTCCTAGTATAAGGAGTTCCAATTTGCTCGCCAGTATGAACCATGTTCCATGAATTTATAAATTCCAAATATAAGTCATTCAGCTCATGACTTAGGTACCCATGCTTTACAGTATGCTCAATTTCCAGAACTTATTGTATGTTATAATAATCAGTAAAATTTAGATTATGTCATGTATGTCTCAGTTTAGATCTCTTTTGGATTCATGCTTTTGATAATCTATTCCTTAGGCCTCAATTAAGTGTCAAAGTTATCCATAGTATTCTTTAATGTTTCAGGTCCTGATATTTGGACCTTTTAGTGACCTCTCCTTATGTAGTGATAGTGGTGATGAGTAATTATCTAGATAAGAGGGAGTACATATTCCTTATTAAAGAAAATATTATAGTATACTTGTTTTATATAAGGCTATAAGGTTGAGGAAGATTGAGGTTATGCTTTTTAATGTCATGGTTAGTTGAGAATTCCATGTGTGTCTTCTTAAGAATAGTCCCAGAAAGTTGTTATTGAAAGAGGTTTAGAGAATATGAGAAAGATATTTTTGTAGTTGTTTGCCCAGAAGTTCATGTATGGTTATGAAGATAGGCTTGTATGTCATGTTGGTGTATAAGTAGATGAATGCATTGTACATCAGTGAATTTCCTAGTAAGGGGTTTAATTTAGTTGTTGAAGTGGTAAGAAGAATTATTCTTGAGATGATAAGTGGTGAAAACGCATGGGGTGTTGAATTCATGGTTCAAACTAGTATCACAGTGTTATGTGTGCAATTTGTAGATTCGAGTAGGCTTGATCATAGTAAGAGAATTCAGTTCTACTCAAACTTTAGTAGGTAGAGTTATCAGTACGCATGTGAATATTTTAAGTAGACTCAAGTGAAGGGTAGTTTTGGAAGTGGAATATACAGTTGAGTATAAGCTTTCAGCATGATTCATTCTGTATAGCCAGCAATCCAGTCTCGCAATCAGACAGACAAGTTCCTATGGTTTTCCATCTTTCCATCTAGTCATACTATTCGGAGTCTCATGAATATTGCTATTCCAAGAGGTAATTATTAGAATCTATGTAAATTGTGAATTCAATTCAGTTCATGCATCGTGTTCCAGATTCAAATATTCAGTCATGATTCAGTATGTAAGTGTCCCGTACACTATCTCAGTCATTTCATCCAAGTCAGTATCATTCGGGGGTCAAAATATCCCAAAGGAGAGATATCGTAATACCCTGAGTTTTCATGTCATAAACCTTTCAACTTTTCTTCAAAAACCAGATCCATTCTAAGGTAATGGTTACTCATAAGTTGACTCTCTCATTCTAACTCGGCCTTATAACCATTCTTATGTCATTGCATGCATTAACGATATCAGTTTAGTCATGTGTCATGTTTTAAACTCAGTCATGTAATCATGTTCACTGTCATGCATGTTTAGTATGTGATCTCAGTTGCTTTAGTTCAGAACTCTCAGCCTAATCAATCCCATTCAAAGATAAATATTCCCAAGGAAGAGATATTGTAATACCCCATATTATTTTTAGCTTCATTCAGCTCCTAGTAACATGCATCAGAGGCTTAAAACCTAAAAATTTCACTAAGTGTTGGGAAGTTAGTCATTTAAAAGGCCTCTTAATTTTTAGGATTTTTAAATTGGTCTTCCCGACCCCGAGATGTTAGTTTTTGAGTTAATTAATGTTCAAGGGTGTAAGGTACATGTCTCGGAAAAGTTTTGGATTTTTCGAATGAGGATTGGGTCATGTTTGGATCACGATTCCAGAAACTCACCGCGATAGTACTACATCGGTTGCTAATTGTGATGGCACTCTTACCCCATCACGATGAACCTTTAAATCATAATCCATATACAAATTTAATTGCCTGAGGGGCAATTATGTCTTTTCCCCTAAACCCAATTCATCAATTCACGAATTATAACACCAGTTAGGTCATTATTTGCCCATCTTCTCTAATTTTTTCTCAAAAACAAACCCTTTCCTCCCCTAAGATCATCAAATTCCATTACTTTCTCTCCAAGAAAACCAATAATTTAAGTTCCCTAGTCCAAGAACCTTCAAAAGAGCATCAAGATTGGTGCTTCTCTTTCAAGCTTAAAGGTTTAAGTTATGTGTGATGTTCATCCATGGACACTTTTTGCCCATGGAGTCCACGAATCCATTTATATTTTAAATTATGAATTTTACATGATTAAGTTGAATTATGCCCATGAACACCTTGATAATTTGATTTTAAGTTAAGATTACACGTGTTTTCGATGGAATGAGCCATTGCATGTTTTGAATATTGAACTCTTGTCATCTAAAAACTTAATTCATGGTTTTGGTATTGTAACTATGTTACTATCACGTGATTTACCCATTCCCATGCTTAAGTTCATGACTCTCATGTGTTTGATAAAATGCCTAAGTGTTGAATTTTGAACAATGATTCCCTACTATGGTTTCAAAGCTTTTATATGTCCTTATTCTCATTTTCATTCAGTATTAGTGGGTTATGAACACCCAATACCTAGTTGTTAACATAATTTCAATATCTTTAAAATAATTTCAAATATACCATAGGCATTATCATTCAGTCAGTTATTATGATCAGTTGTTTGTTCAGTTAAGCTTAGTTCAATCCAGTAATCAGTGTCAGTTTAGTTCAGAGTAGGATTTAGCACCGAGTGAACCTAGGGATAGGGGCTCACCCAACAACTAGGACTTGTTCCTTAGAAACAGTCCCTAAGTTCTAGAACTATATAGCCAATATAGTATTATGAAATCTCATCCGCCAATTTAGGAGTAATATTCTCTATGATATAACCCACCAGTTTAGGACTGACATTCTCTTAGGGGTCACCTACCAGTTTAGGACTGACATTCTCTGAGATATCACTTGCTAGTTTAGGACTGACATTCTCTTGGGGGTCACCCGCTAGTTTAGGACTAATTCCCTAGACCTTCGGGACACCAATTGAGTGTATTAACATAGCCATTGTTAGTATCCATGGCACGGTACTGAAACCCTTTCAACTAGGGTTATAAGTAGCCATTGTTAGTATCCAGACAATTATATCGGTTAGATGATACCTCCCATAGTCTCAGTTCTGTGTTCTATATAGAATTCAGTTTAGGTTTGCTTGATTAGAGCATATAGACTTCTAGTTATTTAGTTATCAAATTTCAGTAATTTAGTGTACAAATTATTTTTAGAAACATTATACCCTTGGTCTTGCATTCTAAATATTTCAATTTTACGCATGCACTTAGTTATCTCAGGCTATTCAATCAGTCATTACTTCATGCACAGTTATCCCATGCATTTCAACCTAACCTCATCTCATATACCAGTACATTCAAAGTAATGACCCCATACTCTTCTTTGTTCTATGATGTCTTATATCATAGGTTGGTACACTCAGTTTCCCGACCGTACTTAGACAGTCCAGCTCTTCAGTAGCAGCAACAGTGGTGAGTCCTCATCTATTGAGGAACTATTATGTTTATTCAGTTATTTCTACATTTCTTTTTAGTTATTCGGTTGGAGTTAGTTAGGGCTTGTCCTATTAACTCCTCAATCAGTTTATAGGCTTTGAGACATTCAGATATTCAGTTAGATAGTTAGTTCGCTTTGAATAGCTTTTATCTATTTCATTCAGACTTGAGATTAAGTCATATTTTTAGTATTCAGACCCTTTGGCTTTGTTATTTATTTCTACATATGTCCATTATTGTTTTTATAATTAGTTCTTACAGCAGGTACCAACTCACATGTTAGCTTATGGTTAGTTGTGATAGTAAGCACCATTGTGCAACTAGGGGGTAGCCTCGGGGTGTGACAAAACTTGGTATCAGATCTTAAGGTTTTACAGTATCCTAGGGAGTCTGAAATCCGCATTGAATAGAGTCTAATGCATGGGTGTGAAGCACGCCACACTTATGGACAAGAGGTCGAGATGCTTTAGAAAAAGTTTCCCTTCTTTCAGTGTTCATGTTGTGAAAAAAAGCATAAGGTCTATTTAATTTCTCTTCCTAACTCATCCTTCATTTCTTTTATAGATAATGCCTCCCAAAAAAAATAAAGAGGAATGGGAAGTAACCCACACATTCGCCTATTCTGGAAGATCCCCTGAATGAGCATATCTCTCACACCAAATTCAGAGATACTTTTACTACCTTATCTTATTTAGTATTTTCTTAGAATGATTAGAAGTTTATTTTCCTATCTAGGCTTATGGTTCATGCTCAGTACAGTGAGAAGGAAAAGCATAGAGAGAAAGAAAGGGAAAATAAGAGGGCTAGAACAGGTAGTGTTAAGTCAAGGTCAAAGAGTGATAACCATTCCTAATTCTACTAAAAATTCTTAGACCCTTCTTCAGCTAATGCGCCAATGCCAAAGTTCAGGAATTACAATCGAGATAAAATGCTAGGCTCTAGGCCCTAGAGTAGCATGAAAAGTGGTCATACTAATCCGCTTTACGGGAGGTATGGTAGGAATCATCAGGGTATGTGTAAGGCTTGTAGCGGCGTGTGTTTTAGAGGTGGCAAGACAGGCCATAAGATGAGGGAGTGCTCTGTAAGTATATGGAAGAGTATAAATGGTCGCCAGTAGGGTGTGACTAACTCTTCAGCAGCACTAGCAAGTCATCTGATTCAATAGGGCGCCACTTCCAGTGCCACCAGTGGTCAATTCCAAAATAGATTGTATGAACTCCAGCCCCAACATGATCAGGAAAGTTCTCCTGATATGGCTATGGGTGCGCTACAGGTCTTTCATCTTTATGTTTATGTTTTATCAGATCTCAGATCTTCACTTTCTTTTGTAACCCTCTATATAAATGTCAATTTTTGTGTCAGTCCCTAAATATTAGCTGAGATTTTCTCAATATGAACTCTTTGGGTAAATCTATTATAGCCAAATAGGTATACAGAAATTTCCCGGTTATAGTATATTAGAAAATCACTTCTATAGATCATGTGGAGTTAGAGATGACTGATTTTGATTTTATTCTTGGCATGGATTGTCTCCACTCATGTTTTGCCTCATTTTATTTAGAAATAGAGTCGTTTATTTTTAGTTTCCTATTGAACCAGTTATTAATTGAAGCGGTAGTATCTTTATGCTTAGGGGTCAGATCATTTCATATCTTAGAGCAAGAAAGCTAATAGCTAAGGGATATGCTTTCATATCCCTTATCAGAATCCTATGACAGTATATGATCTAGAGTTAGAAGTATAAATCCTAAAGTTCAAAAGCAATAAGGTGGGTATGGCATTTATCTATAGTTAGTACATAACGTATCCTTGGGGCTAGTTGTATGAAAGGTGAATTAGTAGGCCTGAAACAATGGATGCAAGAAATTAAGTTAAGTATGATGGTGTGGGTACACTTATATAGTACCCTTGAGTTGTTGAGTTTGAATGAGTCTAGTAATATAGTATTTAATATTCCTACCAGCTAAGTTATGGTCTATAGGATAATGATGTTGGATGTTCAGGCCTAATGGAAATTCTCATGGTTTAGGGAAAAATATAAGTTTGGAGGTGGGATATTTGTGTTCTATGGAGAAAGTTAGTATGGTTCATTACAAGTTTGAGAATATCCATGTTACGTCTTAGAATCTAAGTTTGAATCTTGGATGGTTAATCTAATAGTAAGGAGAATTGAAAATTTTAGATGGTGTGAACTCATGGGATGGTAATACTCATGAAGATTCTAAGTTATTCAGTTTTTAAGTTATTATGTGATGACTATTAGGGCTATAAAAGTTAAGAGTTGTATCTCGAAAGGGAGTATTAGCAATGGATTTTAAACTTTCAAGTATAGTCTTTCAGGTTGAGTATTGCAGTTCAGTTTAGAGTTTATTAGAGGGGTCCACAGCCTTAGAATATTGGCTTAAATCTAAGGGAGAGATGATAGAACAAGTAACCAAGTTAGGCTCTCAGATTCTAGTAGTGATGCTAGAGTGTTGTAGAACCACAGTAAGGGAGGATGATTCCCAACCCATCCTTATCTCAGTGCAAAGTTTTGTTTTTCAGTTGTCATGATATCTACTCATGCCTTATATGTTATCTCCACAATCATAACTCACATTTATTCACTTCCCATAGAATCATGTTCGCTTCTAGTTCCTAGTATAAGGATTTCCAATTTGCTCAGCAGTACAAATTATTTTTTATGAATTTATGAACTCCAAACTCAGGTGATGCATATTATGACTCAGGTACCCATGCTTTATGGTATGCTCAATTCCCAGAACTCATGGTATGTTATAGTAATTAGTAAAATTCAGATTATGTCATATATGTCCTTATTTTAGATCTTTTTTGAATCCATGCTTTTGATACTCTATTCCTCAGGCCTCAGTCAAGTGTCAAAGTTATGCATAGTATTCTTTCATATTTCAAGTCCTCGTGTTCTAACCTTTCGGTGACCTTTCCTTATGTAGTGATAGCGGTGATGAGTAATTGTGTAGATGGGAGGGAGTAAATGTACCTCATTAAAGAAATGATTATAGTATGCTTGTTTTATTTAAGGAAATAAGGTTAAAGGAAGATTGAGGTTAAGATTTTGGATGTCATGGTTAGTTGATAAATCCCTGTGTGTCTTCTTAAGAATAGTGCAAGAAAGTTGTTATTGATAGAGGTTTAGAGAATGTGAGAAAGATACTTTTATGGTTGTTTGCCTAGAAGTTCATGTGTGGTTATGAAGATTGGCTTGAGTGTTATGTTGGTGTATAAGTGGATGAATGGATTGTGCGTCATTGAATTTCCTTGTAAGGGGTTGAATTTAGTTGTTGAAGTGGTAATAAGAATTATTCTTGAGGTGAGAAGTAATGAAAATGCATGGGGTATGGAATTCATGGTTCAGACTAGTATCACAGTATTATGTGTGCACTTTATAGATTTGAGTAGGCTTGATCGTAGTGAGAGAATTTAGTTCAGCTCAGACTTCAGTAGGTAGAGTTATCAGTGCCCATGTGAATATTTTAAGTAGCCTCAAATGAAGTGCAGTTTTAGACGTGAAATATATAGTTGCGTATAAGCTTTCAGTATGATTAAGTCCGTATATCCAGCAATCCAATCTAGCAGTCAGACTGACAAGTTTCTATAGTTTTCTATCTTTCCATCTTGTCATACTATCCGGAGTCTTATGGCTATTCTAAGAGGTAATTGTTAGCATCCATGTAATTTTTGAATTTAGTTAAGTTAATGCATCATGTTCTAGATTCAGATATTCAATCATGATTCAGTTCATAAGTGTCTCATGCACCATCTCAGTCTTTCCTCGATATTTTAGCCAAGTTAGTATCATTCGGGGGACGAAATATCCCAAGGGGGAGATGTTTTAATACCCCGAGTTTTCATGTCTTAAACCTCTCAACTTTTCTTCTTGAAACCAGATCCAGCCTAAGGTAATGGTTACTCGTTGACTCTCTCATTTCTAACTCGTCCTTATAATTATTCTTATGTCATTGCATTTATTCACGAAATCAGTTTAGTCATGTGTCATGTTTTAGACTCAGTCATGTAATCATATTCATAGTCATGCAAGTTCAGTATGTGATCTCAGTTACTTTAGTTCAGAACTCTCAGCCTAATCAGTCTCATTAGAAGATGAATGTTCCCAAGGGGGAGATATTCTAATACCCCGTATTATTCTTAGCTCTGTTCAGCTTCAAGTAGTATGCATAAGTGGCTTAAAACCTGAAAATTTCACTATGTGTTGTGGACTTAGTCATTTTTAAAGCCTCTTAACTTTGAGAATTTTTAAATTGGTCTTCCCAACCCCGAGACTTTAGTTTTTTAGTTAATTCATGTTTATGGGTGTAAGGTACATGTCTCGAAGAAGTTTTGGATTTTGCCAACGAGGATTGGGTCATATTTAGAACATGATTCTAGCAATTCACCGCGATAGTGCCACGTTGCATTGCTAATGGCGATGGCACTCTTACCCATCACGATGAACCTTTCAATTGTAATCCAGATATAAATTTAATTGCTTGAGGGGAAATTATGTCTTTTCCCCTAAACCTAATTCATCAATTCACGAATTATAACACCAGTTAGGGCATTATTTATCCATCTTATCCAATTTTCTCTCAAAAACCAACCCTTTCCTCCCCCAAAATCATCAAATTCCATTACTTTCTCACCAAGAAAACCAAGAATCAAGTTCCCTAATCCAAGAACCATCAAGATTGGTGTTTCTCTTTCAAGCGTGGGGGTTTAAGGTATGTCTGATGTTCATCCATGGGAACTTTTTGCCCATCGAGTCCAAGAATCCCGTTTTATCTTTTAAATTATGAATTTTACATGATTAAGTTGAATTATGCCCTTGAACATCTTTATAATTTGATTTCAAGTTATGATTACACGTGTTTTCGATGGAATGAGCCATTGCATATTTTGAATATTGAACTCCTGTCATTTAAAAACATAATTCTTGGTTTTAGTATTGTAACTATGTTATTATCACGTGATTTACCCATTCCCATGCTTAAGTTCATGACTCTCATGTGTTTGATGAAATGCCTAAGTGTTGGATTTTGAACAATGATTCCCTACTATGGTTTCAAAATTTTTATATGTCCTTATTCTTATTTCCATTCAGTACTGGGGGTTACGAATACTCGATACCTAAATTTTTACATAATTTTAGTATCTTCAGAATGATTTCAAATATACCATGAGCATTATCATTCAGTCAGTTATTATGATCAGTTGTTTGTTTAGTTAAGCTTAGTTCAATCCAGTAATCAGTGTCATTTTAGTTGGGAGTAGGATTTAGCACCGAGCAATCCTAGGGATGGGGGCTCACCCGGAAGCTAGGACTGGGTCATTAGAACTAGTCCCTAAGTTCCAAATCTACTTAGCCAATGTAGGATTATGATATGTCACCCGCCAGTTTAGGACTGACATTCTCTAAGTCACCAGCCAGTTTAGGACTAACATTCTCTTAGGGGTAACCCGCCAGTTTAGGAGTGACTCCTTAGTCCTTCGGGACATCAATTCTGTTTATCTATATAGCCATTGTTCATACCCGTGTCATGATACTGACACCCTCCTAACGGGTTATAGGTTGGACCCCAATCAGCTTAAATTTGGGCATGTCATTTTGATAATACCTTCCACAATATCAGTTCAGTGTTCAGTACAGAATTTAGTTCAGGTTTACTTGACCACAACATATAGACTTCCAGTTATTCAGTTATTAGATTTTAATAATGTAGTTTATAGATTATTTTCAGAAATATTATACGCTTGGTCTTGTATTCTCAGTATTTTAGTTTTCATGCATGCATACTCAGTTATCTCAGGCTATTCAGTCATTACTTTAGGCACAGTTAACCTATACATTTCATCTTAACCTCATCTCATATATCAGTACATTCAAAGTATTGACCGCATACTCTTTTTTATGCTATGATGTCTTATATCATAGGTTTGGATGCTCAGTTTTCCGACCATACTTAGATAGTCCAATGCTTCAGCAGCAGCAGCAATGGTGAGTCTTCATCTATCGAGGACCAATTATATTTATTTAGTTATTTTTGTACTTTTTTCAGTTAGTCAGCTGGAGTTAGTTAGGGCTTGTCCCATCAAATCCTCAGTTAGTTTAGAGGCTTTAAGACATTCAGATAGTCAATTAGATAGTTGTTTATTTTTAATAGTTTTTATCTATTTTGTTCAGACTTGTGATTAAATTGCATTTTTAGTATTCAGAACTTATGGCTTTATCAGTTGTTTTCTCATATGTCTATTATTATTGTTTTAGTCAGTGCTTATAGTAGGTACCAGTTCATGGGTTAGCTTATGGTTACTTATGACCATAAGCTCTATTGTCGCAACTAGGGGGTAGCCTCGGGTCATGACAAAACTAGAGTCATTCAATTTTAGTTTCCTAATGAACCAGTCCTTGAATGAAAAGGTAGTACCTCTGTGTTTAGGGGTCAGATCATTTTCTATCTTAATGTAAGAAAAATTATTTCTACGAGGTGTGTTTATTATCTTGTTCGAGTCAAAGTCTCTAGTTTTGAGACTCCAAGTCTTGAGTTAGTTTCAGTAGTAAGGGAATTTCTAGATGTGTTCCCTGAAGACCTACACGGAGTTCCTCTAAAAAGGAAATTGTTTATAGAATAGAGCTCCTCCCAGATACCAAACCTATCTCTATTCCACCCTATAGAATAGCTCTAGCTGAGCTTAAGGAGCTTAAAAAGCAGTTGAAATATCTCTTAAATAAGGGTTTCATCGAGCCTAGTATTTACCCATGGGGTGCTCTAGTTTTGTTCGTGCGTAAGAAAAATGGTTCTCTTAGAATGTGCATTGATTACCGTAAGTTGAACAAAGTCACAATCAAGAATAAGTATCCACTCCCTAGAATTCATAACTTGTTCAATCAACTCTAGGGTGTCAGTTATTTCTCTAAGATAGACTTCAGATCTAGATATCATCAGCTTAGAGTTAGAGACTGTGACATTTCAAAGGTAGCCTTCAAAACCTGATATGGTTACTTCAAATTCTTAGTTATGTCCTTTAGACTAATGAATGCCCCTGAGGCTTCCATGGACTTGATGAATTAGGTGTTCAAGCAGTACTTGGATATGTTCTTCATAGTTTTCATAGATGACATTCTTGTGTATTCTCATAGTGAGACTGATCATGCAGACCATCTGAAAATTGTGTTACGGACCATTAGAGCTCATCAGACGTTAACTAAATTTAGTAAGTGTGGATTTTGTCTAAGATCAGTAGTTTTCCTTGGCCATATTATTTCTAATGATGGCATTAGAGTTGACCCTCAAAAGACTAAAGTAGTGAGGAACTGGCCCAATCCTATCTCTCCATTAGATATCAGGAGTTTCTTGGGGTTGGCTGGCTATTAAAGATGGTTTTTAAGGGGTTTTCTTTTATTGTGTCCCCCATGTCTCGATTGACTTAAAAGAAAGTCAAGTTTCAGTGGTCAAATTTTTGCGAGAAGAGTTTTCAGGAGTTGAAGATTCGACTCACTTCTGCTCCAGTATTGACTATACCAGATGATTCAAATAGGTTTATGGTTTACTATGATACTTTCGGAGTTGGTCTTGTCCTATGCCTCTAGACAGATTAAGCCCTATGAAAAAAATTATCCTACCCATGATCTTTAGTTGGCAATTGTTATGTTTGCTTTGAAGATATGAAGATATTACCTTTATGGAGTTCATGTGGATGTGTTCACTAATCATAAGAGTTTGCAGTACGTTTTCTCGCAGAAAGATCCGAATATTCATTAGAGAAGGTGGCTTGAGTTGTTGAAAGATTATGATATGAGTGTGTTGTATCATCTAGGCAAGGCCAATGTAGTGGCAGATGCCCTTAGCAGGTTGTCTAGGGGTAGTGTTGCTCATGTTGAGGAGGATAAAAAGAAGTTAGTCAGTGAGTTTTATCAGCTTGCTTGATTAGGTGTCCGATTGGTTGATTCGGCAAAAGGTAGTGTGTGGGTTCAAAATGGTTTGGAATCATCCTTGGTTGCCAAAGTAAAAGAAAATCAATACAGAGACCCTAGCTCTGTTAAGTTGAAGGAGGTGGTTAGAGACCAATGGTGGAGGTTGTCTCCCAAGAAGGAGATGGTGTACTTTATTGTCAGGATAGATTGTGTGTTCCGTTTGTTGATAACTTGAGACAGTGAACACTTGCAGAAGCGCATGGTGCGCGATAATCTATTCATCCAAAAGCCATTAAGATGTACCTTGACTTGCAGGAAATCTATTGGTGAAGTAGTATAAAGGGGGATATTGTAGAAATTGTTGCTAAGTGTTCTAATTGTCAGTAGGTTAAGGTTAAACACCAAAGGCCTAGTGTCATATTGCAAGAGTTCAGTATCCCCACTTAGAAGTGAGAGGTGGTGAATATGGATTTTATGACAGGGTTGACTCACATGCATCATCAGTATGATTCGATATGGGTCATTGTAGACAAAATGACCAAATCAACTCATTTTCTGTCAGTTCATACTTCTTACTCAGCTGAGGATTATGCCAAGCTCTACCTTAGGGAGTTGGTTAGGTTGCATGGGATTTCTTTGTCTATCATATCAGATAGAGGTACTCAGTTTAACTCTCACTTTTGGAAGGCTTTTCAGAAGGGTCTTGGTACCTGAGTTCATCTCAGTACATCTTTTTATCCTCAGATAGATGGTTAGGAAAAAAGGACTATTTAGACCTTATTGGACATGTTGAGAGCATGTGTGATTGACTTTAGAGGTATTTGGATAATCACTTACCTTTGATTGAGTTTGCTTATAATAATAATTGTCACTCCAGTATTCAGATGGCTCATTTGGAGGCACTTTATGGAAGGAGTTGTAGATATCCTATTGGTTGGTTTGAGGTAGGTAAAGTTTCTTTGATAGGGATAGATGCAGTGTTTGGTGTGATAGATAAGGTTTAGTTAATTTGAGAGAGAATAAAGATAGCTCAAAGCCTTCATAAATCTTATGCAGATATGAGGAGAAGAGATCTTGAGTTTAAGGTTGGTGATTTGGTTTGTTTGAAAATCTCACCCATGAAGGGGGTGAAGAGATTTGGAAAAAATGGGAAACTCAATCCCTTTTATGTTGTCCCATATAAGATCTTGAGTCATTTTGGGAAGGTAGTTTATGAGCTAGAGTTGCTTGTAGATTTGGCGTCAATGCATCCCGTATTGCATATTTCCCTGTTAAAGAAGTGTATTAGTGATTCAGCAGTTGTTGTCCTATTAGAAAGCATGGATGTCCAAGATAAACTTTCTTACAAAGAAATCCCAGTTAAGATCCTTGATCGTTAGATTCGTAAACTAAGGAATAAAGAAGTTCCCTTGGTCAAGGTTCTTTGGCAGAATTAGTCGGTTGAGGGAGTCACTTGGGAAGCAGAAGCAGATATGCGAATCAAGTACCCTTATCTTTTCTTCGTGATCTCAGATTCATCTTAAGGTAATGATTTTCCTCAGAATGACTCTTTTTTGTTATCAGTTTCTGCTAAGTAATCCAACTCATGGCATTGCATACATTCATTTCAGTTCATGTACCATGTTTCAGACTCAGTTATGCAATCATGTTTTCAGTCAAGCATGTTCAATATATGATCACAATTTCCCCAGTGTTCTTAGCTAAATATTCTCATTCGACGATGAATATTCCCAAGGGAGAGATATTATAATACCCCGTAAAAGTCTGAGCTTATTTCAGCTCTCAATAGCATTAATGAGGGGTCCATGACTTAGAAATTTCACTAAGTGTTAAGACTTAGTCATTTCCAAGGCCCCTAAACTTTGATGATTTTATTTTTGACCTTCCAACCTCAGAACATCGATTTTTAGGTTGATCCATGATCGGCGTTGTTCAAGGTGTGTCTCAGGCGAGTTTTGGAATTAGACAAGCGTAGGGGCATGTTTGGAGAAGCAAAATAGTAAGGAGCACCAAGATAGTCCCATGGCGCGGGGCTTAGCCTGCCAAACTTAAGCCCACGGCGTGGGGTTTAGACCGCTGCTCTGGAGCCCATGGTGTGGGGCTTAGCCTGCCAGTCTAGAGCCCACAGCACCCCCTTCTTTATCCGTCCAGCTTTTGTTCTTTGTTATTTAAAGGCATTTGTGTCAATTCCCCCTCCTAAACTCATCCATAACACAAAATTTAGGTCCCCAAGGAGCATTATTTGCCCCATTATTCATAAAGCTCTCAAGAAAACCATCTTCCACCTGAAGAACAAACCCTAACCCTTACTAAAGCAATCAAGAGAGTCAAGCTTCAAACCTCAAGAAATTCCCAGAATCTTTATGAAATCATCTAGTGAGGTATGTGTGATGTTTATCCATGGGTTCCTTTCACCCATGGAGTCCAAGAATCCCTTTTTAGTTTTAAATTATGAGTTTTTCATATTTGAGTTGAAATATCTCCATAAATCTTTTGTGAATTTAATTATGAGTTATGCTTATAAGTGTTTTTAAAGTGGGATGAGCCATTATATGTTTTAAATGTTGTAATCTTCACGTTAAATCCCTAAATTATGATTTTAGTCTTGTAATCATGTTATTCTCGCATTCTTTACCCATTCCCATGCTTAAGTTCATGACTCTCATATGTTTGATGAAATGCCTAAGTGTTGGGTTTTGAACAATGATCCCCTACTATGGTTTTAAAGCTTTTATATGGCATTATTGTTAATTTCATTCACTGTTAGTGGGTTATGAACACCCCATACCTATGTATTTTACATAAATTCAACTTTTCAAGTACTCAAATAGTTAATCCATGACTCTTATCAGTATACTTACATGTTTATAATCATGATAAGCACCATCAGTTATGTAATAATGTTCAGTCTAATTTTGTCTATTGTAGTATCAGTGTCAGTTCAATTAGGCATAGGATTTAGCACCAAGCGAACTCAGGGATGAGGGCTCACTTGACAGTAGAGGGTGTGACCCTTAGAAGCAATCACCGAGTTCCAGAACTACGTAGCCAGAATAGGCTAGAGATGTCTACCTTCCAGTTGAGGGTTGACAAAGTGTTTACCTGCCAGTTGAGGGTGACACATATCTTATTAGATCACCTGCCAGTTGAGGGTGACTCATTATAATGTCCTAAATTTGGTACCTGGAATGCTACACGGTGCTCATAATATTGAAGGACCACAAGCTTACCCATGACTGGTATATGTAACTAAGCCCTGAATAATAATGGTAATATCGTAAATGCAAAAACATAAACTGAAAGGACATAAGATTCAATACTGATACATAATTAAAAATATGGTATAACAATACCAAAACAACTGAAATAACTTTCTGAACATGTTGTAGTCTGAAAGCCTCTAAAACTAAATCGTCTGAATAAAGAGTTGATGGGACAATCCCCTTACTAACCCCATCTGCTAAAATAAACTAAGTACTAAAATAATGAAATAATCAAATAATAACTTCCTCGAATGATGAGGACTCACTACTGACTCTGACTGCTGAAGTTGGAATGCTACTAATACTCTAGAGCGCGTGCTTATGAACCTATGGTATAAAACACCATAGCGTAAATGCATTAGTACGATTGAATGTACTAGTATGCAAGTGAGGTAGGCTGAATGCAATAGTTCATATGCATGAACAATACTAACTGACTGAATAAAATAAACATAAGAATACATGTATGAATACGTAACTGTACTGAGATCATAATAACACTGACTCATGAATTCTAATAACGTGGATTTACTGATATCTGGGTAGTAATACTGGGATACTGAAAGACTAAGCCTATTGAGTACTGAGGAACTGATGTCATATTACTAATAAAGAAATGATTGTTTTTGACAGTTTTAATTATGAAAAATTGGTCTGATTAATTGTATCTGACAGTCCTGAAATCTGAATACTGGTAACATGAATTTCATATAATTAATATACTATTAGCTGGGTGATTGCATCTGACAGTCCTGATTCTGATGGAACTAGCTAAATTCCGTACTGTGCTGAGTGACTGTATCTGACAGTCCTGAAACTGTAGAACTAAACTGAGTTTTATTATCGAGACTTGATCTAAAACTAAGACTGTGGTAGGTAATCATCTAACCGACATCCCCTGAAACTGAACTGGTGGGGTCCAACTTGTAACCCCAACTGGAAGGGTGTCAGTACTGTGCCATGAGTAAAGACGAGTTGTGAGTAAACCCTCTCTGACAGGGAGCTTTTCCGTCAACCCTTTCAAGTAAAGAAAACTCAAATAAGGTGTATAATCCCTAAACTTGTAGGGTACATCTCAACCTACGTTGGTTACGTAGTTCTGGAATGCAAGGATTGCTTCTAAGGATCATACCCTTTACTGGCTAACAGGTGAGTCCCCATCCTTGGGTTCACTCGGTGCTGAATCCTACTCCCAATTGAAGAGACACTGAACTGATTTAAACTGAATTGAACTATTATTGATAGTATCTTTTAGCTGATTTGAAAGAGTTCACTAATTTTTGTTGACTGACAGAATACTACTAAGATTGGATAACTGATTGAGATTACAGAGATTATTGAGTTTTCCTGAGTCATGTAACTGACTGAATTCTAATGATCATGGCTTGAATGGGAGTATTGTGCAAACTGACACTGGCTCTAGGCACATAGCTAAATTATCAGGTACAAGTACCCCCAGGACTTGATAGCATGAAACTGACAAGACTTGACACTTCATAAATGCATAACCAATAACAAAAATTCATAATACAATAGTTGAGGATTTCATGAAACACATGGATGTCATAATGTTGTACATGGATGGAATTGCGTATAGACATGTCATACTTTTATCAACCTAATCTCATGAACATTCCATCAAATACTCATAATGCACACAATATCATGGAAGTCAGTCTTGGTCATAAGGGTAAAACAAGCATTTATTATTTGAGTCACAATCGAGCTATAATACCCAATTTCTATCCTCCTAGCCATTTTGTCAAACACCCTACATGCACAACTTAGAGAATAGGTGAAATCATCAAATTACATATCATAAACAACTCAATTCATGGATTTCATCTTGCATGCTACCGTAGTTTCATGAAAACACATAAAGATTCCAACTTGGGAATCATACAACAAGATAAACATGGTTACAAACAACCCGCAACATAAATATCATATTTTATAATTTGAAAGAGGGTTCTTGGACTTCATGGATAAAAGGAATCCATAAATTAACACTTGACATACCTTCGTTCCTGATTTTACAAAGATTGACGAAGAGATTCTTGAATTTGAGTATTGAATTTGAATCCTTAATTGAAAACCCTAACTTGTTCTTGAGAGAAACTTGAGAGAAACTCTATATTTTGGGTGAAATATGGCTGATTCACGTGTTATTGGGTTTATCTAAGGATGGGAAATCGATCTTTTTTCCCTAAAAAATACAAACAGCTAATGACTAAAAACTGGGTGCCGATGCTATAAGTGATGCGACACATTGATGGCTGCAATATGATACTCAACGTGTCGTGCCATGATCGCATTGAGTCTCAAAAGTTTTGGCTCTGGTAGCCTGCAAAAATGTTGACCCGTGCTATTGGCAACATGGTGTACCATGATTGCGTTGGTCCACTATTTTGGGACTCCGAACATGATCTAAACGTGTTCCAAAAAATCCAAAACTTGTCCAGGAATACCTATTGACCTTCCTAATCATGAACTAAAAAAATATGGACCATTAAAGGACGTTAAGATGGAAAATGATATTTTCAACTTTCAAAGGCCAATAATAGGCTAAGTCTGGGAACCTAGCTAGAATTTTCCAAGTCTGGGACCCCTTGACAAGCTTAAAGGACTAAATTAAGCTTTAGAATTTTATGGGGTCTTACACTCATTAGTTCTTTGGGACACTAGTTTAGTGGATCCACAAAGTCATTGTTAGTATCCGTGGCATGGTACTGATACCCTTCCAACTGGGACTACAGGTTGGACCCCAATTAGCTCAAATTAGGGCATGTCAATTAGATGATACCTCTGACAGTATCAGTACAGTATTCAATATAGTTTTAGTTCAGGTTTGCCTGACCAAAGCATACAGATTCTCAGTTATTCAGTTATCAGATTTCAGTCTTTCAGTTTATAGATTATTTTAGATATATGTTTATGCTTGGTCTTGCTTTCTCAGATGTTATAGTTTTCATGCATTTATGATCATCTATCTCATACTATTCAGTTAATCCTTACTTCATATGCATAGTACCCTATGTATATCAACCTAACCTTATCTCATGTACTAGTATATTCAAAGTACTGACCGCATACTCTTCTTTGTGCTATGATGTCTTATATCATAGGTTCGGACACACAATTTCCTGATCGCAGTTAGACAGCTCAACGTAATCCCATATCTATAGTGGTCAATTCTTTTCCATCGAGGATATATTATATTTATTCAGTTATTTTAGTATTTTATTTCATTCTGTCAGTCCAAGTTAGTTGGCGGTTTGTCTCATCAACTCCTTAGTCAGTTTAGAGTCTTTCAGACATTTAGACAGTTAGTTCGATTGTTAATCAGTTTTATCAGTCTTATTAGATGTTTCGGACTTGGCATTCATTCATATTTTTAGTATTCAAACTTTATGGCTTTATCAATTATTTTTTGCACATGTCCATTATTATTATTTTATTCAGTGCTCTCAGTAGGTACCAGCACATGGGTTAGCTTATTGTTATTTGTAATCATGAGAACCATTGTTGCGACTAGGGGTAACCAAGAGTCATGAAAATTAGGCATAGTTGAGGTTCGTGAAGAAGTTGACGACCGTGCCAAATTACAAAATTTTAGGGAGGAATTGGCTCGAGATATTCAATAGATCCTTGAATACAAACACCAAAGTTGTTGTTGATACTCTTAATGGTGGGGCTTTCATGGGCCTTCGTTAGGAGCTAGCTGCAGAAATATTAGACCAGGTCTCTAATACCAACCGAGGGTGGCATACTTGAGAAGTAGAAAGAGGAGATGGTACTTATGTAATTAGGTTACTTACCAAGCAATTTGAAACTATAAATTCTGAAAAGGTGAATACAGTGGGTGCACAAGGTAAGTCTGTTAGACATAAGGATTCTAACTCTGAAGAGAGGGTTAAGTATTTGAAGTGAGAGATGATGGGGTTTTATAGCAAAGGGCCAAGGGTCTAATTAGGACTCTTGGAACTCGAGGTAAGGGAATCAAGGTTGGAACTATTATAGGGATAGATATAGGGATAGGATCATAGAGAGAGATGGTGACTAGTAGAGAAAAGATAATCATAAAGAGAAAATTGTTGCATATGTTCCACCAGGGAATCGTGACACTGATTTGAGGATGGAACCATTGCTTTCAAAGTTGGTTACTAGTTCAAAGAATCAAGACAGTTGCCTTAAGGAGATTAAGGCAGATATTTCAGGATTGAGACAGAAAGTAGAATCGCATGCTACTATGTTTAAGCAGCTTAACAAGTACTTTGGTTAGATGTCATCTACTTTGAATCAACATCACCTAGCACTCTTTCGAGTAACACCATTTAGAATCCAAAGAATAACAAAACTATTTAGCTATCACCATTTGAAGTGGCAAAGCTACTATTAATCCTCCCATGCCGGTATTTGATAAGGTAAGGAATGATACCATTGATCTTGATAATGCACCCAAAGCTGAAATTGAGAAGTTGATGACTAATGTTAAGATGTCACAAAAAACGACGGGTGTTGAAAAATGAGTTAAGACTGATAAGGAAAGAGTAAGGAGATCAAACCAATTTTGAATACCATTCTACAACCTCTACCCACCTTTTTCTCAAAGGTTGAAGAAAAGGATGAAATAAGGGAAATATTAGAAATTTATGTTGATGTTGAAAGAATTGTTTATGAATATCCCTACTAAAGAAGCATTGGAGCAGATGCCTGGTTATACCAAGTTTATGAAGGATTTAGTGACAAAGAAGTAGATGGTTAGTTTTGAGCCCGCTGATAATATGCACTATTATAGTGCTATTTCTTCACTATCTTTGGTTGAGAAGAAAGAGGAATCCAAATATTTCACTATTCCTTGCACTATTAGGTCCCTGAATTTTGCACTAGCATTATGTGACTTAGATGTAATGACCCTTCAGATTATTTTTGATATTTCCAATTATTTTTGCAATTTAGATCTTTCCTATAGCTGCCTCAAGTTATTTATGACTTGCTGGAACTGACAGTTTGATTACCAGGCAGGTCATTTGGTTTTTAGAGCCAATTTCCTATTTTGAAGCCTTCGTTGGTTCAAATTAGCTACTGGGAAAAAACTTTAGTGAAAAAATCCCGTATACCAATTTTGATAGTTCCAATAGGTCTAAAATGTCAATTCTTAGTTAGGTGGATCCTTGGTTTGGGTCCCGAGACTCCCAAACTCATTTTGGGCTATTACGCAAAAGTTAGAAAAATAGCAAGTGGGTTCGTGATCCACTTTTCATCAAAATAACCTCAGATGGAAGTTTTGATTACACCATTAACTCTGGAGCATCAAATTTGATAGTGTAGCATAGTTCATTTGCTCATATAGGATTCTGGATAAATTCTAAGGGGTTGGCGGATGCTTGAAAAAATTCCAAGTCTCCAGCTACTGCCTGATATCTGATGTGATCGTTAAAGAGGACCTTTGGGTGCTTTATTAGAGAGTTCTTAAGCATCCCATTGGGCACTTTAGCGACCCTAGCTCAACCAATAGGTAACGATTTAGCGGTTAGTGCTAAACCGACCCTGGGTCTGCTTTAGTAGCCTTGCTTGTAGGGATAGGTACCACTTTAGCAGCATCAAACACTTTAGCAATCACAGCCTAGTGTTAGCTTTAGTGGCATCCGAGTACCTAGAAAGGGTATAAATACCCCACTTAGCCCAATTTTCACCATTCTTCTTTCATTATCAAGAGAGTAAAACCCTAAATAGTGTGGAAACTTAGGAGAAATATTTGTGGGTGATTTTGAATCTTGGGCAAAGTTTATTTACATGATTGTTCATCAAATATGTGGTAAGCTTCCATTAATTTCATGATTTAATTCTTCATTCTTATCTAAAATCCCTAAAATCTTAGTGGCTTAATTTTAGCACCATTATAGTTAGAAATTCACCTATTTTTAGGGGTAAAGGTTCCTTACGCATAGAGGGGTGTTGTATTAGTTTTGAAAATGCAATTTCATAAGCGGACATGGGATTTTTATGTAATTTTGGACCCGAAGCAGAAGAGAGCAATATGGGTATTATTGTTGTTGTTTTGATGAGTAGATTATGATTTTGATGGTGTGGCACTTTGTGAAAGCTTCTCGAAAAGGAAAAATTAGTAATTTAGCAGATTCTTTGGGCTTTCATTTGGTGCCTAGGTATGCCAGGTTTACCTTCTTTATATATTGAGGTATCTCATGGTATAATTATAATATTATGTTATATATGGGGTGGTATTTAGGTGTTGGAGGTATGAATGAGAACAGTTGGATTAGTTAAACCATTTAGGCTATCTTGAAATCATAAATTAGGAGTAATTGGCTAAAATACTCATGTCTTGGTGGCTTCATGGCTCATATTTAGAATGGAATTGCATTAGTTACTTAAGCTAGTTAAAATTACCTTAGTTTCTATTATTTTAGTTAGGATTGGCTTAGTTTTTTTGTGTTTGGGGAGAATTACTATCTTAGGGCTATTTATGGCTTATTCAAAATCTATAAATGCACTTAGATACTTTAGCCTAGTCCGGGGTAGAAGTTTGCTAAAATGGATTCCAAGGATTAGAATTGGACCCCCCCCCCGACTCATCTTAGGTCAAGACGTGTTAGCTTTGTAGGCTTATTCATGTATGGTATACCCTTATAAATGCTTGGTTTAGGATTTGAGGAGATTGAATATATTTAATGAGGTTGTGGTTGAATATTGAAAGATTGATGCTAATTTTGAGTATTGATTAACGATATGGCTTATATATATGTGAGATTATTAATATGGATTTTGGAAATGATAAATGAGATATTTTATAGATATGACTAATGATATGTATTATAGATATGATATGGATTATAGATATGATTTGGCTTGTAGGTATTATTAATGGCTGATTGATATTTTATATTGCTAATAGATATGATGAATGGCTTATAGAAATGATTAGTAGCATTTAGATATGATTATTTAAATAACTTATGATTATGAGGGCCAATCTTGTAGTTATAATTGTGTAATCTTTATGTAATTATCTCGTATATATTTAATTATTTATGTACGGTGGTGTTAGAGCTTATTTCCAGGTTTGCTCCTTTACTTTTTCTTAGCTTATTTTATCTGGTATCTTATCATATTTATATCATGATTTATCTTAGTTGTTCGATGATGCCTACTGAGTACCCATGGTTTTGGTACTTAAACTACACTTTTATACCTTTTTGGTATAGATCTAATACTAGTTTTAGCCGCTGATTCGACGCTTATATAGGGTTGATTTCGGAGATTGGGTGAGCTCTTAGAGTCAATATTATTGAGTCTGTTGTTGATTTCCTATATATATATATTAGACCATTATGATTGTATTATTGCTATTTAAGTGTTCAATTGTTAATTTTTTACTTTTAGACCATTTTCCACAAAGTTAGCCCATTGCATCTAGCTCTGGGCTATGGTTCGGCTTACCGATTGGTGGGATAGAGTAGGTGTCATCATGACTCATAAATCCGCTCATCATAAATTAGTATCAAACAATAAGTTTCATTGGTATCGTTGGTACAAGATCAAGTATCTAGTAGCGTTTCACAAATTAGAATGATGACGTTTGTTTCTTATGTTTGAAAAGCTATATCACATTCTTAAGAGTTCTTCACTTCTTTCACTGATTTCGTGTTAGGAGTCTTAATTTGGTTTCTAAAGTATTCCTTTAGTTTTATTCTTTTTGTAGATGGCTAGAACGCGTGCTACTACTATATGAGACATGAGTCACGAGAGGCTCCATCGGGATTTATTTCCTCTTTAGTTCTTAAGGATTCCTTTGTTTAGCTTTTGGGATTTGTTAGTGGTACACCGTATAATGGTGCACAGTCTACAAATTAGAGTGGTATTGAGGTGGGGGCGCAACCTATAATTATGTCTCCCAGAGTTAAGGTCCCTCCTGCGTCGGTAGTTTCTTAGCCAGTAGTTGCCCAGTCTATTATGTCTGACAAGGAGTAGAAGATATTGGGTATATTTTTTAGATTGGCTCCCCTAGGATTTTTAGTGCATCGGGCGTGAATGTGTATGAGTTCTTGATTGCTAATGAGGATAGGCTTCGTAGTTTAGCCTACTTGAGAAATAAATGTCTCTTAGTCTAAGGGGTCATTTGAGAGATTAGTTCTTAAGGTTGGAGCAGGGCTTTATGACTGTTGTAGAGTATGAGGCTTGATTTCATGAGTTGGATAGACATGCTACTTTTATTCTGACTATTGAGTGGGAGGGGGTTAGTTGCTTTGTCTAAGGATTGAGACCTAATCTTTGTATGTCTACATAGAGTTTAGTTGCTTCTGGCAGGTCTTTTGCTAAGGTTTCTGATCATGCTTAGCTTATGGAAGAGATATATCTTAAGTCCTATGGAGGCAGTGATAGAAAGTCAAAATATCAAGGTAGGTTCTATAGGAGCCATAGTAGCTCCCAATTTAGAGGTAGTAGTTCTCAGGGTAGGTACCCTCCACATCAGTCGTATTAGTATCTGGGTCAGTCTATTAGACCCCTTCAGGCCGCACTTTAGATTTTTAATAGAGGCTAGAATGGCTTCAGTGATCGTTCTAGCCAGGGTCGTGGTTGGTCTTTTGGGTCAGTCAGATCTTCTAGTTTTGGCTCAGTGCCTAGGGCATGTTATAGTTGTAGAGATTTTAGTCATTTCTCGAGAGAGTGCCCCAGTCATGGAATGATTATCCTTTCAGTTCATAGTGTTCTACTGAATCAGGCAGTTCTTCCCCAAACTAGAGTGGTATACATGGTGTTAGGGCTGGTCCTTAAGGTGCTCATGAAGGTTATCAAGAAGGAAATATAGGAGGTCGGTCAGGAGTCCAGCCAGGTGGCGGGAATGGCCAGTTGTATGTCATACCTTCTAGACCTAAGGTTGAGTCTTTGTATGTTATTCTCACAGACACGATCTTGGTGTACATAGTTGGATCTTGCTTTGTTTGGTCCAAGATCCACTCATTCTTATGAGTCTACTTATTATGCCTTATGGTTAGAGTTGTCTTGGGATTTATTATATGTATCATTATGTGTATCTACTCTCGTGGGTGATTCTTTAATAGTGGATCAAGTTTATAAATCATGTGTTATGACTGTTTAAGAGTTTGATACCCATGTTGCTATTATTGTGTTAGATATGGTAGATTTAGACGTGATTCTAACATGGACTAATTTTCCACAATCATGCGGTCCTGGATTATTTTACCAAGACTGTTACCTTAGCCATGCCCGACATATCCTCGATCATGTGGCAAGGATTTGTTAGCTGTAAGCCGATGGGATTATTTCTTATATGTCTTCTAGGAGTTTTACTTTACGGGGTTGCGAGTCTTATCTCACTTATATTCATGATGTTAGTGTGGAGAGTTCATTGCTTGACTTTGTTCCTGTAGTTCGTAAGTTTCTTGATGTTTTCCCTACCAATCCACATGGCCTTCCTTTTAAGCATAGTATTGAGTTTATTATTGATCTTGAGCCAGGCACCCAACCTATTTCTATGACCCCTTAAAGTATGGCGCTGCCAAACTTAAGCAGCTAAATTCTCAGATTTAAGATCTTCAAAGTAATTCATTAGAATAAGTGTGTCTTCGTGGGGAGCTCCTATGTTGTTTGTGAAGAAAAAAGATGACTCCATGCGTATGTGTATTATTATAGGCAGCTTAATAAGGTGACAGTGAAGAATCATTTTCCTATGCCTTGGATTGATGATTTGCTTGACCTATTTCAAGGAGAAGCGATGCTGTCTAAGATTGATTTGAGGTCTGATTACCATCAGTTGAGGATTCGGGCTAAGCATATCCTAAAGACAGACCTTAGGACCCATTACAGTCATTATGAGTTCCATGTGATGTCTTTTGAACTGACTAACGCCTCATCCACATTTATGGATTTGATGAACCATGTGTTCAAGTCTTATTTAAATTCGTTTATGATTGTGTTCATTGATGACATCCTTGGATATTCAAAAGCATATACAACATTGAGGATTGTGCTCCAGATTTCGAAAGATCATATGTTTTTTGCTAAGTTTTCTAACTGTGAGTTTTGGCTTAAGTCAGTGACATTTCTTGGGAATATGGTGTCTAAGGATGGGATTATGGTAAACCTGATGAAGATTGAGGCCATTCATGCCTGTCCAGACATACATCTCCAACTGAGGTTCATAGCTTCATTGGTTTGATCGATTATTATAGATGGTTCATTGAGAGTTTTGCTAATATTATAGAATCAATAACCAGATTGATTTATAAGGAGGTTCCTTTCTAATGGTCCGAGGAGTGTGAGTCAAACTTTGGAAAGCTCAAGTGATTTCTCACTTCAGCTCCTATTTTAGCTCTTTCTGTTAAGTATGAGGGATTCACCATATATGGTGATGCTTCTGGTGTTGGTTTGAGTTATGTATTAATGCAGTAGGGTTATGTTATTGCTTATACATCGAGAAAGTAGAAGGTACATAAGCGCAACTACCCCACTCATGATTTAAAGTTAGCGGTAGTAGTTTTCACGCTTAAGATTTAAAGGCATTATGTTTGTTGTATGCATTGTGAGATCTTTATGGATCATTGTAGTCTTGAGCATATTATGACCCAGAGAAATCTTAAGTCTAAGCAGCATAGGTGGATGTATTTGCTTAAGGATTATGATATCTCTATCTTGTATCATTCGGGCAAGGTGAATGTGGTAGCTGACGCCTAGAGCAGAGAGTTAGTAAGTATGGATTACTTGACATCTAGAAATAAACGTAGATACCTTAGCCTAGTTTGAGGTAGAAGTTGCCTAAAATCGATGGTCCACCTTAGGCCAAGACTTGTGTTAGCCTTATAGACTTATCTACGCATGATATACTCTTATTAATAGTTGGTTTGGCACTTGAGGAGATTGAATATATTTATTGAGTATGTTAGTTGGATATTGAAAAATGGATGCTAATTTTAGGTATTGCTAATAATATTGCTTATATATGTGATAAATGAAATAATTTAAAGATATGATATGGATTATATGTACATGATTATTGATATGAAGTTTGGATATGATTAATAATATTCCCTATTAGCATGCTTAATGATATAAATATCGAGGTGATTAATGATTAATAGCTTATAGATATGATATGGCTTATAGATATGATATGACCTATAGGTATAATATGGATAATAGATATAATATGGCTAATGGGTATGAAATGGCTTGCATTTATGATATGACTTATAGATATGATATGGCTTATAGGTATGATATGGGTTATAGATTTGATATTGATATGATATGACTTATAGAAATTGTTAAGGGCTTATAGATATGATTTGCAGTTTATGGATATGATTATTGAAGTAACTTATGATTAGGTTATTGAAATAGTTTATGGGTATGGTTAGTGTCATGACTTAATAGATATGGTATTGGTATGGTCTATTAGGTTATTTTATCGATATGACTTATTGATATGGTTCATTGATACGATTTATAAATGTGAATTCCTCTTGATAATAAGAGTTTTAGTTTAAGTCTGACAATGAGAATAATGATGATCATACTATTGAGTTTCAGTTTAAGTACCATATTGGAAATTATGTATGAGATGATGCAATTTGGATGGATTCCTGGATTATGGCATGATAGTTGGTAACTTATAATTATTTGGTTATTCCGTTCCCTTGGTTGTACCCTTAGGCTTATAGGGTCTACGGTGGGTTATTTACTTTTCCATACTTATTGGCTTATAAGGATCAATCTTGTAGTTATAGTGGTGTGATCTTTATGTTACCATTTCATATGTATTTAATTAGTTATGTAAAGTGGTATTGGATCTTATTTCCAGGTTTTCCCTTTTTAGTCTGACTTAGATTAGTTTATCTTGCATTTTATCGTATTTATATTATGATTTAGCTTGGTCGATCAATGGTGTCTACTGAGTACCCATGATTTTGGTACTCATATTATACTTTTGTACTTTTTTGGTGCAAATTAGAGTACTAGTTGACGCCGCTGATTCAAAGTTTGTGAAGGGTTGATTTTAGAGATTGGGTGAGATCTTGGAGTCAGAGTTACCCTTTTTCTTCTATTTATCTATGTCTAGTCTTTCATCTTTGAGATGTATTGCATTTGACTATTCAGTATTTAGAGTCCATTTATAGTAGCTCCTGTACTGACATTACTGAATCTTGAGATGGTATTTGATTTCCTATCTATGTATTACACCTTTATGACTGTATTATTGCTATTTAAGTCTTTAAATTGTTAATTTCTAGCTTTTAGCCATTTTCCACCAAGTTAGCCCATTGTATCTAGCTCCGAGCTATGGTTCGTCTAACCTACTGGTGGGATGGAGTAGATGTCATCATGACTCGTAAATTGAACTGTGATAGCTGGGACTTAGGAAAATCTGGTGCAGCAACACCTGATGCAGGCCACATTTGTTCATTGCATTTGTGAGGTTTAGGTCATGTTTGTGAAGAGTCAAACTTGTGCCCGTCACATTTACGAACCCTTCCATTGCATTTGGGATAAAGGTTACTCAACCCGATCCACCTCTACTCATCACATTCGCGACTACCTTGTGTTGTGATTGTAGTCCTCTAACCCGTTTGCCTTTGCATTCACAACCTCTTACCCACTTTTTCAGAGGGCAATCCTTGTAAGCTTCATGTTCACGATTCGTGGCCCTCGCGATCATGTATGTCATTGCTTTGGCAGTATAAAATCACCTCTTCCTCAATTTTTCATCATTTTCTTTCCCTTTTTAGCCATTATTGGACCTTAGAGATTAGAAATTATTGGGATTCATCACAATAAGCTCAGGTGCGTTAACCCATCATTCCTAGGTCTTTTTATTTTTTTATTCTCGTGTTATTTTGTCCAAAAATTTGTTTGGTTCTTGGTTTTAGGTTTAGATTCTCAGGGATTTGATAGATGACTTTGAGCCTCAATCTATGCTCCATTTATGCTTAAATTTTGAGCACACATTCCTTATCCTTCAAGGAACCTCATGACGAATTCAATTTTGAAACCTCATTTACGGTCCCCAAGTCTCGTTGTTGACCTAATTTTTGGTCCAAAGACTTATATTGCAATATGAATCTTATTTTACTTGTACTAACATGTAGATTATACTTTTATTAAAATGGTGACATTTTGAGATTGTGGAGTGTAGATGGTTGATTCATGGATGGTTTAAGACTACAGTTCGGCACCACAGTAGGCTTCTGTCTACTTATCTCAACGAGATTGTGTATTGTATATTTCACATGTTGGGTAGGGATTATAGGTTATGTTTATACCTAGATATATCATGACTCGATCTAATTAAGGGTCTTAGGATAGAAATGTGATCCGAACATTAGCCTAGAATACCTGTTAAGGATGTAGATCCTATTACACTTGATTATAGGCTTGATTAATCATAGATTTGTAAAACGGATTTGTTATTAAAAGGCTTATCATATTACTTAGTATTTTAGGCGATATTTTTTGATTGGATCCTTCTAGTAGATTTATGCCCTTGTTTACCCTAATTTTCTGATTTATGGCATTAATACATTGTTGAGTTATAAATTGTTGAGCCCAAGGCCATGGTTATGATACCAGTTGGATGTCAGGTTAGTCCTTTATGCTTTGATTGAGTAGTGCCTTAGTTTATAGATATTTATACACTTGCTATGTTGTTGTTTGCATACTGGTGATGTCATGCATATATTTAGGCACAATTACACTAATTAGTGGTACAATTCCAACTAAAACCTTGATATTACTTCTATTTTTTAAAAAGGGAATTATACCCACTTTTCAACTAAAAAATTGATTCTTTAAACGAAAGTTGTGTCATATTTATTAATGACTTATGACTTTATAAACTAAACATATTACCTTGAAAACTTAGACCGAGATAGTTTTTGGTCCATTTTGATTGACTCTTTTTTACCACTACTTACCCACTTTGGTCGAGGGAGATTCCAATTCTATCTATATTAGTAAATTATTTTAGTCTTGAAATCGATCTTGATAATGGTTTTACAAATATTCACTCATTCAGTTTCGGTTTGCATCTGATATTTGTTATGACACTATTTATATATATATATATATATACATATATATATATCCAGTATTGGACGGAGTAAATTTTTGATGATTGGATTATGAAAGTCCTAGTTTGGGACCAGGCAGTGTATATGGATATCCAAAATCCCCTATGGGACGTTTCGTCTGATGAGCCACAATATCGGATAAGGATGATAGTCGTGAGTCCTACCTTTGCAAGCTACTGAGTTGGAGGAAGTGTATACACTTGGTACGTTAGGGCATTTGATTGGATATGGTACTTGAATCATCTTGCATCACCTCATTCTTTTCATGATTTTGATTCATTCATATGCATTGCCTATCACCAGTATAATTGTTTGACGCCTGTATCTATCGATCTTATGGAGATTGTGTAGGTATAAGTTATGGTTGTTGTTTGCTGAGTGTTTACATATACCTTTCGGGGTTATGGGTCCCCAGTTTGATTATTGTTTGTCCAAGCTATCCATTTATATTATTGTCTTGAGGTTATTATATAATTTGTCATAGGTTGGTTAGAGAATGGTACCCAGAATGGTCGGTATGTTTTTTATCATTGTTCTTCTTATTTGATAAGATTTATTAGTATGGTTGGATTAACTTGTGGCTATGCACCTTTATGGTTAGAGGCACAGATCATGCTAGGGTTAGTTCTCATATTATTCATGACCCCTATGATATAAGGGCCAGCTTTCTCAGGAAAACACTTTCAGGTTTAACTAACCTTATGATTTATAACCAATTTCCCCTATAATAATTTAACTAACCTTATGATTTATAACCAATTTCCCCTATAATAATTTAACTAACCTTATGATTTACTATTCCTTATCTTAGATTGTTTTTTTAGCCATGAGTTTATTAGAAACAGCCTCTCTATCTCACATTTGAGGGAGTAGTATGGACTGCGTACACTTACCCTCCCCATACCCCACCTGATGGGAATATATATATATTTTTTACTTTGTATTATTATTATTATATACCTCTTGTATATCTATCCCTAACTACTATAGTACATTGTACATATCTTCCTTCATCTTACTATCATATACTAATTTGCTACTTATGGTATCACGTCCCATCCCTAATTACTTGTAGATTAGGAAAGTTTATCCAAATTACCTCATTATTATTATTATTATAATGTTTTATTGCCTAAGTAGTTGCATGTAGTTTATACTCCTACTCCTGCTATACTTGTTATTTAACTTACAATATTTTTGGAGCTCAGTCGGTCGATGCCTTCTCAGTACCATGTGTTTGATACTCATACTACACTTTTGTCGTCTGTAAATCATAGTACAAGTTCTTGCTATTGATGTGTGCATCATACGGAGCATCCATGGATCAGAGATTTACGGTGAGCTCCTAACATTCATAGTTGTTCCTTCTTTCCCTCTTATTATTAGACTGATCTATATTTTTGCATTTCAGAGATGACTTGTATATATTTAATCAACATTCATCTGTATTTTTGTTGTATTAGAAGCTCTTGTACTGACTTCATCGGGTTTTGGAGTTATATTTACTTTCTTCTTTTATTCTTTCTCATTTGCATTTAGTATTGCTTTTATTTTTCTTATTAGTATGCTACTAGCTATTCCAGATTATGGATTGGCTTACCTTTTGGTGGGCCACGATAGGTGTCATCATGACCTATGAAATTAAGTTGTGACACACCTTGAAACACCCTGGGTTTTGGACTTTCTGGACATCATATGACTCACCATACTGGCCGTATGGTAAGGGTACGTGTAACACCCGATATTTTTGGGCTAGAATTCAAATCGTTGTTCCTATGTATACAGACTTGAACCCAATTATTCTTGTTATTATAAAATATATGGTGTGCAAATATCTTAGTATATTAATCAAGGTCATAAGAACCTCCTAACTCAAAGACGGGTTGAGGACTTTTCTATCGATAGAGCTTTGATGAATGCTCCATCTAGGGTCCAATTTAGATTAGCATATATCCTAGAATATATTGATTCAGGTATCCTACTATATATCAAATGAAATGTATTCCGGTTTTCTTTCCAATGCATCTGGTTTCACCTTAATCCGACATCGGAATGGGAAGTTATGCCCCTTTTACCTCAGCATATCCAGTTGTCATCAAGGTGATAAGTAGGATGATAAGATATCAACCAGTTGACAAGCCATCAGCCAAAGCTGTCAACCTTAGGTAGTAACTCTGAAGGAGTTTATGACTAGGCTAATAGGTTATCAACTAGTTGATAAGCTATTAATCAAGTTGTCACCCATAACCAGAACATGAAAAGGAGTTGACGACTAGGCTGATAGGCTATCAACCAGTTGACAAGCCATCAGCCAAGTCATCAACTAAAGAAATTCCAACAATTTTGAGTTAGGTTTGTAGGGGTATTTTGGTCTTTTCATCACCTCAAACCCTACCCCTCCCACGACTTAAAGAATCATTAGGCGCTATTATCCATTTCTTATCAGTTTCAAATGCCATTAATCGTCTTCACTCTCAAGAATAATAAGTTAGGGTTTCTTCCCAAGAACAAGAAATTCAAGTTTTCTCTTCCCATGAATCTGAGAATTCAAGCTTACAAGTTCAAGAAAATCTTCAAGAACTATCAAGAATGGGGTTTCCTTCACAAATTCATCATTCAAGTACCAAGATTCAGACTTTCTTCACAAGTTAAGAAAATTAAGGTATGTGGGGTTTATGAACAAGAATATTCTTTCATCCTTGTGTCCAAAACTTGTTTTAAAGTTAAAGATATATGAATTACAATTAGGGTTCATTCCCAAATTATCTTGTTTTGAATTTATGGATTTATAAAGTGATTTAAGTATTAAAGTGCATGCTTATTCTCATTTTTTTATATTTTGACTTAAAGATTCTCTATTATGATTTATATATCACAAGTGTGATTTGAATATTGATTAAATATTTTTAATTGAGGTTTAAGCATGATATTATGCTACAAGTTATATAAAGAAAGCATGAGATTCAAAGGCTTTAAGTGCATCAAGGTTACACATGCTTATGTTTTGATTTATAAGATTCATATTATGATTTTGATTTCATTATCTTGACTGAAATTATTGAAGTATTTCAAGAATATTATTGAACATGAAAATTGTTAAGAAATTCTAAGAATTTAAGCTTATATTATAAGTCCTAAGTACAAGTTTTTGAGATTTCAAGAAGACTATACTCTTAAGTTCCTTTGGTAAGCTTTACCAAGATTTAAAGTAAAGTTTGATCTCTTGATCCTAAGCTAAGATATGGAATCTACGTTGTTCATCTTGAATATGATTTAAAGTAAAGAGAAGCATAAATGATTTTTATTATACAAACCCTTGTGTTATTTTAAGGTGGATTTCCTAAAGTATGAGCATATAAGTAATATGGGAGCAGTATTTAGCACCGAGTTGGATATGATTTCAAGGTAACATGTCCCATAACTACGTGCCACCATAGATTTAAATCCCATAGTAGGTTAAGTATAGTGATCACGCAAGTTAAGGTTTTATTTTGATGGTAAACGTAGAACAGCTCTCCTCAATATGGGTAAGACGTTAGACTCCATGATAGCTCACATGGTTTATGTCGCTTAGAAGAACCTCCCAAAATATAGAATAAAAAGTAAAGCTTTTAGAAACTAAGTGTTAGGGATCACAGAGTTTATCCTTATGCTTCATTATACATGTTTATGCTTTTGTAGTCGTTGTTTTATTCAAGCCCAATGGGAGTCATCTACACTTAGCATGCATTGGTTTGTAAGTATATTTATATATTGAGTTATTGTTTTACTTATACATTCACCCCCACATACTTAGTACATTCCAGAAGTACTGACCCACATATATGTCTATGTGCTACATTATCTCATAATGTAGGTACCAGTTGTATCCCATACATCATAATCAGATAGTGTTCAGCTTTCAGTCAGCAGGTGATGAGTCCTTTTGATTTGAGGGCTCAAGTCAATCATAGTTAGAGTAGCATCTTTTTTCTTTTATTCAGTCGTATTGAATAGGGATAGCTTAGGGTCATGTCTCGGCTACCTATAGTCAATATTAGTAGAGGCTTCATAGATAGTTAGTAGAGTTAATGTATTTGATTCCAGTTTTATTTTATATAAACAGAGTCATAATCATTTTAAATGGTTTTTTTTGAATATATTCGACTAAAAATATCTCCTCCGTGCATTACTCATAATTTTATGTAATTAAATCAGTAGCTCAAGAAATATTCTAGTACAAAGGTTAGCTTGGGATAACTTGTGGTCTTAAGCACCGTATGATGTCCATGGGTAGTCTTGGGGCATGACAGTACGGGTCAGGTGACCCAGACATATGTTTTCCAATGATGGATAGTTTTGGGGCGTGACAGACTTGGTATCAAAGGACAGAGTTCAAGTGTCCTAGGGTGTCTATGAAGTCATGTCTAGTAGAGTCTTGCGAAACTAACAGAGATGTCTGACTTTTCTTTGAGAGGCTACAGGGCATTTAAGAAAGTTTTCTTTCTTTCATACTCTAGATCGTGCAGTAAAGTTATTATTTTAGAAACTTCTATCACTTCGTGTGTTACTCCATAATTATCCATCTATGACTTTCTGAGATAACATGAGTACTAGATTCCAATCCTTCCCAAGATGATGCGCTCAGATTTACTATCAATAACTTCAAAAGTCATACACGGGGCTTGAGATGAGCTCACTAGCGTGTTACAAGTTCCATAAGAGTTTATGTCCTCATCCATATAAGTTGTTTAGTTAAGACAGAATAAGATATGTATTCAGATTCCTTGTTAACCCTTCAATATAGATAATGCTCATGAGAGGAGATAGTATGAACCTAGGTCGTTAAATATAGTTTGCATTCAAGGAATATTACAACCTAGAGTGTTATGATTTATAAGTAGTAGAACCTTCTTATAGTTGAAAGTATGGGTTTAAAAGTGTAGTGAAAAGAAAGGTAATGATGATTGATTGAAAGTATATAAATGAACTTATGCATGCTATCAAGTTTATGTTAAGGTGATATGTCCTTGTGTATCAGCTTAGAGGTAATGAATGTGGTATTGGTTTCCTGGTAGAAGGTAGAGAAGAGTTATTAGTTAAGGTGAATTGTGGTCTGGTTAAAGTAAGAAAGGAGATCTTGATGGTATTTTATCATGTTAGAAAAGTATAGGTCATTGATTAAAGTATTAGGTTATTAAGGATTGTTATATAGTCTTTCCCAAGTGGCTGTGAAAAAGAAAATTAGTTGATGCTGTAAGAGTCATGAATTTAATTGAAGATACAGATGGGTGAATAGTATTATGTGTAGAAGGGGGATGTACTAATGGATTATAATAAGATAGGTCATACGATCATGATCAATTATTGTTATTATGAGGTTCTAGTGGACTAGTGTTTCTTGATATTTTATTTTATAGCTTTCAAGTGAAAATAGTATGTGAGGTTGGGTGGTTAATCATGTCTAGCACTAGACACTAAGTTTAAACAGTGGATGATCATCAAAGTGGAAACATAGATTTCTTGGTTAGTGATACCAGTTATATGGAAGTGATCTAGTAGGCCTGGACAGTGTATACAAGAATTTAAGTTCATTTGTTCACAATTAAGTATGATGTTGTAGGTATGATTTAGATGTGTACCCAAGGTGATATGGGGGTTGCCTTATTTTCTAAGGTTATTAAAGAGTGTGGGTAGTTAGTAGTACCCTTGAGTTGCTAAATAGGAAGAAGGCTAGTTATATAGTCTATGGTGTTCTTAATAGCTAAGTTCAGGAGTTATGCATAGGTGATATTGAGTCTTTTGGTATGATTTTGATTCTCATAGTTTAGGGGAGAATATAAGTCTAGAGATGTGATAGTGGTAGGCTATGATGGAAAGAGCCAGATTATGTATTTAGTAAGGTAAGCATGTTGTCAAGAAAGGTGTAAGTATATGATGAGTGTTGAAGCTAAGGAAAGTTAAGGATAATGTATGTTAAGGGAGTGTTCAATAATAAAGTTAGTATAGTTCATTAAAGGTTTAGGGAAATCCATGTTAAGTGTTAGAATCTAAGCCTGAATATGGGATAATTGAGCTAACAGAAAGAAGAGTTGAAAATCTAGATAGTGTGAACTCATGGTATATCAATCCTGTCGAAGATTCTAAGTTAGTAAGTGTTTATGTTATTATATGATAACTATTGGGTTTATAGAAAGATAAGAGTTGTATCTCAAAAGAAAGTATAAGCAAGGGGTTTTACACTTTCAGGTATAGTCCTTTAGAGTAAATTTGTTATTGATGTGTATTATCATCTCCCGAACTTTAGAGTAAAGTGGTTTCAGTTCATTTTAGAGCTTATTCAAGGATTCTACAAGTTAGAATGATGGATTAAAGCTAAGAGGAGATAGTAAGAAAAGGAACCAAGTCAGATTCTCAGATTCTAGTAGTGATGCCAGTGTGTTGCAGAACAACACTAGGGAGGAAGATGCTTGGCCCGGCCTTATTTCAGTATTTGTACTTTAGTTATCATAATATCTACTCATGCCTTACACGACAGCCCCATGATCATAGTTCATGTTCATGTACATCAAAAAGAATCCTGTGCCCTTCCAATTCTTTGTATAAAGAGTTTTAGTTTACTCAGTTGTACGAATCATATTCCATGAATTTATGAACTCCAAACTCAGGTCATACAACTCATGACTCACCTACTCATGCTTTACAGAATGGTCAGTTCCAGGTACTCAGGGTACACTCTTAATGATCAGCGAAACTCAGATTATGTCATGTATGTCCTCAAGTTAGATCTCTTTGATGAATTCATGTTGTTGATACTCTAGTACTCAGGCCTTAGTTAAGTGTCAAAGTTATTCTTCCATTCTTCAGGATCTCATGTTCTAACCTTTCAGTGACCTCTGCTCAGGTCGAGATAGTGATGATGAACAATTGTTTAGATGGGAGAGAGTAGGTGTTTCTTTTTATCATGGTAAAGACAAGTGTTATGATGTTATGTGCAGTACCTTGAAATTTTGAGTTAGGGTTGAACATGGCGAGCGGAGGTAGTTCAACTCAGACTTTGGCTGAAGTAGTTATACGTAACCATGGGTGTATTTAAGGACCAAGGATAAGCTTGAATTGGACAGTTTCATTTCCTAAAGCCTATTAATTCTATATTAGCTTATATTTTATAGGCCTATATTCCAGTCATAAAGTTGTAGCCATGTTTTGATTCCTTATTTAGATATCTTATTCAGATCATGCCCAAGATTCTTTGCTCCCTAATATTATCAGATCTTCTTGCAAAGAGTATTGAAGAAACACTCTAATTGAGTATGATGTCTCAGTTTGATTTAGTTTAGTTCAGGCATCATGTTTCAAATTCAGCTATGTAGTTATGATTCAGTTCATAAGTGTTCAATGAATGATCTAAGTTTTCGAAGTATTCCAGCTCAGATAGTGTAATACCCATTGTACAACCTAATTCTCGTTATCTCATGATTCATGCTTACATAATGTACTTGGCGATGCCATGAAGCCCTTTTTCCTTTGATTCTTGTACGTGCTTTATTGAGGGATAATCTCTAATGAGAAGTTACATACTTTATTCAATCCTTAGTAACTCTTGACATTTTATTACATCAGTTATCACTTGGCAGTTCTATATGTATGATTGTATCATCAACATTTTAAGTGAGTTCTAAACTCTCAACATGTATCAGCTCCTTATAGTCAATAAAGTCAAGTCAACCCAAAAATTAGTTATATGATAAAAATTATAATGTTTTAGCTCATCTATATCCTTCATCACCAGACATGTCATGTGTACATTATTCCATACTTCTAAGACTTCAACAAATTTCTATCCATCATTCAAGGACGAATGTTTCCAAGAGGGAGATAGTGTAACACCCAACATTTTCGAGCTAGAATTCAAATATTGTTCCTATGTATACAGGCTTGAATCCAATTAGTCTATGTGTATATATATGTGTGTGTGTGATTATCAAATATACGGTGTGGGAATATCTTTGTATGTGAATCGAGGTCATAAGAACCTTCTAACTCAAAGATGAGTTAAGGACTTTTCTATCGATAAAGTTTTGATAAATGCCCCAGTTAGGGTCCACTTTAGATTAGTGTATATCCTAGAATATATTGATTCAGGTATCCTAATATATATCAAATAAAAGGTCTTTGAGTTTTTGTTCCAATGAATCTGATTTCACCTTATTCCGACATCGGAGTAGGGAGTTATGCCCATTTAACCTTAGCGTATCCAGTTGTCATCAAGGTGACAACTAGGCTGATAGGCTATCAACTAGTTGACAAGTCATCGGCCAAAGGTGTCAACCTTAGGCAGTAACTCTAAAGGAGTTGATGACTAGGCTAATAGGCTATCAACCAATTGATAAGCCATCAGTCAAGTCGTCACCCATAACCAGAACATGAAAGGGAGTTGACGACTAGGCTGATAGGCTATCCAGTTGATAAGCCATCAGCCAAGTCATCAACTAAAGAAATTCCAGCAATTTTGATTTAGTTTCATAGGAGTATGTTGGTATTTTCATCACCTCAAATCCTACCTCTCCCACGACTTAAAGCATCATTAGGCGTTATTAGCTATTTCTTATTAGTTTCAGATATTATTAATCCTCTCCACTCTCAAGAACAATAAGATTAGGGTTTATTCCCAAGAACAAGAAATTCAAGTTTTCTCTTCCCAAGAATCTGAGAATTAAAGCTTACAAGTTCAAGAAAATCTTCAAGAAACATCAAGAATAGGGTTTCCTTCACAAATTCATCATTCAAGTCCCAAGATTCAAACTTTCTTGATAAGTTAAGAAAATTAAGGTATATGGGGTTTATGAATAAGGATATTCTTTCATCCTTGTTCCTAAAACTTGTTTTAAAGTTAAAGATATATGAATTGCAATTAGAGTTCATATCCAAATTATCTTGTTTTGAATTTATGGATTTATAAAATGATTTAAGTATTGAAGCGCATGCTTATTCTCATCTATTTATGTTTTGACTTAAAGATTCTCTATTATGATTTGTATATCATAAGTGTGATTTGAATATTTATTAAAGATTTTCAATTGAATTTTAAGAATGGTATTATGTTGCAAGTTAAATGAAAGAAAGCAAAAGATTCAAAGGCTTCAAGTGCATCAATGTTACACATGCTCATGTTTTGATTTATAAGATTCATATTGTGATTTTGATTTCATTATCTTGACTGAAATTATTGAAGTATTTCAAGAATAATATTGAATATGAAATATTGTTAAGAAATTCTTAGAATTTAAGCTTATATTATAAGTCCTAAGTACACGTTTTTGAGATTTCAAGAAGACCATGCTCTTAAATTCCTTTGGTAAGTTATACCAAGATTTAAGGTAAATTTTAATCTCTTGATCCTAAGCTAAGATATGAAATCCACATTGTTCATCTTGAATATGATTTAAAGCAAAGATAAGTATAAATTGTTTTCATTATGCAAACCCTTATGCTATTTTAAGGTAGATTTCCTAAAGTATGAGCATATAAGTAATATGGGATTACTATTTAGCACCGAGTTGGGTATGAGACCAAGGTCGTATGCCTCAAAACTACGTGCCACCATAGGCTTAAGTCCCATAGTCGGTTAAGTATTGTGATCACTCAAGTTAAGGTTTTATTTCGATGACAAGAGTAGAACAGCTCTCCTCAACATTGGTAAGAGGTTGGACTCCATGATAGCTCACATGGTTTATGTCAGTTAGAAGAACCTCCTAAAAGATAGAACAAAGAGTAAAGCTTTTAGAAAATAAGTGTTATGGCTCACAAAGTTTATCCTTATGCTTCATTACTCATGTTTATGCTTTTGCAATCGTTGTTTTATTCAAGCCCAGGATTAGTTATCTACACTTAGCATGCATTGGTTTGAAAGTATATTTATATATTTGGTTATTGTTTTACTTGTGCATTCACCCCCACGTACTCAGTATATTTCAGAAGTACTGACCCACATTATATGTCTATGTGCTACATTGTATTGTAATATAGGTACCAGTTGTAGCCCACACATCATAATCAGACAGTGTACAGCTTCTATTCAGCAGGTGATAAGTCCTTTTGATTCGAGAGATCGAGTCAATCATAGTTTGAGTGGAATATTATCTTCTTTCTTCAGTAGTATTGAATAGGGATAGTTGGGAGTCATGTCCCGGCTACCTATAGTCAATATTAGTAGGGGATTCATAGATAGTTAGTAGAGTTGATGTATTTGATTCCAGTATTATTTTGTATAGCCAGAGTTGTAATATTTTTAAATAGTTTTATTTTGAATATGTTCAACTAAAGATATCTCTTCCGCGCATTACTCCTAATTTTATGTAATTAAATCAGTAGCTCAAGAAATATTCCAGTACAGGGGTTAGCTGGGGATCACTTATGATCTTAAGCACCATGTGACGTCCAAGGGGTAGTCTCGAGGCATAGCAGTACAGGTCAGGTAACCCAGACATATATTTCCAGTGTTGGGTAGTTTTGGGTGGTTGAGTTTCTGGAATAGGTACGAGTCATATAGTTGGTGATGGGTCGTAGGGTTGGGTTTTCATTTACTTAATCTAAAACATAGTAACTTAACTTTGATCTAAGTACGTGTGGCTCACCATGAGTCGTGATATAAGGTACTAGTCGTATTGTCCAACTCATATTTGGACAGAGTCAACCCCTCTTGATTCTGTTTTAGGTACGGGTCATGGTTATTGGTTGTACCCTTGGATACGATTTGGGCTTGGTGTTCGTACGTTGGAAAATGTTAGGGGTCCAATGGATACCTAGGGTACGAGTGGTGGGGACCACTCGTATGGTGGGTACGATTGGTAAGGTAGAGTCATACCCTCCTTCAGGAATTTAATACAATTTAAGTTAGGGGTAATATGGATAATTCCCCTCAACTTCTTAAGGCCCCACAACTTATATCACTCTTGGGCCATCATTTACCCTAATATTCTAATCTTAAACACTTAGAAACTCTCTCAAAATCTCTCAAGGCTCTTGGTTAAGCAAAAGCTAGGGTTTCCTCTAAGGTGGTTAATTAAATCTCATAGGGGTGATTTCCTCTCATCTTCTTCGTAATCTAAGGCATGTTACTCCTCCCTCATTGTTATTTCCAACTAAAGGTATGTTTTATGAATTATTTTCATGGAATAATTATTGTATGGTTTTGAGTTTTAAAATATATGTTGGGGTTTTTTAATATAAATGCTTGGTCATGGTTTTCCCACGTTTTAATTATGGATTTACATGTTTTAATGGTGGTTTGGACATTTGGTTGCATAAGAATGGTTAACTTGTACTTGGTTTTAGTTTTGGAAACACTAGGGCACTAATGTGTTTGATAAAATGCCTATGAGAATATGTTTACTACATTATTGGACTTTTAATGGAACTATTGCATGGTGTAACTTATTAATGGAACCCTAATTGGTATAAATGGTTTGGAATGGTTAAATGGTAAGGTTTGGTGGTTATGATAATTGGTTAATTGAACACTCTTGTGGGGTACAAGAGAATATCCAAGCAAACTATTAATGAACTACTTGTGGGGCACATGGGAATCCTCCAAGTAAACTTAACAATGTAATCTATAAGTACATGGGAATTCCTTTACTTAAAAAGGATAGCTAAGGACACTGTTTGCAAGCTATAGTCGGTATGACAATACCAATGCATATTGCCTTGGTTAATAATAAATGGAATGATGGTTTGGTTGTGTAGTAATGGTTTTAATTAGGAAATAATGGCAGGGTATGATAGCTAACCGTGAGGGCGTGAGTCCAATGGACGGACACTAGAAACTCATGTTTTACGACATGAGAATTGGTCATGAAGACCATATATGATCGGGTACACGGGAATCCCCTAAGTACATTATACATATGTATCATGGAGAGCAAATGGTACTCAGAATACCCTACTTCTATTGTATCTCTGGTTCGTGCGGCTACCTGCATCGAGGCCCATTCAGGGGGTTACACTTAACCCATATAGCCCGTGGGTGGTTCTAGGATTGTTAAGCTACACATACCCAGGTTAATGGTTTTAAAGGCATGTTAAACCTTGTTCCCTATCCCAGCATGGTTATATATATATATATATATATATATATATATATATGTATATATATATGTATGTATATGTATATATATATATGTATGTATATATGTATGTATATATATGTGTGTGTGTGTTGTTATGAATACATATGGTTGTTTTACTTGGTCTTAAAGATTGGGATTATTTTATCCTTATCTTGAGTACTTAATAGCGTTCACCCGCTAACCCATCTTTGGGCAGCTATATCCCCACGCAATGCAGGAATCAACCATTCTACTCCTCCTGCTTAGTGATCAAATTTGGGATCCGCTGTTGGATTGAAACGGTGAGCTTCTATACTCCAGAAGACTCTATTTCATATCATAAATGTATTTATATACTTTGGTCATTTCATGGATATTGGTTTTGTCTATGGTTAGGGGCATGTCTGTAACGCCCTGAAATTTCATCCTGAGATGTCACACGGTGTGTAAGGCTACAAGTGGCCCTAAGATAACTCATTGAGCTTGTTATTACTTCTAACACTTGTTTCAGGATAAATAAGATAAACAAAGATTCCTTACTGTGTCAACTATAATCCAAAATAACTGGAAACAATATCTGGATAGCAAAAATATTGATAGTCTAGAACACAACTTCAGCTGACAATTTGGTCTGACAAAGCCTCTAATACTCAAACTGGAGAGCCATTGGGATAGACCCTCAACTGACTCGCAATGAGCTGAAAGTAAAACTCAAAACACTATGAAAGCGGAAAAATTGAAAATATAGGTCCTCGAACCATGAGGAATCACCAAGGACAAGGATGTAGATGAGATGCTCGGAGATCACTGTCACTGCTGGGACTAAGCACCTGTGCCTACATTATGAGACAATGTAGCACACTGACATATATGTGGATCAGCACTTTGGGAATGTACCGAGTATATGGGGGTGTACACATTTTCATAAAACAATATCAATACTCATTAATAAAATCATGCATGCAAATAGGAATGACTCATATGGCTTGAATAAGTCTAGAATATAAAACTCATGAATCATGAATAGTGAAGCATGTAACACAAATCTCATGAGTCATTATACTTAACTTTAAAATCCATACACTCGTTTTATTCTCAGTACCTGAAGGCTAAAGAAAGCTTTGAACAATACTTTCAAACTCATGCTTTGATATTGTGGAAAGTAAAACTTCTTTAAAACTTAAGGACTTAGAAATTTTAGGAACTTTTAACACTTGAGAACTCTGGAATTCTTTTAGACTCGGGACACTTGGAACTTGGGAGTTTTTTCTAACCGACATAAACCATGTGAGCTACATGGAGTCAAACGTCTTACCCATGTTGGGGAGTGCTGTTCTATCCTTGCCATCGGAGTAGAACCTCATCTTTAGTGATCACTATCTCGGCCTTGGGTCCATAAATGTCGAACCTACGGAGGCACGTAGTTTTGGGGTATGAGACCTTGGAATCATACCCAACTCGGTGCTAAATACTACTCCCATACTCAGCTCAAAACTCTTAGGAAATCCACTTCAAAATAACTCAAGGGTCTATGAAGACCAAAACATATTTCTATTTGATTTAAATCATACTCAAAGTGGATTTCAACTCTATTATGACCGAAAGGCCAAATCTTTCTCAATAATATCAAAGTACTCAATTCATGGGTGCTATAACACAAAAGTTCATAAGATTTCAAAAACTCAAGTAGGGCTTAGTGACCCATAATCAAATCTCAAGTTAAGACTCATTAAAGTGCATACTAGATGTCATAAAGACTCATAAATCATATAGAAAATCTGGAATTTTCAACATTTTGCCTTAAAATCTCAACATACTCATGTACTTCAATTTCTAGACAGTGGGACTATTAAAATCTCAAGGAATAAAAAACATAAGGTATAAACCCATACTTAAATTTCATAAGAAAACATAGAAAATCATATATTCTCATAATTAAAACAACTTTTGGGCACAAGGACGAAAGAAGTGTCGTTGTTCAAACCCCACATACCTTAAATTATGACTTGGATGAACAAACTTGTTTGAGATTCTTCTTCTTACTCTTGAGAGAGGGTTCTTGAAGCCTTTGACTTGGGAACTTTGAATCTTAAATCAATTTTTAAAATCTATAGTGAGTTCTTGAATTTCTTGGAGAAGGAATTTGGGTTTGTTCTTGGGGAAGAAAACCCTAGCTCTTGGTGTTTTTGGAGGAACTAAAATTATCTCCTTTGTTTTGGGCTATATCTAAGTGTTAAAAGGGTGGAAAAATACCAAAAAAGTCCTTTTAAAAATGACTTAAAATTACTAATCGGGATGTGCGATGGTGGAGTGTGACGGTCCGTCGAGGGCCCAACATTCATCGGTCCTGCCCGTCGAACCTGGGCCAGAACTTGGTTCACTGCATTACCTACGAAGATGGGTGCGATGGTCCATCAAGGGCCCGACGGTTCGTTGACCCTTACCATCACACTCAACCAGAATAGGGCCTCACTAACTCCTCTGCAATGGTTTGGACAACAATCCATCGCAAGCTCGATGGTCCATCGGCCCTCTCCGATGCACCTGGGTGATTTTACCGCTTTCTGTAAAATAGCCATATCTTTCTCTTCCGATGTCAGATTCCAACTAAATGGGTATTTTTGGAAATATAATTCAATTTCCCAGACGATAAAAAGTTATTTTTAGGAAAATTCAGCAAGGTTTAAACACTAATCACTTTGGAAGTCACTCCGTAATGTTTTAGGGCCGTAAATACACTTCACTTGACACGCTCTAAAGGCTCAAACTATGAGGAAAATTTATGGGGTCTTACAATATCTCCACCTTGGAAACATTCATCCTCGAATGTCGTTAGTTAGACTAAGAACACAAAGAAAACTGAGTACACATAGCTGAAGAAATTTGCTAAGCGGGTTCCATATTTTTCTAAACTTTTGAATACTTCGGAAATTGTAACAACTCATGCAAGAATAGATACAAAGCTAAACTTTAGATTAGAAGGGCTGTAAGAAAGAATAATACCTTCGGCTTGATCCGAACTTATGGAGAAGAGGTGCGGGTACTTGACTCGCATATCTGCTTCTGCCTCCCAAGTAGCGCCCTCAACTGACTGGTTCCGCCATAAAACTTTGACCAAGGGAACCTTTTTGTTCCTCAGTCTATAGATCTGGAAATCTAGGATCTCAAGGGGAATCTCATCAAATGAAAGACTTTCCTAAATATCATTACTCTCTGAAGGATCCACTACAACGGAATCACCAATATGCTTCTTAAGCATGGAGACATGTAAAATAGGATGAATAGCTAACAACTCTGCGGATGACTCAACTTCATAGGCTACTTACCCAACACGACTCAAACCTCTATAAGGGCCAATGTAACGGGGACTAAGCTTCCCTTTCCTACCAAACCTCTTTACCCCTTTCATGGGTGAAATCTTCAAGTACGCCAAATCACCCACCTCAAACTCAAGACCCCTTCTCCTCACATCGGTGTATGACTTTTGATGACTCTGAGTTGTCTTCAACCTTTCTATAATCAACTTAAATTTCTCTATAGCCTCAAACACTACATCAGGCCCAATCACAGCAGCCTCACCCACTTTAAACCAACCTATTATAATACCTCAGAAAAAATTTTCGTTGAAATTTTGTACGTAAATATGTCGGGATCCTATCTTCAAGAATGATTTATAATTTTTCTGTGTGTCATTTCTTGGATTTCGACCCACCATTTTATAGAGCATCGAATAATCTTTCCAACGATATGTGGATCACCCAAAAAAGACACTCGAGCGATGAGTTACGACCATTCCGATCAAACTACGACCATTCCGATCGAACTGTGAATAGTAAAATGTGCAGGAAAGAAAAAAAATACTGCAGCCAGGCAATTTTTTTGCTCAACTTCAAACGATCATAAATCCTTATACATAATAAACTGTGTGAGCTATTTCCAATTAAATTGGTTTCATCCAATTTGGACATCATAGTAAAAAGTTATGGCCAATTTACTTCAACCTATCGGATAGATCACTGAAGGGCAGATTTGACATTAATTGATTTTTAAAGGTATTTTAGTCATTTCCCACTATGGTAACCCTCTATATATACCCCCTTTGAGCTAAGAATTGTCATTCATTTTCTCTCATTTCTCTTATATCTCTCTCTCAAAATATATGCATATATATATATATATAGAAGAAGAGGAGTTAGGGTTAGGGTTTCAATTGGGGAAAAATCGATTCAAGGCTTCGCTTCGCGAATTGCTTCCGTCAATCTCTTTGGCTACGAAATCTAAGGTATGCAAGTGTTTATCTATGGGCTCCTTTCGTCCATAGAGCCCACAAATCCTTTTTCAAAGGCTCAAGATACATGTGTACATATATATATATATATGATTATACTTTCTAAATTTTCATTAGGTATGTGTGTAGTATTCACATAATGGTTGAGATATATGTGTGGGATGATTATGTGTGTTGGTTGAAGTATATGTGTGTAGTATTTGTGTGATGGTTGGTGATTATGTCGTTGAAGTTAATGATATCCAAGAAGGGATCTTTGTATGTTTGTGGAAACTATGGTGGTGTGTGATGTATAAATATATGAAATGGGTGATTGAATACTTGTAATCTTGATGAATCCACCTATGCCTAAGAAGTGCATGTAAGGTGTTTGTGAAAATACCTAAGAGACTAGAGATTTTTTTTTTTATAACATAATAGGTCCAAAATTAATTGATTATGAATATATGATGATTTAAATTGTTAAGCCTTGATTTATACTATTATTCCATTATTTCCTTGTTATGACTTGATAATTATTATTGAGAATTATATATCCCAACTATTGATTGATATGTCAAATATTTTTTAAATGTGAGTTGGATTGTGAATTGAGAAATGTGGATGTTGAAGTTGAAGGATGATGGTGTTGTGGTGCATGAAATTGAGCATTAAACCTATGCCCTAAATGGTGCATGTAAGATGATTGCTAAAATGCCTATGGGAAGAAGGATTTAAGTATTTGACATGTTTGTTATCCAAATTATGATTTCATGTCATATCCATATGCTTAACTTATGTCTACCATATGTTTGACAAAATATTTAAGAGAATAGAAAACTATGCATTGTGGTTCATTAGGTCTTAAAAGATAAATTCATGCTTTGTTCCTATGGATAGTTGATTTCCTTGAATTTTTGGTGCGTTGTGGGTGTATGAAGGAATGTCATGATGAATTGTTGAGGTAACTATGATGTTTATGCGTAGTATTAGTTGTGGACCCAAAGCATGCTCCCCACGTGTTTGATTGGATGCTTATATGGAGAAATGAGGCAATTTATTTGCTAAGTGTGAAGTCCTCAATTATGTGTTGCTTATGATGGCCTATGGGCATGTTGTGTATGAGTTATCTACCTTTTGTTACTTTATGCTATTGTGTGTTGGGAGTACGTATGCCCGAAATAGTCTGCTGGTCTAGAGCCGAGTCAGTTTCACGGTAATCTCAATCAAGCAATGAACAATGAACTCTCGGTTAGTTTCAAAACTTGGGGAAAACTCAATAATTTCAGAAATCATTCTTTATCGAATAATCGGGCCATGAAGCTTTGAAATCTTACATATCAATTCACTCCGTTACAGAACTCTGTACATTTTGTGAGATAGTAAGCTTATCTTAAAAGTAAGTGGCAATTAGAAATACTCCATCAGAGAACGGAATCAAGTGAACTCTGTCATATTGATAAAGTATCATAATGTGAGAACAGATTCAGTTCAGTTGAGTACAGTTAAGAACCGGTTAAATGCTTTTCAGTTGGGAGTAGGATTCAGTACCGAGCGAGCTAAGGATGGGAACATTCCTGCCAGTAGAGGGTTTGATTCCTGGTAGCAATCCTTATGCTCCAGAACTACGTCGCCAGCATAGGTTGAGACATCTATCCTGCGAGTAGAGGGTTAGATGAGGTGGTCGTCCTGCGAGTAGAGGGTCCCACCATTCTCTTTTGAGGTCCTGATAGTAGAGGGTCCTATACAGTTGTCTTTAATGGTGGCGCGGTATTGACACCCTTCCAGCTGGGGTACAGGTTGGATCCCACTTGTAGTAAGTGGGGCATGTCGGTTAAATGATCACTCCCACAGTTTCAGTAACATTCTCAGAAAAGAACTTAGTTAATGTGCAGAAGTTGAGGTTGTCAGATACATGCCTCCCAGTATTGCTATCATGATCATTGAGTAGAGAGACTTCCTGCGAGATGAGGGTTGCTCTCGAACTTATTTACCCATTATCATTATCGTTGAGTATAGAGACTTCCTGCTAGATGAGGGTTGATCTCAAATTCAGTTGTTCGGTGTTCTAGAGACTTCCTACTAGATGAGGGTTGATCTCAGATTCAGTTGCTCAGTGTTCTAGAGACTTCCTGCTAGATAAGGGTTGATCTCAGATTTAGTTGTTCAGTGTTCCAGAGTTGGTGAATTTGAATATCAAATATTAGTTATCCAATTTCTCAGTATGGATAAGTACAGATGTTAGCTCTAGTAGCTTCAGATACTCAGTATCTTATTGTCAATATTAATATTTTTGGGTGTCAGCATTTAAAATGTAACATTCGGTGTCATGATGATTTCAGTTGTACTTTATGCATCCATGTGTGTATTTTTTATCAGACATGTTTTAAAATTGTTAACTGCAGAGTTTTTATATATGTTTATTCCAGCGAATACATATTATTCAGATTGTTATGTTTATGCATAAGCCTTATATTTTACCTTACCCTATCCTTGCATACTCGATACATTCTTTGTACTGACGCATTCGCGCTATGGTGCTTTCCCCACCATAGGTTCAGAAGAGCGAGATTCAGAGTATATTTAGCTGTCAGATCTTGTAGCAGTGGGTGCAGCAGTGATTCCTCATCATCCGAGGATATTCTATTTTAGTGTTTTGGTGATTTTAGTAGACGGAGTTAGTTGGCGAATTGTCCCTTCAACTCCACAGTTCAGACAGTGTAGAGGCTTTTTAGACAAATGTATTGATATTTAGTTTTCAGTACTGTATATTTAGATGTTTGAACCTTATGGCCAGATTTAGCCAGTTTCTGCATTTATTATATTATACTGTGCAGTGAACAAATACGGATATCAGTGAAGGGTTAGCTTGTGGTCCCTCGGGGTCACGAGCACCGTTTGGCATTTCGATTCATGGGAATCGAGGTGTTACACCTATGGGTGATCTACATCTTTTACCATACAAAGCCTCAAATGGTTCCATCTTGATGCTAGTATGATAACTGTTGTTATAGGCAAACTTAATCAATGGCAAATGCTCACCCCAACTACCTTTGAAGTCAAGAGCACATGTTCTCAACATATTATCCAAAGTCTGGATGGTCCTCTCAGCTTGACCATTTGTCTATGGATGAAAAGTAGAACTCAGGTGAACTTAGGTACCAAGACCCTTCTGAAAAGCTCTCCAAAACTGAAAAGTAAACTGAGTACCCCTATATGAAATGATAGACAAGGGGACTCCATGTAACCTAACTAACTCCCGGATATACCATCTAGCATAATCCTCAGCTGTATAAGATGTATGCACAGGCAATAAATACACGGGCTTAATCAACCTATCCACAACCACCCAAATAGAATCATGATGATGATGTGAAAGAGGTAAACCAGTCACGAAATGCATATTCACCTCTTCCCACTTCCAAGTGGGTATACAAAACTCTTATTTCAAACCACTAGGTCTTTGGTGCTCTACCTTAACCTATTGGCACGTTGCATATTTTGCTACAAACTCAGCTAATCCTTCTTCATACCATTCCACCAATAGATTTCCCGCAAGTCGCGGTACATCTTGGTAATGTCGAGATGAATAGAATACTGCGCGCCATGCGCTTTAGCCATAATCCTCTGCCTCAGATCATCAACACACAAAACACACAATCTACCCTACAATCTCAACACACCATATCCCCCTTGGGAGAAAACCTCTACCTTTTGGTCCTAAACTGACTCCTTCAGTATGACCAAACTAGGATCCCTATCTTGCTTCTCCTGCACTTCTGAAACTAAAGAGGATTCAGAACTACTCTGCACCAAGATACTCCCCTCAATTGAATCAAGCAACCTAATACCCAGTCTAGCCAAACAATGTGTGTCATGATCTAACTCTTTCTTACCTCTCTCTATATGAGGGACACTGCCCATAGACGTCCTACTAAGGGCATCTGCCACTACATTGGCCTTACCCGGATGATATATCACATTCATATCACAACTCTTTAGCAACTCTAACCACCTTCTTTGTCTAAGATTCAACTTTCTCTAAGTAAACACATACTGCAGGCTTTTATGATCAGTAAACACATCAACATAAACACAATACAGATAGTGCCTCCATATTTTCAAAGCAAAGACCACAGCAGCTAACTCAAGATCATGGGTTGGGTAATTCTTTTTATGTGGCTTTAACTGTCTAGAGGCATTGGCTATAACCTTACCTCTCTGCATCAATACACAACCCAAACCAACTCTAGAGGCATCACAGTATACCACAAAACCATCTGTACCATCAGGAAAAGTCAACACAAGGGTTGAGGTTAGTCGAGTCTTCAACTCCTGAAAACTCTTCTCACAAGAATCTAATCACTGAAACTTTACTTTGTTTTGGGTGAACCGGCTCATGGGAGACGTAATAGAAGAGAAACCTTTAACAAAATGGCGGTAATAGCCAGCTAGACCCAAGAAACTCCTAATGTCAGATGGAGAGATAAGTCTAGGCCAAGTTCTTACAGCTTTTATTTTTCGGGATCAACTCTAATGCCTTCGGCTAAAATAATATGACCCAAAAAGGCTACTGACCTTAGCTAAAATTCATACTTTTTGAATTTGGTGAACAACTGATGATCTCTAAGAGTTTGTAGGATGATTCTAAGATGATCCGCATGGTCATTCTCAGTACGGGAGTACACAAGGATATCATCCATGAAAATAATGACAAATATATTAAGATATTGCTTGAACACTCGATTTATGAGGTCCATAAAGGCTGCTGGAGTATTTGTTAGCCCAAAAGACATGACTAGAAACTCAAAGTAACCATAATGGGTTCAAAAGGCTGTCTTCGGTATATCACACTCCCTTACTTTAAGTTGATGATAGTCAAATCTAAGGTCTATCTTGGAGAAATAACTTGCACCTTACAACTGATCAAATAGGTCATTAATTCTCGGAAGAGGGTACTTATTCTTAACTGTGACCTTGTTAAGCTGACGATAGTCAATGCACATACGCAAAGAACCATCTTTCTTTTCAATAAATAGAATAGGTGTGCCTCAAGGAGAGACACTGGGCCTTATGAAGCCTTTATCTAAAAGATCTTGAAGTTTCTCTTTCAACTCCTTAAGCTCTGAAGGTGCCATACGGTAGGGAGGAATAGAAATAGACTGAGTGTCGAGAAAAAGGTCAATCCCAAATTCTATCTCTCTCTTGGAAGGTGCCCCTTGGAGATCTTCCAGAAAAACATCAGGAAACTCATTAACAATGCTGACTAACTGAATAGTTGGAGCCTTGGACTTATTGTCTTTAACTCTAACTAGGTGATAGATGCAACCTTTGGATATTAGCTTTTTGGCTTTGAGATAAGAGATAAATGACTTTTGGGAGATACCGAACTTCCGTACCAACTGAAGATTGACTCATCAGGAAACTAAAACTTAAATACACGGTTATGATAGTCTATGGATGCATAACAAGAGTGAAGCCAGCCCATGCCCAGAATAACATCAAAATTCACCATGTCCAACTCTATCAAATCAGCAAGTATGACTCTATGAAGAGCAGTAACAGGACAATTGTTATACACTTGCTTAGCAACAACTGACTCCCTTACTGGAGTAGGAAAGGCTCAGGAATCTTTTTGGGACTCATTTCAAAATTCATAGCAACAAATGGGGTCACATAAGAAAAACTTGACTCGGGGTCCAACAATACATAAATATCAAAGTAGAATATGCAGAGCATACCAGTGAAAATATTGGGAGAGTCCTCCTACTCTTGATGGGATGGTAGAGCATAAAATATGTTATGGCACTAACCGCCAACAGTGCTAGATGAAGCGCCCTAAGCAGGGATGGGGCGGGCTACAGGAGCTAGTGCACTAGTAGCCTGTGTCTGAGGTCAGGTATCTCTATTTCCTTGAATAGCATGCGGACACTCTCTAAGTTTGTGGCCCAGCTTGCCACAACTAAAAAAACACCTCTGGTCTGCTAAGCGCTTACCAGGATGGTCCCTACCACACTTGGTACATGGAGGATAGTAAGGTCTGTTACTTACACTGTTATAGGATTGGGACATAGAAAACCTATTCCCTTGCTCCTTCCTACCTCTAAGCGTGGAGCACTAGCTGATGAAGCCGCTGGCATAGATGAATGGCTCTGGAACTATGGGTGGTTCCCTCTATGGGACCTAGCCTGACTATACTCATGCTGCTCGGATCTAGCCCTCGTGTTACCCGTCACTCTATCTCTCTCTCTTGCCCTCATGTTACCCCTCACTCTATCTCTCTCTCTTATCTTGTCTGCCTCTATTTATTGTGCATGTATCATTAATCTATACAGGTCCATATCCTTGTTTAACATCACAGTCCTGCATTCTTTCAACACCAACCCAGACACCCCAGTCATAAACTTACTCATACTAGTTTGGGTGTCAGCAATCAGATCAGGAGCATACTTGGCCAACTGATTGAACTTAAGGCAGTATTCCTTAACAGTCATAGAACCCTATCTCAAGTTCATAAACTTCTTAATCTTTACTTCCCTAATCTCAAGTGGGAATAACCTGTCCAAGAATGTATTTTGGAACACCTGCCAAGTAACAGGGGCAGCATCTTCCCCTCTATTCTTTCTCCATGCAACAACCCAGTCATAAGCAATGTCTTTTAGATGATAAGATTCCAGCTCTTCACTCTCTTCCTCAGAAATATGCATAACTTGGGTGATCTTCCTCACCTCTTCAAGATATAACTGCGGGTCCTCACCAGCCCTAGACCCATAGAACTCTGGTGGATTCATCCGCATGAAATCATGGATCCTAGTAGCAGCTAAGTCACCTCCCAGTAGAATTGTAGCCTATTTATTGGCCTGGACAATCATTGTGACTGCTTGGGCTAATACCTGAAAGGCCGCCCGAAACTCAGCATGAGACACCGTCTCATTCAAGGGATCAACAAGTTAAGGTTTCTCATTATTGTTTCTGTGGGCGTTCGCTTTTCAAGGAGGCATTTTTTGAAATATGAGAGCACAAATTATTAGATAAGAGGGGCAACTATAGGCATGATATAATCTAAAAAAAAGGAATAACCTTTTTCCTAAAACATCTTGTAGCCTCTTACTCATAGATATGGCACGCTACACACTAATGATTAAGACTACTTAACGCGGCTTGTCAGACTCCCTATGACTCCTTAAACCTTAGGCTCTAATACCAAGTTTGTAACACCCCAAAATTTCATTCTGAAATATCACATGGTGCTTAAGGATAAAAGTAGCCCTAACCTAACCCATTGAGCCTGTTACTACTTCTAACACTTGCTTTAGGATAAATAAGATAAACAATGATGCCTTACTGTGTCAACTATAATCCAAAAAAACTAGAAATAATGTCTGGATAGCAAAAATACAGATAGTCTAGAACACAACTTCAACTGACAATCTGGTCTGACAAAGCCTCTACTACTCAAACTAGAGAGCCATTGGAGCAGACCCCCAACTAACTCACAATGAGCTGAAAGTAAAACTCAGAACACTATGAAAGCAAAAAACTACAAATATAGGTCCTCGAACTATGAGGACTTACCAAGGACAAGGATATAGATGAGATGCTCGGAGATCACTGTCACTGCTGGGACTGAGCACTTATACCTACATTATGAGACAATGTAGCATACAGAGATATATGTGGATCAGCACTTTGGGAATGGACTAAGTATATGGGGGTGTATGCATTTTCATAAAATAATATCAATACTCGTTAATAAAATCATGCATGCAAATAGGAATGACTCACATGGATTGAATAAGTCTAGAATATAAAACTCATGAATTATGAATAGTAAAGCATGTAACACAAATCTCATGAGTCATTATACTTAACTTTAAAATCCATACTCTCCTCTTATTCTCGGTTCTTGAAGGCTAAAGGAAGCTTTGAACAATACTTTCAAACTCATGCTTTGATCTTGTGGAGGGTAAAACTTTTATAAAACTTAAGGACTTAGAAATTTTAGGAACTTTTAATACTTGAGAACTCTAGAATTCTTTTAGACTTGGGACACTTGGAACTTGGGAGTTTTTTCTAACCGACATAAACCATGTGAGCTACATGGAGTCAAACGTCTTGCCCATGTTGGGAGCGTTGTTCTATCCTTGCCATCGGAGTAGAACCTCATCTTTAGTGATCACTATCTCGGTCTTGGGTCCATAAATGTCGAACCTATGGAGGCACGTAGTTCTGGGGTATAAGACCTTGGAATCATATCCAACTCGGTGCTAAATACTACTCCCATACTCAACTTAGTACTCTTAGGAAATCCACCTCAAAATAACTCAAGGGTCCATAATAAAGACCAAAACATATTTCTATTTGTTTTAAATCATACTCAAAGTGGATTTCAACTCTATTATGATCGAAAGGCTAAATCTTTCTCGATAATATCAAAGTACTTAATTCACGGGTGCTTATAGCACAAAAGTTCATAAAATTGTAAAAATTCAAGTAGGGCTTAATGATCCATAATCAAATCTCAAGTTAGGACTCATCAAAGTGCATACTAAATGTCATAAAGATTCATAAATCGTATAAAAAATCTAGAATTTTCAACATTTTGCCTTAAAATCTCAACATACTTATGTACTTCAATTTCTAGACAAAGGGACTATTAAAATCTCAAGGAATAACAACATAGGGTATAAACCCATACTTCAATTTCATAAGAAAACATAGAAAATCATATATTCTCAAAATTAAAATAACTTTTAGGCACAAGAACAAAAGAAGTGTCCTTTTTCACACCCCACATACCTTAGATTATGACTTGGATGAACAAACTTATTTGAGACTCTTCTTCTTACTCTTGAGAGAGGGTTCTTGAAGCCTTTGACTTGGGAACTTTGAATCTTAACTCAATTTTTAAAATCTATGGTGAGTTCTTGAATTTTTTGGAGAAGGAATTTGGGTTTGTTCTTGGGGAAGAAAACCCTAGCTCTTGGTGTTTTTGGAGGAACTAAAATTATCCCCTTCGTTTTGGGCTATATCTAAGTATTAAAAGGGTGGAAAAATACCAAAAAGCCCTTTTAAAAATGACTTAAAATTACTGATTAGGATGTGCGATGGTGGAGTGTGATATTCCGTCGAGGGCCCAATAGTCGTCGGTCCTGCCCGTCAAACCTGGGCCAGAACTTGGTTCACACCTTGCCTGCGATAATGGGTGCGATGGTCCATCAAGGGCCTGACGGTTCGTTGACCCTTACCGTCACACTCAACTAGAATAGGGCCTCACTAACTCCTCTGCGATGGTTTGGATGATAATCTATCGTAAGCTCGACGGTCCGTTGGCCCTCTCCGATGCACCTGGGTGATTTTACCGCTTTCTATAAAATAGCCATATCTTTCTCTTCCGATGTCAGATTTTGACAAAATGGGTATCTTTGGAAAGATAATTCAATTTTCCACACGATAAAAAGTCATTTTTAGGAAAATTCAGCAAGGTTTAAACACTAATTAATTTGGAAGTCACTCCTTAATCTTTTAGGGCTGGAAATACACTTCACTTGAATACTCTAATGGCTTAGACTACGAGGGAACTTTGTGGGCTATTCTAATGTCCCAACAAAATATTGTTTTATATTTAGTTAAAGGCTTTTTAGAACTACTATGGGTTAGAATGGGCGGTGTTGGTAGTGGTGTCAACCTTAGTATTTGCATTGGTATTGGGTCTGATACCATTTGATTAAATTTATAACTGTTCAATCTTATTATATTATGTTATGGATATACTCTTTGTTATTATTTTGGTTTTGGTATGGTTATTGGTGAGGTATTGGATGGTTGGATTTGCTTGGGTTGGTCATGGTTATGTACCTATCCTATAGTCTAGAATTGTGCAAAATGCTATCTTGTTATATGTTTGGAATTCATTCTACTCAAAGGTGTGTTTGGATAGTTGGGTTGGGTATCAGGGGTTGTTCTTGATCCTAGTTAGACTTGAGATGCCCATTACGATAAGGCCCCAGTTAGGGTCATTTAAAGTTGGTATCAGAGACTTAGGTTCATGGTTAATTAGGAGTCCACGAAGCCGTGTCAAGTAAATCCTCTTTTAATGGTATGTAGCGCGCCACTCATAAGAGAGATGCTGCAAGGCAACTAGGAATTGTTTTTCTTCTTTGTGTTCTATTTTCATACATAGAGTCTAAGTCCAGGAATCTTCTCTAATCTCTGTTTATTCGATTTTTAGATCATGCCTCGATGATTTGAGGTTCATGGAAACTCCTTTGTCTCAACTGGATAATATTTATGGGACATGCTCTACTCAGGGGATCAATAATCGATCTAGGGTTTTGCTTCTTGATACTTTTAGAGCTCCACCTGTTCCTTCTAGTCTTTCTCAGGCAAATATGATGAATGCAGAGTTTCATCAGTTGATTCATATGATTTCTCACTTGGTGGCTTCTCAAGCTGAGCATGGTGCAACAGTTATTCTATCTTTTAAGGCCACAAGGGTTGGCCAGTTCATGAAGTTAAGTCCTCCACATTTATTGGTGTTAAGGTAGAAAAGGATGCTCAGGGTTTTATGGATGAGATGGAGAAGATATTCAGGATTATGTATGCCACAAATATGAAAAGGGTAGAGTTTGCAGCTTATCAGCTCAAGAATGTGGCATACCAATGGTAGGAGGAATGGGATAGGGTATGGGATGATGTTGAGGAGTCTTCCTTATGGGATACTTTCTCCAATGTATTTTTTGGACTGTTTCTCTCTTTAGGAGTTGAGGGAATCAAAAGTGGAGGAATTTATTATCTGAAGTAAGGGAATATGTTGGTCAAGGAGTATGCCTTAAAGTTTTACTAGTTTACTAGGTATGCTCCAAAAATAGTGTCGGATATGATGGCCATGATGAAAAAGTTTGCTTCAGGACAATCGCAAAATTTGATCCTTGAAAGCAAAATAGCATTGCTAATCAAGGACATAGATATCTCTAGATTGGTGGTTTATATGCAATAGATGGAAGAGGAAAAGAAAAAGCAGGCTGAGGTAGGGGAAGGTAGGGTAAAAGATTTAGGTTCTCTAAGTAGGGTAGTCAACAGCAATGTCGTCGGAGTGGTAGTAAGTGGCCAAAGAAGAAGTGGAGGAGTTATATTTCTCTCTCCACAAGTAGTAGCTCCTTACCCAAGCTAGTCAGGTGACAGACGTCAGCAGGGTAGAGATAAATTTAGGGCAGAGGGTGCCTAATACTAGGCCAGCGGGCACAGTCAACTTTATCATGTCCTCCTTGTAGGTTCTTTGGTCGGTTGTATTGGGGTTTCTGTGATAAGAGGAGGACAAGTGCTTTAAATATGGTCAGCCAGGCTATATGCTTAAGAATTATTTGTTGGTAAGGTTGCTTTGTGAGCAAATAAGGTTTCGATTGCCTCTTCATCTACTCCTACACCGAAGGGTGCTGCTTCTGCATCTATTTCTGCTTCTTGTGCTGGCATAAGTCGGAATAGATTATATACTCTTGCTACCCAATAGGTGTCAGAGGCATTGCCTGTTATTGGGATAAGTATGTTACAATTCTTTTCTCATGAAGTGTATTGTTTACTTTATCAGAGGTCTACTCTTTCTTATGTGACCCCATTTATGGCTGTGTGTTTGGGTTTTGATCCTGAGGTTATTTTGGATCCATTTTTTGTTTCTGCCCTGGTAGGTAACTCTGTGGTTGCTAAAAGAGTCTATAGGGGGTGCATGATATCTGTTGGTACTAAGGAGGCTTTGGTGGATTTGTTCGAATTAGATTTGGAGGATTTTGATATCAATCTGGGGATGGATTGGTTACGCTCGTGTTATGCGTCCTTAGATTGTCGGACCTGTAAGGTTTTCTTTAAGTTCCCTAGTGAACCAGTTTTTGAATGGGAGGGTGGTTTCTTAGCTCCTAAGGGAAAGTTTATATCATATCTTACATCTCAGAGGTTAATCTCTAATGGGTGTCTCTATCATTTGGTTTGGATTAAAGACTCTAACTTGGAAGGTTCTTCTTTGCATTCGGTACCGATGGTGAATGAGTTTCCTGAGGTCTTTCTAGATGATCTTCCTGGTGTTCCTCCGGATAGGGAGATTAAGTCTGGGATTGATTTAGTTTTGGACACTCCTCCAATATCTATTCCTCCTTATATAATGGCTCCGTCTGAGTTGAGGATACTCAAGGAAAAACTTATGTATCTTTTGGATAAGAGTTTCATCCATCCTAGTGTGTCCCCGTGGGGTGCACACGGTGTTATTTGTGCATAGAAATGATGGTTCCCTTCGAATGTGTATTGACTATAAGCAGTTGAATAAGGTGACAGTCAAGAACAAGTATCCTCTTCCAAGGATAGATAACTTGTTTCATCAGTTGCAAGGTGCCAAATTTTTTTTAAAGATAGATCTTCGATCTGAGTGTCATCATCTTAAGATTAGGGAGGTAGATATCCCTAAGACGGTATTTTATACTCGGTATAGGCACTTTGAGTTCTTGGTTATGTCATTTGGTTTGACTAATGCCCCGACAACATCCATGGATTTGATGAATAGGGTCTTCCGTCAGTTTCTGGATCTTTTTGTCATTGTGTTCATAGATGAAATCCTGGAATATTCTAAAAGTGAGGTGGATCATTCTAGTCACCTCTGTGTGGGGTTGTAGACCTTGAAAAAGTAACAGTTGTATAGCAAATTCTCAAAGTGTGAATTATGGGTAAACATTGTCACTTTTTTATGTCATATTATATCTAGAGAAGGGATCATAGTGGATCCACAAAAGTTGGTGGTGGTTAAGAAGAGGCCTTGACACATGACTCCAATCGATATTCGGAGCTTCTTAGGTTTGGCCGGGTACTATAGGAGGTTTGTGGAGAGTTTTTCAATAATAGCTGCCCCATTGACTAAGTTGGGCTAGAAGAAGGTAAATGTCTCTAAGTTGGATGTTTGTGAGGGTAGTTTCGGGAATTTGAAGGACAAGCTAACTTTGGCTCCGATTTTGACCTTGCCTGAAGGCAATGAAGGGCTTGTGGTTTACTGTGATGCTTCTCGGGTAGGACTTTTGAGTTCTGATGCAGCATGGTAAGGTAATTGCCTATGCTTCTAGGCAATTGAAGGTACATAATAGAAACAATCCTACTCATAATTTAGAGCTTTAAGCGGTGGTGTTTGTATTGAAAATCTGGCGGCACTATTTATATGGAGTTCACGTGGATATCTTTTCTTATCATAAGAGTCTACAGTATGTGTTCACTCAGAAAGAGCTCAACCTCAAGAAGAGAAGATCGCTTGAGCTTCTCAAAGATTATGACATGAGTCTTCACTACCATCCAGGTAATGATAATGTTGTTGTCGATAGTCTTAGCAGGTTATCCATGGGGTGTTTAGCTCAGGTGGATAAGGAGAATTGGGAGTTGGTGAAGGACATTCACCGCTTGGTTAATCTTAGAGTTTGCCTTTTGGGCTTTGAGAATGGTGGTATGTTGGTACAAGAAGTGGTTCAGTCTCTTGGTGCATAGATCAAGGAGAAGCAAATGCTATATCCTGTCTTGATAAAAATTAGGAGTGATGTAGGTGGGCAAAAGGTAATAGAATTTGATATCAATAGTGATGGTACCTTGTGGTACCAAAGGAAGTTATGTGTTCCTGACGTTGATGGTTTGCCAAAAAGGGTATTCGCTGAGGCTCATTAATCATGCTACGTTGTTCATCTCGGTTTGACGAAAATGTATCATGATCTCAAGGAGATGCATTGTTTGAATGGTATGAAGAAGAATCTGGTTAATTTTATAGCCAAATATTTAGTGTGTCAACAAGTGAAAGTTGAACACATGAGGCATGGAGGTTTGTATCAGGAAAATGAATTGTCTGAATGTAAATGGGAAATGATCAATATGGATTTCATTACCGGTCTTTCTTAATCTTGGAACTAATTTGATTTGGTTTGAGTCACCGTGGATAGGATGACAAAGTCGGCTCACTTCTTACCAGAGAAGACTAACTTTTTGCCTAAGTATTATACGAGGTTGTATCTTTATGATATTGTGAAGCTGCATGGGGTACCTATTTTGATTATCTCTAATCGTGGTACACAGTTTTCATCTTATTTTTGGCAGTCGTTTCAGAGGGGGTTGGGTACTAAGGTTAGTCTGAGTACTAATTTTCACCCCCAAACGGATGGGAAAGTATAGAGGACTATTCAGACATTGAAGGATATGCTTCGTACATATGTGATTGATTATGGTGGTAATTGGATTGAGCATCTACCTCTTGTAGAGTTTTCTTACAATAATAGTTACCATTCTAGCATTGGGATGGCCCCCTTTGAAGCATTGTAAGGTAGGAGGTGTGGATCTCATATTGGGTGGTTCGAGCTTGGTGAGGTAGATATGTTTGGTCCAGACTTGGTATATCAGGCTATGAAGAAGGTAAAGGTGATTCGAGATAAGCTTAAGGTTGTACAAAGTCACCAAAACTCCTATGTGGATGCAAGGCGCATGGACTTGGAGTTCGATATTGGGGATAGGTTATTTTAAAAGCGTCTCACATGAAAGGAGTAATGCATTTTGGGAAGAAGAAAAGCTCAGTCCCTGGTATATTGGTCCTTATGTGGTTTTGAAGAGGGCTGGTAATGTGGAATATAAATTATAGTTGCCTTCTAGTTTGAGTTTCATTCATCCGGTATTTCATGTCTCTATGTTGAGAAAGTGTATAGGTGATCCTTCATTAGTTGTTCCTTTAGAAGGATGGGGCATCTCGGATTCTCTGTCTTATGAAGATATCCCGGTTGAGATCTTGGATCGATAGGTTCGTCAGTTGCGAACCAAGGATGTATCTTCGGTTAAGGTTTTATGGTTGAACCACAAGGTGGAAGAAGCTACTTGGGAAGTGGAAGAGGACATGAAGTCCAAGTATCCGCATTTGTTTTATCCTCCGGATATTCGTGCGGAAGGTATGTGTTCTTGATCACATATTTGTTTTCTAACTGTGTTTATGACCACATCTTTGTTCTCTAACTTGGTTAAACCAAGGTTGATTTCCTTTCATCTTTGTTTTCTGACTTAGTTAAAGGTTAGAATGGCGTATGCTAGGGTGTAATTCATGCTTGTACTACCTTGTCCGTCATTCGGGGACGAATGATCCTAGTGGGGGTGACTAAAACACCCTGGGTTTTGGTCTTTAGAAACTTCCTAGGTTTTGGATTTCTGGACATCATACTGTTTTGCCCCTTTTTCAGTTTCGAAGAGTTTGGAAAACATTATTTTGACTTTTTAAACTATTTCAAAACTTTAAAGAAAATTTCAAAATAATTTAAGAAATTACAGAGTCGCCATTTGATTTTTGAAAAAATATCAAGAAAAACTAAAATATTACTTAAAAGATTCAAAACGGAAAAATCTTTTAAGTTTAGAAATTTCGAGTAAGTGGTTCCTATTAATACTCTTGGAAGGTCGTTAAGGCACCAAGAGTATCCGCTAACTTACGGTCATCCGGACTATTTGAAAATAACTTTTCTGACTAACTTTAAAAAGAGAAATTGATTTTTGAAAAGAAAATGGTTAAGGAAAAAATTGTCTTCAAAATTTTTGCAAAAATAAATTTTGATGATTTAGCGGAGATTTTTAACTAAGTCTAAGGAAACTAAGAACAATTAGCATATAAAGGGGAAGGGGAAGACTACAAGACTTAGGCCATTAGGCCCAAATCAATAAACCTATCCTAAGCTAATTTGGGCTTTTAGCCCATCATTACCTTCCTAATCTAAATAATGGGTATTGGACCCGTAACCTACATCACCTATATTAATTTATAATTTTGGCTTCGAGACCCAAAATGAATAAACAAATAGATAAATAACAAATAAGAGAATAATAAAAATCAAGACTTTTCAAGTCTCTTAGCGACCTCATCAATAGGTTTTGACCCATTTTCCTTTTTCTTCCATCTTTTTGCACCCGTACGCCATATAGATGACCTTGGGTTTAAACTTAATACTTGACTCGAAGAGGACCGCCTCATTAGCCCATTACGAAATGCAAAAGGAGAGGAGTCCATTTGGAATCGAGACATTTTTCTCATGCAAAGAAAAGATAAAGAAATTAATATACATTCAAGGTATAAAAGTTACATATTTCAAAGCAAAAGAAAATATCAAGAACCAATTTTTGAATGACAATGATAAGCACACTAGCACACGTATAACATGAATGACAGTCAACAGACAAAATGTAAAGCAAAGACCCCCACTTACATGCCTCATGATTTATGTTCATATTAAGAATGAACAAAGGTAAAAGGAAGAAGGTCATATTCAATGAATTAATGCGAGAACAAACAACGTAAAGCTTGTGAAAGTAAAGGTACGAGGCAATAAGAAAAATATGCATGACTTCTAAAATTGAACAAACATAGACAATAATCCATATAACAAAAGAAAATAAAGGCTAGTTTTTCAAGAAAGGGAATCTTTAAATTTCAATTAAGGCGACATTAACGAAGATTCATACATCTAAATTACAACCAAAATTTTAGAAAAAACATGTAATGACCTATGGTTTATATTTTTAAGACATCGTTGATTCTCTTTTGATATTATGAATCAAAGAGAGACATGAATCAAGTCTTTACACACACAAAGAGCACATATAACAATCCGGAGTAAGAAAATTAGAATAAAAGTTTAGCATCTCTAAAAGTAAAATATTGTTCAACAATCATATTATTTCTCATCATTTTGACAAGATAACATGCGAACAAAAGAGGAATAAACATCTTAGATGAAAAATAAAGCTAGCATTTCATCTCTTATATGAGGATTTTGAAATCCATTAAAATAATTAGCAAGCAAATGACAAATTCTTGACTTAACCAATTACTATTTTTTAAGGCAAAACATACAATAGTAACTATTTTTCCAACATAAAAGAAACAACTTTAGATGATAAAACAAACATATCCAACAACAATGAATTTAAACAAGGCATGAGTACATCTTTTGAGCAAACATCAAAACAATATACAGAATAATCAAAGAATAAAGTCAAAGGGCAAAACAATCAATATTAACTATTTTTTCAACATAAAGGAAATAACTTTACATGCTAAAAACAAACATATCAACAAACAATGAGTTTAAACAATACATGAGTATGTTTTTTAAGCAAAGATCAAAACTTTATCCATAATAAATAAAAAATAAGGTCAAAAGGCAAACCAATTACTATTAACTATTCTTTTCAACATAAAGAAAATAACTTTACATGCTAAAAATAAACATATCTGATGAGTGGTGATTTTACCACTCATTCGTACTCATTATTCATGCATATTACCTTGTTTTGAATGAATAAATGAGACAAATTTGTGGTTAGATGCACTAATATCCACTCTTTGTAGGCATAAAGTTGAGGAGATCAAAAGATATGGATTGGAGCATAAAATGATCAAAAGGGAGCAAGAAAAGTACAGCTGAAGACTTGAGCAGAAGAACCTCGGGTACCTCGGTCACGGTCTGTCAACCGCGATCGCAACGATCAAGCGAAAGTCTTTCAACCACAATCGTAGATGTAAACTATGGTTGCGTAGCCGTGGTCGCAGCTAGACCTGTGCAATTACGGCTTAGTGGAAGTATTCAGCCCAAGGGCAAAATTTTAATTGCACTGTTTATCCCAAGTTGACAAAAAAACTCAAACCCTAGCTTTATCAATCACATTCTATCTTTCCCAATTTTTAGATTTTATCTCTAGATTTTATAGCCTCCATTTTTGGAGAAGAAAATATTGTATAAATTTTGAGTGAAGAATACATTGGAGACTTTTTAAGTGAAATATTTTCTCACTTTCACTGTTGATATTATGGGAGACCCGAGTTTGAAGTAACATTCGCTTATATCTTTAACAATTTATTTCAATGGAGATTATGGGTATATCTATGCTTATTTATCTTATGTGTAGCAAAATCTCCCTCTTGGGGTTATATGTGAATAGGGATTTAAGTGTGTGGGTTGTTATTGTTAGCATCTATTTGATGGTTCATGTTTATGGGTTTTATCATTGCTATGCCATTTTTGTTGGGATTTGATGGGTGAAAGCCCCAAACACCCACATGGGTTTGATGAGTGAAAGCTCTAAGCTCTAGAAAGTTCAAGGCCATCTTTAAAATAATTGTTTTAGGTGAACTTTAGAAATCCATATCATCCTCGAAAGAGATACGTGGAGACCAAAGCAATGATAGACAATTACGTGTGTAGTTTGCTAAATTTTCACTATCTTACACATAAGGGTGAATATGAGGTTGACTCTGTCATGGGTATCATCCTAGAAATAGAGATGCCTAGATTGAGGTTATGGTTACCAATTGTTGAATACACCTATTAGGTATTCGAAAGAATCAATGGGTGAAAGTTTGGTGCTTTGTCGAAAGACTAGCATCAAAATCTACAACTAATCCTACCCATATTTGACTTACTAAATTGATGTTGATTACTAACTCCCGCATGCCACTCCCTTAGTAATGCATAATCCCGAGATCCATGCATAATTATTAAAACTCTAATTATTCATATCCCAGAATTTATACTAGAAAAAAACAAAAAGAAACAATAGTATAGGAACTTATCTCCCCCATTTTATTTTTTTGTACCATTCGTATGAATTTAACTTGTATCTATCATCTCGAATTAATTTTATCACCACTCACATTGTTCCTCGTGGATTTGATCCCAACTCCAAAGTTTGGTAAATATATTCACGGTGACCACCTTGCACTTAATTTGATGTGTAAGTTGAGCGTTATTAAAAATGGTGTCGTTGTCGGGGAACAAAATGGAATTTTCTAGGTAGATTTTAGTTTATTTTTATTTTTCTCTATGGCATCTTCCGAAAAGTATGATGTCGGTAATTAGGATTCCTATCCTAACGACCCATGTCATATCTATGAAGAACCACACTTCAGAAGAGATTGTAACTATACTCCCTATCGAACGTACAGGTGCTCGTTATGTAGTGGTCAAAATGGACATTGGGATGATTTTCCAAATACCCCTATTATACTAACTGAATTACTAGTACTACTTATGAGATTGATAGGTCTTATGATGAGAAGAAGGAGGAGAAACAAATCAGACCCATTGATTTTGGAATGATGCTTCAAATTATTTTGGATCAGGTGACTATAACCGAGGAGAATGCACAAAACTTACATCAATCTTAGGGGGCGTTCGACTGGGAAAATGTCAAGGCAAAGGAATTAGGCAAGAACATTATTCTTGTAAATCTCACAACCTTGCCTATTTCCTAAGATAAGGTTCATCAATAAGAGATACCAAGCTACGATGATGAGCTAGGTAGTGAAGACTCATCGGTGACTTCCCAATAAACCGAGTCAAATGAGAAAGAAAAAGCCATAACAAAAGGAATGATATTAGAGTCTCAAGAAGAAGTAAAGCAAATCTCTTATGAAAGCTCTTGCTCATTCTGGGGTGAAGATGCTTTGGAGGAGGCTAACCTGGAATTAAGGGTTGGACCTCGTTCAAACCACTTTTCAACATTATGCTTAGAGGATATGATGAGGATCCATGCCTCCAAAAAAATAGTGGATTGTGGGAATTAGGAGTTCGACTCTAATATTTTGGAGTTTGACATTCCAAAGGATCATATGGAATCCCATCCATCAAAGGCCAAGATGCTCAACTTCTGAAGTACGAGGAATGAACTATTGGTGTGCTTACTTTTACCTGCGGAACAAATTTGAAAGTTTGATGTGAAGTTGGGTAAAAGGATTAAATCTTCAAAATAGTGAGATTGAAGTTTTTTTCCATTTCAACACCTCTTCCAAGACTCATCTTGAAAGATCTGAATCTTTTGTCCCTTTGTAGCTCATTGCATATTGAGCAAAAGTTAGGACAGAGTTCAAATCTTCAAAATAGAAGCACAAAAGTAAGGGGAAGAGGCATCTTGCTAAGACATTAAACAAAGCGCTCAATGGGAGGTAACCCATCACACCACTACTAGTGGCACATGTCCTTTTTAATTATGCATGGTAGAATAGATTTTTGTTTTGTTTATGCATGCATAATCCATTAAACATAGTGCTCAAAAGAATTCTGATTGAATTTAAAAAAGGGAAAGTGTGAATTTGGCAATTTGGATTGAACAGGAAGTGTAGAAGACAAGATTCTTGGTCTCAGTTACTGCAACCGCGGTCTATGCCACTAGAATTGCGAAAGCCACATGACTGTGACCACGTCACTAGGACTGCAATCGCAGTCAAATCAGATTATAAATACTATCCAAATTTCATTTTCCCTTGTGCGTTATTTTCAAATTCTCTAAAATTTTCTCCCAAATTTGGGGTCTTGCAATGCATATCCAAGTGTCAATTCATCCTGTGCATCATTTAATTTAGTAAATTGTCTAAATTTTCTCGGTTTTAATATAATTGAATACTTAGAATTGTAGTATAGAGAATGGCCAAAAATAGTACTTTCACTGCTAAATGCATGCTTATTTTTTACTATTATTATGGTTAGTTGTTGTAGTTGGTGCACACACTCATGGGAAAGTCTTGAGTACCCAAAATTTAAGGTTTAAATGGTTGAAATGAGTGTGTACACATTGTGTTTTATTCAATGCCCCTATGAATTACATGTTAAAATTCTTTGAGTTTGGGGGTATAATCTTAATAACTAGGCCTGCGTCACTTAGTCTTAATGCTTACGTTCCTAGTAGAATACGAATGTAGGGATAAAATTATATGCTTTAATTAAAGTGCAAAATTTAAAAATACGATCTCAGGTACCGCTATAACAATCCCAATGACCTCAATTGCATCATCATGGTTGCGGACACTACTCCGTGATCGCCATACCTGAGGGTAGTGTCTATAGGAACTAAAAAGTTCTACACATCCATCTTTTCTCCCAAAACCTTCTATAACATTGCTGCATGTATTTATTTGTTTGATCTAGAATAATTTTGATATGATAGTACTAATGATGGCCTAAATACATTGTTTACAGGATCTAAGCCTTAGAGATGGAGGGATTTGACAACACCAGACTCATGACCCCAGAATGTCATAACCTCTACAATGCGGATTTGCACAGGACTAAGTAACTCCCTAAGAGGGTTATAAGCTTGGACAAAGTAAAGTAAAAGTTCCTAAGATTTCATGCTAGACTCACTCAAATTGGGTGGCGATTCTTTGCCCCAAAACCTTGTGTTGCTAATGAGAATTGGGTGCATAAATTCTAAGCTAACTTAGGTGTAGTTTCTTTCACGAATCCAGTGATTATGATTTGGGGAAATCAAGTGAACTTTGGGATAGAGCAGATCAATAAGGTGTATGGACTCCCAAATGCTTACATGGAGCAATTACATGCAAAATCATGCGACCCAGGGATTTGGATGGCAAATATTTTATGTCTTGGTAAAGATGTTCCCTAAGCCACTACCAAGAGAGACATTCCGATAAATGACTTCACAGCTGATGCCAAACTTTGGTTGAATATTATCTATAGTTGAGTATCACCATGCATGCACATGACCATTGTTACAGACTTAAGAGCTCAGATGGTGACCTATCTTCTCTCTGGCATCTCCCTGAATATGGGTGAAATTATACATTCAGAATGGAGGTATATTAGAAATCATGGAGGTGCATATTTTCTCCTCCCTTCCCTTATCACAGAGCTATGCAGGAGGGCATAGGTGGAAGAGTATGCTACAGATACCTGGGTGCTCCTAGATCCCTACATATTCCCACTCAAATTTAGAGGTGAGGTTACCCCAGGCCAGAGCAAGAAGAGAAAGGAAAACTCTGGCAAATCAAAGGACACAAATTCTTATAGACCTTCATCAATCAATGCCCTTGATGATATCTCAGATCAAATGAGGGAAGTTCGAAAGCTAGTGTCCAGATTACCTCAGGGACCAGGAGATCCTTCCACCGCTTGTCACTCATATGAAGATCAGTTTGACTATGAGAAATACAGGGAAGAGCAGGAGAAGCAGAGAGCCACTATTGCCCACTTGGAGAGAGCTTATTCAGCCTTAGTTGTATCACACAGGGACCTCAGGGAATTATATGAGAAAATGGTAAAGAGAGAGAAGAAGAGAGATAAATTTTTTAAGAAGCTGTGGAAGGGGGTGAAGGGCATCTTCAAGGTGCTCAAACCCAACCATCGACTACCTTCACCTAGGATGGACAATGAGGATGATGCCCCTACTGATTGGTCTGCTGAGGATGCTAAGGGTGATGATGCAGAGTCAACAGAAGAGGTTAAATCTTGATACGTATTCAGGGAAACCCCTTATACTCTTGCTTGCTTGTACATACAGTGGGGACACTACACTCTTTCAGTTGGGGGTGGCCCCAAACTTAGTTATATTATCTTGGTTTTATATTACCGGATATTTTTTTATGATTGTTTTGGGATGATGTTTGGATGATATTTTTATATTTGTGTTGTGGATGCTATATTTTTGGGTACTCGATTGGTGCCCTCATTATATGGATTATTATGTCTTTTAGTTCTAGTTTTCTTTTTACCTTAGCATTTAGTTTGATTTTGATTGAGACATAGGTGCAGGGGAATTTAGAGTACCCGCAGCATGAGTATCAGGAATACAAGGGAAGTCTGAGTACCTGTAGCATTTTATTTTGTAAAGTTGTGATCACTTTTTACACCATTGGCGAAGTTTGAGTATCCATATGGGTAGTTATCCTATTTTGAGCTAAGATGTGAGACTAAGGCTTTGGTTGTAGCCATAGTTTAGCAAAGCGTCTGTAGTGCTATTGCAAAACAAGAAACCCCCTCCTTCCAAAAAATTTAAAAAATTAAGGGCATGAACATGAGAAATATTGCAACAAATCTTTTTCTCTTTTTGTGGCTTCGCAAATTGTTGACTTTTAAATAGTGATAAATACTCCACTTTAGTCTCTTACGGGAGAGATATTTTAACTCCCTTGGACGAATTTTGCATGCCGCATGTGGTGAGATTTTGGTATGCATCTCTTGTACACTTGTGTCATCTAGAACTTACCCCGTTAGTCTTTCAAAACTAATTTTGATTGTATGTGGTTGGAGAAATGAACTTAGACTATCCTTGTGATTTTATAACCCACTCTAGCCGAAAAAGCCTTCCTGTGCATGATTGTAATACCTAGTACCTACTTCGAGCCTTTAGACCCTTTTTTGGCAAACTCATTACAAGTTGTGTTCCATTATTTTCATCCCTCTTTTGAACCGTACCCTCCTTGAACTTGAAAATACAACTTGAAGTTTAAATCTTAAGTTGGGGTGGTGAAAGTGATGGAAGGAAGTTTGGAGCCACGAAGTGTTAGTGAAATGCCCAATGTGCCTAAGTGATGAAAACAAATGTTTAGAAAAAGAAAGAAGCCAACAAAGGAATAAATTGCATGTAAGTTGCAAGAAAAAGAAATGAAATAAAAGTGGTGAACAAAGGAAGTGAATTGTAATCATAAGAAAAGAAAGAAAATAAAGAAGAGTGGCCCTTAGTCAAAAAAGGAAGAATTGTAAAGGGTGATGTATATGTTCGAGAAAGGGCGTAGCCATGTTGTTCTTAAATGGTATCCTAATCTAACCTGAACCTATGTTACAGTCTTAGAAAGTCCTTTAAGATCTTCGACCATTTACTTTCTTTGTAGTGGCGATTGAAAATAGGGGCAAGTCTATGGTATGAAACTTATTACATAGAGATTTCTTTTGTGAGGGAGAGAGTTGGACAAAAACTCTGTGTTGCATATCTTGTACCTCAATGTGTAAAATTATTTTTCTTGTAAGGGTGGCATGTGAAAAAAGTTGAGGTGGGTGATTTTGTTGCCTTTCGAGCGACGAGGCAAATGGAGTATGACTTAGTTTTGGTGAATCACTGCTAGAGCATTAATGGTTGTTGCTTGATTTCTCTTTGAAGTCTTGTGCATCTTTTGATATTACATCTTATGATGAGGGGAGTAGTGAAACTAGCTTAGCACATGTGCAATGAGCTATTTGTGATTACGATTAAAATTAAGGTCATTGTGATCTTTTAGGCATAAAGGTTGGGCTTAAATGATTGTGTCTCATGGTAAGAGGTAATGATGCCTGAGGACAAGCAAATGTTTTAAATTAAGGGTGTTGATGAGTGGTGATTTTACCACTCATTCACACTCATTATTCATGCACATTACCTTGTTTTGAATGACTAAATGAGACAAATTTGTAGTTAGATCACTAATATCCACTCTTTGTAGGCATAATGTTGAGGAGATCAAAAGATGTTGATTGGGGCATAAAATGATCAAAAGGGAGCAAGAAAAATGCAGCTGAAGACTTGAGCAGAAGAACCTCAGGTACCGCAGTCGCAGTCTGTCAACCGCGATCGCAGCGATCAAGCAAAAGTCTTCCAACCATGGTTGAGGATGTAAACCGCGATCGCATAGTCACGGTCGTAGCCAGACCTGCGAGATCACAGCTCAGCGAAAGTATTCAGACCAAGGGAAAAACTGTAATTGCATATGTCTATCCCAATTTGATAAAAATACTTAAAGCCTGGCTTTATGGAACACATTCTATCTTCTCCTATTTTTAGATTTTCGCTCTAGACTTCATAGCCTCCATTTTTTTAGAAGAAAATATTGTATAAATTTTGGGTGAAGAATACATTGGAGACTTTCTAAGTGGAAGATTTGCTCACTTCCACTGTTGATATTGTGGGAGAGCCAAGTTTGAAGTAACATTCGCTAGATTTTCCATAATTTATTTCAATGGAGATTATGGGTATATGTATGCTTATTTATCTTATGTGTAGCGAAATCTCCCTCTTGGGGTTATGTGTGAATAGGGTTTTAAGTATGTGTGGATTGTTATTGTTAGCATCTATTTGGTAGTTCATGTTTATGGGTTTTATCATTGCTATGCTATTTTGGTTGGGATTTGATGGGTGAAAGCCCCAAATACCCACATGGGTTTGATGAGTGAAAGCTCCAAACTCTAGAAAGTTCAAGGCCATCTTCGAAAGAAGGGTTTTGGGTGAACTTTAGGAATCCATATCATCCTCGAAAGAGGGATGTAGAGACCAAAGCAATGATAGACAATTATGTGTGTGGTTTGCTAAATTTTCACTATCTTAGACATAAGGGTGAATGTGAGGTTAACTCTGTCATAGGTATCATCCTAGAAATAGGGATGCCTAGATTGAGGTTGTGGTTATCAATTGTTGAACACACCTATTAGGTATTCGAAAGAATCAATGGGTAAAAGTTTGGTGTTTTGTCGAAAGACTAGCATCAAAATCTATAACCAAGCTTACCCATATTTGACTTGCAAAATTGATGTTGATTACTAACTCCCACATGTCACTCTCTTAGTAATGCATAATCCCAATATCTATGTATGATTGTTAAAACTCTAATTATTCGTAGCCCCAAATTTATACTAGAAAAAAAACAAAAAGAAATATTAGTGTAGGAACCTATCTCCCCAGTTTTATCTTTTTGTACCATTTGTTTGAATTTAACTTGTATCTATCATTTTAAATTAATTTGATTGTCATTCACATTGTTCCTCGTGGATTCGACCCCGACTCCAAAGTTGGGTAAATATATTGACGACGACCGTCTTGCACTTAATTTGACGTGTAAGTTGATCGTTATCAATATCCACCAACAATGAGTTTAAACAAGGCATGAACACATTTTTTGAGCAAAGATTGAAACTTTATTCATAATAATCAAAGAATAAAGCCAAAGAAACACGTTCAATTATTGCTAGCTTATATTTATACCATGAACGTGAAAATAACCATAATATCGATACCACAACATCTTATGCCCTTTAAGTCCATCTACAACAAACAATCCCAGCAAACACAATTACACCTACAAACTACAAAGAAGAAGAAGATGAAGAAGAAAATGATAATAAAAATAAAAAGGAAAAGGTGTGTTTTACCTTTTTGGGGCAGCAAAACAGAACTTCTAGCTTTCTTCGGAGTCTTGATCAACACTAGAAAGTAATTTTTTGAGAACCCCGATTAGACTACCGCTTCAAATATTTTACTAAAGAAAAGAAATTCAACTATTTGCTTAAAAGTCTTTCCCACTCTTTGAGACTTTTTTGTTATTTGAATCCTGGTCTTTCTACCAAAATAGTGATAGTATTTACAGGAAAGGATGGAGATCAAATTCTATTAATCCACCAATGTGGGAGAAAGTATTTAGGGTTGTTTTTGAAATCTTCAAAAATTAATGATAAGGTAGGTGGAAGATAAGGTGGGAGAAATTGTACGATGTAGTACAATTTTTGAATTTCAAAATTGAAAAAAGGATAGATTGAGGAGGGAATTGTACAATGTAGCACAATTTTTGAATTTCAAAATTTGAATTTGGAAAAAGGATAAGGTTGAGGGAGAATTGTACAATGTAGTACAATTTTTGAATTTCAAATTTTGAATTTGGAAAAAGAACAAAGTTGAGGGAGAATTATACGATGTAGTACAATTTTTGAATTTCAAAATTGGAAAAAGGACAAGGTTGAGGGGGAATTGTACAATGTAGTACAATTTTTGAATTTCAAAATTGGAAAAAGGAAAAGGTTGAGGGAAAATTGTACAATGTAGTACAATATTTGAATATCAAAATTTGAATTTTAAGATTTGAATTTGATTTGGTAGGAATTGGGTAGAAATTATGAGAGTTTTTGAGAATTTAGGGTTATTTAAAATATAACCCCAATTGAGTTTTTAAAATTTATCCAAATTCTACTTAATTTTAACCAAATTGAAATCATTTGGCTGATTGCATTGCAATTATGGTCAATTTGATTTCAATTATGGCCAAATTTAATAGATTGGCTAAATTAAATTAAAATTCAATACGAATCAATACTTTCTTTAATCCTAAGCTTCTTGATTTAATAAAATCAAATAAATATTTCTCCAAATAAATTAATTTTGAGAATAAATTTTATTTAAATCAAGACTTTATCTGTTTAGATTAATTTTCAAGGCTAATCTGTAAAAATTCAATTTTGATAAAAATGTTCATTTAAGTAACAAAATTTAAACAATTTTGCGTATGTAATTACAAATATGTATAATCGGCAATTAAATGACAAAATTAACCCAAACAAATATTTTAGAGCGAATTTATCAGGATGAAATAAATATTTTAACTTTATTAAAAATTTAAGAATTCCAGAGTTAAATTTAGTTGTGGAGGGCAAAAATCAGATGTAAACACATATGACTCACCATACTAGTCATATGGTAAGGGTACGAGTTAGGTGACCCAGTCGTATGTCATCCAGTATTAGGTGGTGTTAGGTGGTTGAGTTTCTGGAATGGGTATGACTTGGGTGGGTACGACTCGTATGGTCGGTGATAGGTCATAGGGTTGGGTTTTCCTTCACTTCATCTGACACTTATTAAATTAACTTGGATCTGAGTATGTGTGGCTTACTATAAGTCGTGATATAGGGTATAAGCCGCATTGTCCAACTCGTATGTTGGACAGCGTCAACCCTTCTTGATTTTGTCATAGGTATGGGTCAAGGGTATTGGTCGTACCCTTGGACACGATTGGGGCTTGGTGTTCGTATGTTGGACAGTTTTGGGGATCCAAGGGATGCCTAAGGTATGAGTGCTGGGTACCACTCGTATGGTAGGGTACGATTGAAAGGTGGAGTCATACCCTCCTGCGAAAAATTTATACAGTTTAAGTTGGGGATAATCTGGATATTTCCCCTCTTAACTTCTTAAGGCCCCACCACTTATCTCACTCTTGAGACATCATTTACCATAATATTCTAATATTAAAAACTTAGAAACTCTCTCAAAATCTCTCAAGGCTCTTGGGTTAAGCAAAAGCTAGGGTTTCCTCCAAGGTGGTCAATTGAGGCTCATAGGGGTGATTTCTTCTCATCTTCTTCGTAATCTAAGGCATTTTACTCCTCCCTCATTGTTAGTTACAACTAAAGTCATGTTTCATGAATTTTTTTCATGGCATAGTTGTTGTATTGTTTTGGGTTTTCAAATATATGTTGGGGGTTTTGATTATAAATGTTTGGTTATGATTTTCCCATGTTTTAATTATGGATTTACATGTTTTAATGGTGGTTTGGACATTTGGTTGCATGGGAATTGGTAATTGGTACTTGATCTTGGTTTTGGAAACACTATGGCCCTAATGTGTTTGATAAAATGCCTATGAGAATGCTTTTACTACATTATTGGACTTGTAATGGAACTATTGCATGGTATAACTTAGTAATGGAAGCCTAATTGGTATAAATGATTTAAATGGATTGGAATGGTTAAATGGTAAGGTTTGGTGGTTATGGTAATTGGTTTAATTGAACACTCTTGTGGGGTACAAAGGAATCCCCCAAGCAAACTATTAATGAACTACTTATAGGGTACATGGGAATCCTTTAAGTAAACTTAATAATGTAATCTATAGGTACATGGGAATCCCTTTACTAAAAAGGGATGGCTAAGGACATTGCTTGCAAGCTATAGGCGGTATGATGCTACCACTACTTATAACTTTAGTTAATAATAAATATAATAGTGGTTTAGTTGTGTGGTAATTATTTTAATTGGGCAATAATGGCAGGGTGTAATAGCTAACCGTGAAGTATAAGTCCAATGGACGGACACTGGAAACTCATGTTTACCGACATGAGGATTGGTCATGGCGACCATATATGATACTTATGGGGTACACGGGAATACCCTAAGAACACTTGTGCATATGTATCATAGAGAGCGAAGGGCAGTCGGGAATCCCCTACTTCTATGGTATCTCCGGTTCGTATGGCTACACGCATTGAGGCCCGTTCAGGGGGTTACATTGAACCCATATAGCCCGTGGGTGGTTCTACGATGGTTAAGCTATACATATCCAGGTTAATGGTTTTAAAGGCATGCAAAATTCGATCCCCTTTCCCAGTATGGTTATATATATATATGTGTGTGTGTGTATGTGTGATCTAAATACATATGGTTGGTTTACTTGGTTTTAAAGGTTGGCATTATTTTATCCTTATCCTGAGTACTTGCTAGCGTTCACCCGCTAACCCGTCTTCAAGCGAATGTATCCCCACGCGATGCAGGAATCGACCATTCTACTTCTCCTACTTAGTGATTGGATTTAGGATCAGCTGTTAGATTGAAGTGGTGAGCTTCCATACTCTGGAAAGCTCCATTTCATATCATGGATGTATTCACATACTTTGGTCATTTGATGGATATTGGTTTTGGCTATGGTTGAGGGCATGTCCCAACTGGATATTATTTTACATTTGGTTAGAGGCTTTGTGGAACTACTATGGGTTGGAGTGGACGGTGTCGGTAGTGGTGTCAACCTTAGTATTGGCATTGGTATTGGGGCTGATACCGTTTGACTAAATTTATGATTGTTCCATCCTATTATGTTATGTTATGGACATACTCTTGGTTATTGTTATGGTTTTGGTATGATTATTGGTGGGGTATTGGATAGTTGGACTTGCTTTGGTTGGTCATGGTTATGTACCTATCCTAGTGTCTGGAATTTTATAAAACATTATCTTGTTATATGTTCAAAATTCATCCAACTTATGGGGTGCGTTTGGATGGTTAGGTTGGGTATCAGGGGTGGTCCTCGGTCCTGGTAGGATGTCCATTACGATAAGGCCCCGGTTCGGGTCGTGTCATACGTACACCTTCAAATTATAAGTACGATAAAGTAACTATGGGGAGAAGTAAAATGGTCAAAATGCATCAAAAGTAAAAAAAATTACTATAAGGTGTTACAACCCAACTATACAGACAAGGGACTTAATCTGAAAAGTTAAATTATTCGGCTATTTTGATCAAAGTACCCTTAAATAAATTCCAATTTAAGTAATACTGATATAATTTCGAGAGTCAAGCAAATATCACGATTGAAGTAGCAAAGGAGACATGTCTTAAATGACTCGTAATAATTAATTAGAAGTGATATAGCAAAATTGCTATAAAAAATACTTGTGAAAATAATTTAACTGGGCTTCATTTAAGATGTCATGTTAGTTTAAAACATCAAGAGTTAATTTATCATTTTATGTCTATTTTTGTTTTAATATTATTAATCTTTTAAACTTAGATGACTTATAATAATTAATTAGATTGATATAGTAAAATTATATGGTTGAAGCAACTGAAGCAGACATGTCATAAATGCCTATTTTACTTTTTTATTGAATATTATTAATTTTTTAATACGCAAATGAAATATAATAATTAATAAGGGTTGATATAATAAAATCACGGAGCAAGAAGTAGTCCGTAAGCATGTCAATCACCGAAATAAAAAAGTAGAAAAATTAAAATTTAATTTCCTTGTTTATGTATTTTATGCTTCATTTATTTGTACCTAATAAAAATTAGAAATTTGATCATTCACATCTTAGTTCGTAAGTATGTATTTAATTTTTTATTTGAATCCAAGATCTCAACAAGGGTACCACTTCCATACTCCCTTTTTGACACATGTATTACTATTGCAGAGTACTCGATCCAATCATTTTTAATTTATCATTTTGTACCTATTTTATCCCTGTTATTAAATATTATTTATTATCTAATACTTAAATAGTTTATAATGTATAATAACTAAATAGAAATGATATAGTAAAATTACTATCAAAAGTACTTGTAAAAAAATTAAGTGAACCCCATATAAGTCGTCAAGTTAATTTTAAACATCACGAGTTAACTTATCGTTTTGAGTCTATTTTACCTCTTTTTATGAAATATTATCAATTTTCTAATGTTTATATGATCTATAATAATTAATTAGAGGTGATATAGTAAAATCATAGTTGAAGCAGCAGAAGCAGGCATGTCGTCTACAAACTGCCTATTCGATATGTCTGCTTCAGCAGCTTCATCCAACTCAAAATAACTAATTAGAAGTGATATAGTAAAATTACTATAAAAAGTACGTATGAAAAAAAATTAATTAGACACCATATAAATCATCAAGTTAATTTAAAACATTAAGAGTTAACTTATAATTTTGTGTTTGTTTTACTTTTTTTATGAAATATTATCAATTTTCTAATACTTAGATGATCTATAATAATTAATTAGGAGTGATATAATTAAATCACGATTGAAGCAGTTGAAGCAGACATGTCATAAATGTTTATTGTACTTTTTAATTAAATATTATTTATTTTATAATAAGTAAATAATTTATAATAATTAATCAGAGATGATGTAGTAAAATCACAGTTAATGCAGCTGAAGCAGACATGTCATAAATATGTATTTTACTTTTTTAATTAAATATTATTAATTTTTTAATACTTAAATGACTTATAATAATTAATTATGGATGATATAGTAAAATCACAGTTGAAGTAGCTAAAGCAGGCATGTCATAAATATCTATTTTATTTTTTAATTATATATTATTAATTTTTAATACATAAATGATTTATAATAATCAATTAAGAATGATAGAGTAAAAATCACGGTTGAAGCAGCTGAAGTTGTGATACAAGCATAAAGAGCACAAGGATTACAAGGTCTTGTAGAAGGTTCATGCTTCGGATTGTCAAAGGTTCAAGCCTTAGATTTGAAAATGCTTGAAGACGTTTTGGAACCATTACAAAGTCTTGTTCAAGTTGAAGATTGGAGAAAGGGTCCTTACACTCCAAGGCCGCCTATACTTAGGATTATTAAGGTCAATATTGTCTTTTGATGGCTCTCTTTTACACTCCAAAGGAGCACCCTTCATTAAGGGTATTTTAGTAATTGTTATGTAATAGTATAAATAGACCTATTAGCTTCTATTTTCCTTAGACTTTGATGAATTGAAATTGAGTATTAATCTTAGTGTAGTTTCTTTCCTTAGTGTAGGGCTTGGAGAAGCCATCTTAGTGTAGGTCTTGAAAAAGACATCAAAAACTTAAGAGTTTAATACAATTGATAGATTTCATTTGTGTTGAACATTTGGCAAGAAAGGTGTGATTAAGGAAGCGTGAGTCCTTTGGTCCACCTAAGAGGAAGATTTGAACTTCTATTGGTGAGGTGTGATTGATAGTTTGATACACCATCTTTTATTAATCACTTGGTAGGAGTAAAGGTCTTTCTACTATCTTTACATTTTATGCATCTCTTCTTCATCCCCTTTCTTATTATGTTGTTTTCTTTGCCTTGTGGTTGCTAATTTTTGTGTCTTGAGTCCTTAATTTCGTGTATTAGGTTTAGATCTTGTATCATTTGGTATCAGAGCCTTGTTTAGGGTTGTTCCAACATCCCTAAATCTTGGTTTTAGTGTTCTTATTAAGAAAATCTCATCAAAAAAGAGTCAAATCCGAAAATCTCAAAAAAAGGGTGTCTAGTGTTGTCTTGTGGTAGATCCAAAATTTAATCCTTATATCTACACATTTTTACTTTGTTTTTTGAAGTTTCTTGTGTTAGATTCTTGTTCTCTAACACCTAGGGAGTCTAGATCTACACTTGGAACAAGATTTGTTGAGTTTGAGCTAAGAACCTCCATGGGTATGGTGTTTTTTGAAGCTTTTAAGCAAGATCCGAAATTGGGCTTGTGATTTGGACGAGTTTTGTGGCTGATTTTTACATATTTGAGCTCACCTTGACCTAAGGAACCTAGATCTACAAAAAAATTCAGATTTGGAGTTCATTTGGTTAGAGGTCAAACTTTGGTCAACTCTTAAATATTCATCTTGTTCTTCCATGTTCATCAAGTCTTGCTAAGGAAGAATATTCAAAGAGTGTGTTTGATCCAAAAAAGGGAGAAGAAAGAGAGTGTACTTGGTGTTTGAGAAAGAATATTCCTTGGCATATTCATTGTCATCCAAAAGAAAGAAGAGAGAAAGGGAATAATCAAGTACAATTAAAAGTACAAGAGGGGGACCAATCCATTTTGAATTCATTTGAAGCTCCAAAAGGGCTCCAAACCTTCAATTTTTCCATTCCAAACGAAAATTCTTCTTCTCCAAGGGTGTTATAGGCCGAGACATGAAATTTTTGGGTCAAAATTTTGAAAACTCAACGTCCAATCATTGAATGCCACGTCATCATAGCTCAATGACCAAATTAAGTTCTTAGTTAGATTTTCTAGTTTCTAATTGTTGTTTCTAGTTTCAATTTTATTTATTCTATCACTAATTAGCAAACTAGTAAGTACCTACAAGGTTGATAATTAGTTTAGAGTCCGTTTGTTTCGTGTCTACGATTTTTGTGTGCTTTTCTTGTTTTTAAGTCGTAGTAGTTTTTTTGGTTCAAGTCTGTGCATCATTTTATTTGAGTCTTATCAAACAAAAATTGATTCCGGACCAAGGCATATTCACCACTCAACTCACTTACCAAGTATTGCCAAGTATTCAACACTTGTGAGACCAAGTGTGAGATGAGATCCGAGTGTGAGTGTGTGAGGTTATTTGAACTAACTTATTTGTTCGTTTTGTAGATTTTTGCCTTTGCTTTTTTTTGCTCTTTTTTAGGTACCTTGACAATGGAAGGAACAACGTCATCCACTCTAGATAGTTATAGTATTTATACTACCTCGGATCCTTTTGAAAATTTCCATCGGCACCTTGAAAGTCGACGCCAATTGATGATTGAAGCATGCCATATAAGCCGAAACACCACTAACCAAGATACTAGCATTTTTCCTAGTATCAATTCTCCTTGTGTACAGGTTCAAGATAATATACTTCCACCAGAGGATTCAAGGAGAGCTCCTCAAGAACATATGGTTGTTGATCAAATGGAGCTCTTGGCTAAGAATTCCAACTTTGGAAAAAATTACAAAGAGGTGATGCAAGGAAGAATTCTTGAAAAAATCTCTTGTAATGAGAGCTTCCCAAAGAAACAAATGGGTTGAAATAATCCAAACCTAGGTGAAGTCCATACCTCATGTGAGTTAAAAGGTAACAATGCCATCTTCTACACTCCTATAAACTTAGAATGTCGTGATATGGCTAGTAGTATCCAAATGGATGTAGTTTATGGTTTGCTTTGTGATACTCTTAGTATTGTTAGATTGCATGAAGACCAAATTGTTGATGTAAGTTTGCAAGCACTAGTTGATCCTAAAGATGACAAAATTGATTCTTTTTGTAAGAAGGATTTGTATCCATCTAGTGCTAGCACTTATAACTTGAATAAGGTTCCATTACCAAGTGATAAGAGTATTCACACACTAGTTGACCCTTGTGAAAACCAAGGTGAGTCTACGTTGGAATGTGAGTTGCCAACAACTAGTGAAGATGTGAATGATGATCAACCTACTCACGAATGTAGTCCACTACTTGAGCATATGTGTGGTGTGTTTGATAAGTCTCAAATTAGTAATGATATTGAAGGAGTTGATCGTGTGTATGGAGAGATTGCAGATAATGAAATGTATGTTGTTAAGGGAGGCCTACTAAGCCGTAGGTCATTATCCTTGTGTGCTAGTCTTTCCTTAAGAACAAATGCTTTAAGTGAGTGTGATACCCTAGTAAATGGAATGAGTAGCTTCGGATTATTCCCTTGGCCACTTCACCCATTTGATATCGGTGTACTAGTGGCGTGGGGAAGGGATTATTTTGGCGTGTGCTTATTTTCCCTTGATGTTTACCTTAGCCCTATCATTTGTGATGCATACACAAATTGTTTCATGGACAAAATAAAGGATTGCTGGTTGTATGTCAAATATGTACCCCCTTGGCATGATAATCTAGTGCAAGGTATGCTTAACCATGGCCTAGTCCCTTGTTTACTATTTCCCTTTGACCCCAGAATACTCTTGCGAGGTGAAAGTTATAGTTTCGGGCCATGCTCACTTATTTTTTATATTGATGCTATTCATGTATTTGGTATCCTTTATGCTAAGCTTTCTATGTCAAATACCAAGGATATATGGGTGTATGTCAAGTGTGAGCAACCGTGGGTTGATGATATGAGTGTGGTACTAATACTAACCCTCTTATCATGAGAAATGTGTGCTTGTTTTCCCTCTCTTTGGTTTTACAAGGTTTGAATTTGAGGTCAAATTCCTTTCAAGATGGAGAGGATGATACAAGCATAAATATCACAAGGATTACAAGGTTTTGTAGAAGGTTCACGTTTCGGATTATCAAAGGTTCAAGCCTCGTATTTGAAAATGCTTGAAGACGTTTTGGAACCATTACAAAGTCTTGTTCAAGTTGAAGATTGGAGAAAGGGTTCTCACACTTCAAGGCCGCCTATACTTAGGATTATTAAGGGTAATATTGTCTTTTGATGGCTCTCTTTTACACTCCAAAGAAGCACCCTTCATTAAGGGTGTTTTAGTTATTGTTATGTAATAGTATAAATAGACATATTAGCTTCTATCTTCCTTAGACTTTGATGAACTGAAATTGAGTATTACTCTTAGTGTAGTTTATTTCCTTAGTGTAGGGCTTGGAGAAGCCATCTTAGTGTAAGTCTTGGAAAAAACATCAAAAACTTGAGAGTTTAATACAATTGATGGATTTCATTTGTGTTGAACAATTGGCAAGAAAGGTGTGATTGAGGAAGTGTGAGTCCTTTGGTCCACCTAAGATGAAGGTTTGAGCTTCTATTGGTGAGGTGTGATTGATGGTTTGATACATCATCTTTTGTTAATCACTTGGTAGGAGTAAAGGTCTTTCTACTATCTTTACATTTTATGCATCTCTTCTCCATCCCCTTTCTTATTGTGTTGTTTTCTTTGTCTTGTGGTTGTTGATTTCTATGTCTTGAGTCCTTAATTTTGTGTATTGGGTTTAGATCTTGTATCAATCTGACATGTCATAAATATCTATTTAAATTTTTTTAATTAAATGTTATTAATTTTCTAATACGCAAATGACTTATAATAATTAATTAGGAATAACATAGTAAAATCACGATTGAAGCTGCTGAAGCAAGCACATCGTCCACAAGGTGTCTGCTTCAGCAGCTTATCCTCACTTATAGTATAGAGTAGTGGCGATAGTCCCGTGCTGAGTACAGGCCCAACATGCTAAGATTAAATTTTTTATAATTATTATGAAAGCTGTGAAATAAATCTTCATAAGTAAGTATTGATATATTTATATATAGTAAACGTGTGTTTAGGAATTTAATCGTAGTTTATATTTTTCCTGAAACTTTACTACCTAAAGTTTAGATTTTTCATCAAGTGTTCCGGAAATATATTTATGCATGAAGTGGCGTAAAAATTTAAATATTTTTAAATAATTTAAGTTTTTAATTATTGTGATTTATAATACTCTTTTTTCTATCCAAATTTAAATGACACTGATATAATTTTGAGAGTCAAGAAAATATCTCGATTGAAATAGTAAAGCAGACTTGTCTTAAATAACTCATAATAACTAATTACAAATGATATAACAAAATTGATATAAAAAATACTTGCAAAAAAAATTAAGTGTGCCTCATATAAGATATCAAGTGAATGTAAAATATCAAGAGTTAATTTCTCATTTTATGTCTATTTTATGTTTTATTAAATATTAGTCCCTCCGTTTTAAAAAGAATGACTTACTTTCTTTTTTAGTCTGTTTAAAAAAAAATAATCTCTTTCCTTCTTTGGCAATACTTTAATTTCAACTTTTCACATAGCATGTTTAGGACCACAAGATTAAAGGGCATTTTGGTACATTTGACACAACTTTAGTTTAAGGCTACAAGATTCAAAAGTCTTTTTAATTTTCTTAAACTTTGTGTCAAGTCAAAGTAGGTAATTCTTTTTTAAATGGAGAAAATATTAATTTTTTAATACTTAGATGACTTATAATAATTAATTAAGGGTGATATAGTAAAATTAGTGTAATAATTGTCTATTTAATTTTTCACTAAATATTATTACTATTTTAATATGTAAATGATATATAATAATTAATTAGAGGTGATATATTAAGATTACGAAGCAAACCATGGTTGATAAGCATATCGACCGCCGAAATAAAAAAAAGTAGTAAAGAAAATTAAAATTTAATTTTCTTATTTACGTATTTTATGTTTCATTTATTTGTACCTGATAAAAATTGAAAGTTTGATCATTAAGATCTTAATTCGTAACTATATATTTAATTTTTTATTTGAGTTCAACCATTTAGATCTCAATAAGTGTACTACTCATATACTCCCTTGTTATCATTTTTAAAAACATGGATAAAATATATGAGTAGTACACTCATATAATTCATCCAACCATTTTTAATTTATCATTTTGTATCTATTTTATCCTTGTTATTAAATATTATTTACTATCACATACTTAAATGACTTAAAAGAACTAATTAGAAGTGATATAGTAACATTACTATAAAAAGGTACTTATGAAAAAAAAAATTAAGTGGACCTCATATAAGTCGTCAAGTTAATTTAAAACATCAAGAGTTAACTTATCATTCTGTATCTATTTTACCTTTTTTATTAATTATTATCAATTTTCTAATGCATGGATGATCTATAATAATTAGGTACAGGTGAAATAATAAAATCACAATTGAAGCAACTGAAGCAGACATGTCATAAATATTTATTTTAATTTTCTAATACGTAAATGACTTATAATAATTAATTAGGGATGATATTATAAATCACGATTGAAGCAGCTTAAGCAGGCATGTCATTCATAAGCTACCTACTTCAGCAGTTTCATCCACACATTTTTTCAATTTAAGTGGATTCCTTATAAGTCGTCAAGTTAATTTAAACATCAAGAGTTAACTTATCATTTTGTGTCTATTTTACCTTTTTTATTAAATATTATCAATTTTCTAATGCATAAATGTTCTATAATAATTAATTAGGGGTGATATAATAAAATCGCGAAACAGACATATCATAAATGTCTATTTTACTTTGTTAATTTAATATTATTATTTTTCTAATACTCAAATGACTTATAATAATTAATTAGGGGTGATATAGTAAAATCACGGATGAAGCAGCCGAAGCAGGTATGTCGTCCACAAGCTACCTGCTTCAGCAGCTTGATTGACACTTATATATAAGTAATAGATAATAGAAATAGACTAGTGGTAATAGGCCCGTGCTGAGCACGAGCGCAACATGTTAAGATTAAATTTTTAAAATTATTGTGAAAGCAGTGAAATAAATCATCAAAAAAAGTATTGATATATTTATATATAATATGAGTGTATTTAGAAACTTAATTGCAGTTTATATTCTCCCGGTAATTTGACTACCTAAAGTTTAGATCTTTCATTAAGTGTTAAGGAAATATATTTATAATTTATGCATGAAGTGGCATAAAAAATTAAATACTTTTAAATAATTTAAGTTTTAAATTATTCTAATTTCTTCTATTCCAATTTAAGTGACACAGATATAATTTTGAGAGTCAAGCAAATATCACGATTGAAGTAGCGAAGCAGACATGTCATAAATGACTCATAATAATTAATTAGAAGTAATAGCAAAATTGCTATAAAATACTTGAAAAAATAATTTAAGCGGGTCTCATATAAGATGTCAAGTTAATTTAAAATATCAAGAGTTAATTTATCTTTTATGTCTATTTTACCTTTTTATTAAATATTATAATTTTTTAATACTTAGATGACTTATAATAATTAATTAGAGGTGATATAGTAAAATTACGGTTGAAGCAGCTACAACAGATATGTCATAAATGTCTATTTTACCTTTTTTATTAAATATTATTAATTTTCTAATACGTAATGACATATAATAATTAATTAATGATGATATAGAAAAATCACGGAGCAAGTAGTGGTCGGCAAGCATGTCGACCACCGGAACAAAAAAAGTAGTTAAAAAAATAAAATTAATTTCCTTTTTTACGTATTTTATTCTTCATTTAGTTGTACCTAATAAAAATTGATATTTTGATCATTCAGATTTTAGCTCATAACTATGTATTTAATTTTTTATTTGAATCTAATCATTTAAATCTCAGTATGTGTGCTACTTTCATACTTTCTTTTTGACACAGATATTACTACTGCAAGGTATTTCATTCAACCATTTTAATTTATAATTCTTTATCTATTTTATTCTTGTTATTAAATATTATTTATAATCTAATACTTAAATGACTCATAATAACTATTTAAAAGTGATATAAGAAAATTACTATAAAAAATACTTGTGAAAAAAATTCAAGTGGACCTCATATAAGTCGTCAAGTTAATTTAAAACATCAATGGTTAACTAATTAGAAGTGATATAGTAAAATTACTATAAAAAGTACTTGCGAAAAAAAATTAAGTGGAACACATATAAGTCGTCAAGTTAATTTAAAACATCAAGAGTTAACTTATAATTTTTTGTCTATTTTACCTTTTTTATGATATATTATCAATTTTGTAATGCTTAAATGATCTATAATAATTAATTAGGGGTGATATAATACAATTACGATTGAAGCAGTTGAAGAAGACACGTTATGAATTTTATTATATTTTTTAATTAAATATAATTAATTTTCTAATACATAAATGACTTATAATAATTAATTAGGAATAATCAGGGTTGAAGCAACTAAAATAGGCATGTCATAAATAAATATTTACTTTTTAATTAAATACTATTAATTTTTTAATACGTAAATGACTTATAGTAAATAATTAAGGATGATATAGTAAAATCACGATTGAAACAGCTGAAGGAGGCGTGTCATAAATATCTATTTTACCTTTTTAATTAAATATTATTAATTTTCTAACACGTATATGACTTATAATAATTAATTCAAAATGATATAGTAAAATCACGATTGAAGCTGCCGAAGCAGGCATGTCGTCCACAAGCTGCCGGCTTCAATAGCTTCATTGTCACTTATATATTAGTAATAGATAATAGATAATTAGGATAATATAGTAAAATCAAGATACGAGGTGCCTGCTTCAGCAACTTATCCTCACTTATAATATAGTAAGGATAATATAGTAAAATCATGATTGAAGTTGTTGAAGCAAACACGTTGTCCACAAGGTGCTTGCTTCAGTAGCTTATCCTCACTTATAGTATAGAATAGATAAATAGAAATAAAAGCATATGTCCATTTTTGAGATTAAAAAAATAAAAGTTTGTTTCTCCCTCTCCCTCGCCAGCAAACTTTAAAAACAAACTAATTATACATATGTCCATTTCTAAGATTGTTTTATATGCTTCGGATTTCATTTGGCGAGAAAATGGTTTTGACCTCTTTAAAACTATTTCAAAAGATTTGAGAAAATTTCGAAATAATTTTAAGAAACTCACAGAATCGCCACTTGATTTTTATAGAAAAAATCAAGAAAAAAAGCTTAAAAGAGTTTCAAAAGTTTAAAATAGAACCTTTAAAACTAGAGAAATTGGATAAGAGTTCAATTAATGTCCTAAGAAGGTTTTTAAGGCACTTAGGAGCGTCCGTTTAAAATGGTTTACCAAAAGAACTAACTTGACTAACTAAAAGTGACTAATTTTCGTAGACTTGATTTTATAAAAATATTACCTTTAACTATTTGTTAAAGACTTTAAATGATATTTGTCCAACCAAGCAAAAATTGATCCTATTCAACTTGAGAAAATTTCATGTAAAGAAGGTTGAACTAAACTCGTTTCTTCATAAATCATTCTTTCAAATAAAAGGGAGAAAGAAAGTGATTTTTGAATATCACTTTTGATTAAAAAAAATCTGTCTTTAACGAAAAATATCAATTTAAACAAATTATAAGCCTTGACTAATTAGTGAAAATATTTTTTATCTTTCGCATGAAAAATTGATTTTAAGTAGATGAGAATTCTTTTTTAACTTAAATGAACTACTTTAACATATTGATAAAGTAAAATGTCATTTTGATTTTTTTTAAAAGTTCATTCTAAGGAAAAATATAAAGGAAGATATATTTTTATTAATTTCGTATATTACGCTATAAGATAAAATACGCAAAGGAAAAATACATGGATAAACAAAATAACGATTCAAAGGAGATTTATAAAGGCTAACCAAATTAATAATTTAATACAAACACATAATCAAATAGGATTTACAAGGAAATGAATAAGAGGAAATAAAATTTTGGCCTTTTCCAAATGAAATATGAAAATTATCCTAAATAAACTTATTAGATTATTTATTACAACTTATAGCAAAACTTTTCAATAATTAATAGGCTAAAGAAATTATTGCAAGTTATAGCAACTTTCTAGAAAAATATTTTTTTAAAAAAAAGTTAGAAAATTATTTTATTATTTTTAATATTTATATTTTATCCTTATCTATAGCCTCTAATATTTATCACTCTTCATTAAATCTTTTGATAATTATGGCAAGGCTGATTGTTGATAGCAATAATTATCTCTCTTTTTTTCATTATATTAATTAAGTAACAAAATTTGTTCACAATTCAAGGATTTAAATATGATAAATATATCTTTTAAAAATGATATTTGATATTTGATTTTTTGTTAACTTTAATAATTAATTTAGTAGTTCTATACTTACAGCATTTTCAGTTTTGGTTTACCTAGAAGACTCTTCTTCTTTGTCATTAAATGTCTTCTTTATCGAGGACTTTTCTTCTTTTGATATTTTATGCATATGAAATTAATATTTTTCATATTTCATTCCTTCAATTCTATCAACTGTTACTTTCATCGTGTTGTTATTTTTTTGTCCTTGAGACATGTCTGAAAAAATCAAATTTGATTCTACTCCAAATAAAAAAGTATAGATTAATACAAGAAAATAGTTTGATTATTCTTTTTTATCCTCTTTTGATTTGAGGTGTTTTATCACATATCCATTATCCAAGAACAAGAAGAAGGTATTCGAAAGTGAATTGATTTTTCATAATAAAGTTTAATCTTGCCGGTTAAAATTGATTTTTCCATTCTGCACAAGATGAAGGTCAGTAATCTGAATAATTTTGTTACTTGTTTTGATTGCTTAAGCTGTGTTTTAGATGTGCAATCATATTGCTGAATGATGCGGGGCATACATATCAAGTTTGTGTATGTATTTGATTGAAAAAGGCCCATGTTGTGTTAATCTCAAGGTTTTATTTCGCGCTTCATTGAGTTCTTATTGAATTTATAAGAATCATACCAATGGAAGAAATTTGAATATCTTGATGTAGTGTAGATTATAGCAGCAAATCTGTATTGAAAGTTCTGGTATATCCAATCAAACATGAATAGAAATAACTTATCTGTATGATCAAATGTTAAATTTTGACAAACATGTGCAAGCATGACTCTGTATGTGTGCAGTCGAACGTGCTACTTCACATCTGCATTTACACAAACATAGCTCAAGTTTGAGGAAGGAAGAAATTGCATTTTAAAGTTATTGGAGAGTGATGTCATCAAGTGGTGTAAGCGCTACTACCGTCTGCCAGCAATCTGAGTCTTGAATATTAGCTCTAATTGGTGTGTGCAATGTATTTAAAATCATCTGACAATGTGTAATTCACACTGAGGTGAACTGCAAATGCCTTTGTTGATTTTGATTATGTTCTTAGAGAACAATCATATTTTGTTGGAACATTAGTGAAATTAGCTTATACTGAAATTTTTGGGATTTCCTATGATCATATTAAGTTATGAAAAATTGAAAGTCGGATACCTGCAACAAAATTTCACTTTGTCCTTTACTTTTGCTTCTAAGTTATTTCTGCATTACCTCTTTATCAATGCATTTTGCATTTCAGAATACGGCATTTACGCTTGTTGTTATTCATCTAAGAGTCCTTCATTTGAAGATTTTCTCAATGGTTATCGACGACTAATTAGATGAGTTTGCAACAAATATAAAAGATTGTTTACACTGGATCATTATATATGTTTGTTGTTAAGATTTTAGTAGGACTTAGTATTTCTGCAATGTTTGATAGTATTTTTGAATTTGTGCATTAGTTTTGTATTTCATTCAAACAAGTTGAGATGTAAATCTCTAATATTCAGATAATTCGTTTCTCTGGAGACTTACTAAGTTGGATTTCTATCTTCAATGGGTTATATGCACTGTGAGTAGTTTATAATGTGTGTTTATTTGGTTAGTATACAAGGACTATACCTATACCTAATTCGTAGAGTGCAATATCTCCTGTAAACTTAATATTTTGTTTGAACTGTACCATGACATCATTATTGACACTATTCAATCGCACTTATAACTAATATATATAAAGCAAAAAGGCCTAAAGTCACTTAACCACAGGGAGATAGGAACACTGATTTTTAAAGAAAAAGGATTACGTAACAAGATCCTACTAATAATTGGGAAGGCAAAAAATGTAAAACTCTATATTGTTATTGACCGTAGATTAGAAATGTATACTTAAGAGAGCAATGAGATGAACCATGATTTGTCTTTCTGCTATGTTGTTACAGACTTGTTCACTCTCTTTTCCTATAAGAAAGATTCCTACTCCACTAAATATATAAAAGTAGTAGGCACAGGAAAACTCATGTATGAAAAAAATTATTCCGCAGAACAAAAAGCATATTCTGCTAAAAATTTCTAACAGGTTGTAATCAAACGAAATCTAAATAAAATAAAGTTTGAAGTAAGACACCACTCCATAATACAGGATCTATCATAACAACATACATGCCCATATATAAAAGAAATAACAGAAGTGAAATAATCACGACGAGAAAGCAAAAAAACAGAGCAAAACATTGTAAAAAAAAATCGATAACTACAATGCGCAAAATAGTGCACAAAAGGAACAGTAACTACAAGATTTTAAATAAAATAAAAACCACCAAAATCCAAAATCTATCAAAATACCCAAGCTCATTACATTTTGAAAAGATTTCAAAAAACAAAAGAAAATTTACCATATTATAAAATTCTTAGCTAAAAATCAAACCCACTACCCATATCATCCATAACATCTCCATACCCATCATTATAAGCAAACATCTCTCCAACATCTGAAATCATATCACCAACCAACAAACCAGCAAGCAATACCGCACCCAATCCCAACCTTAATCCATCTCCTCCGAACTTCTCCGAACTTGTTCTTCTTCTTAGACTTTCATACTTGTGTCATCATATATGATCATTGGCGGACATCTATCACTTATTATGAACTTTATTTCAAACTGATTTGAAGTTGTATCTATCCTGAGTTGTGTTGCAATTGCTTCTACCAAACCTTTAATTCCATCTACTCCAAAATCTTTTGGCCTACCTGTTCTGACGACAAATATTATACAACTTTTACTTATATTATGCAACCCATAATCATACACATTGTACTATATCAATTACTGTTTCTAGATACATACATCATATTATTATATAAATTTCAACACCATAACACTATATCAGTGAAGAAAAATATATATAAAAAAACTTTTAATATTTTTTTCTCTAAACGATTTTAAGTAAAACTATTGAATTCATTAAATATTGAATGTGAAATAACAGATTGCTAAATTTAACATACCTGAAGAATTCCATCTTCCTCCATGATGTATCATAATTGAACGCAAATTATTACAACTCATATCTACATGTTTCTTATTTTATTTTGCAGATTAGAGAACCTTTTCTTTCAATAAAAATTCTCAAAAGATGCATAAACCAACAATAACTTATGAAATGTTTTTACTGAAACAATATAATCTTGCAGGAAAAAAAAAATAAGAACAAGTACGAAGATGGAAGATAAATCAGGGTGTTTTAAAAAGGAGAGAGAAAGGTATAAAAGAGAAATTTGAGGGATGTGATTAGTATCAAATATTAAATGGCAACTATATTTAAGGAAGTAATATTATTGTTTAATTATATTAAAATACTATTTTTCATTTTTGTGATGATTTTGATGAGATTTTTTTTAAAAACGAAAATATATTTATTTTGATTTTTTTAAAATGAAAGTTGGTATAACTTGAAAACTAAAAAGTTTTGTTATAAATTGTAATAAACAATCTAATAAGTTTATTAAGGTAATTTTCCCTTTCCAAATCTGGCCAGCTTTTGGGCCCATTCTTTATGGACTTTTGGTCCATTTCTGCAGTTGTATACCAGCTGTATACTGAATGTATATCAGCCATAGTTCTCTTAGTTTTGTGTATATACGTTGTATATCAGCGTATAAAAACTGTATACTTTCTTCCAATTTCGGTATGCATCATGTATGCGCATATACCAACCACTTTCAAATCATAAATCCTGTATATTCTCTGTATATCGGTGTATATTAGTCCTTCGAGGACTTTTTGGACTTAATCCCGAGGAGATGCAAGGGTATGGAGCCCAATTGGACTCAAGTTTATTATAACATGCTACAAAGAAAAGATAAAGATCAGTTATCAATTCAAAACAAACTAATCATATCGAACAAGACCTCAAATCTATATAATGCGGGTAATAATACTCACGAGTAGGCGAACAACACAGGTAAGAAATTAAGGTGGAAGAAGAGTAATTTTATGCAAAAAAAAAACATGTGGGAGTCTAGAAAGGTTGCATGTACAAATTTTCAGGAAATATGCATATAGGTTTGAAAACACCACAGGCTTATATTAGCCTTAATTTCACTGGAAAGATATGCAAATACTTGTGCAACAAGTTGGCAGCTTACATTTTCTCACAATGACAACTTCTCCAGATCAAACAATTTGAATTGAAGATATGAAACAAAAGATAGCCATTTCATATATTCACAATCTCTACTCTCGTAAACAACAATATTACTTAAAGATTCTTTTTTTTTTTTAAACCACATTTAATGGATTCAGAACTTCCATCAGTTTAGGTGGTATCCAAATCCCTTTTTTTTCTTTTCAAGGTCCAAACTCTTATTTTGTTATGAAAACTATTACATATTGTCAAGTTTAACACAGGCATCAAAATTGTTATCAATTTCTCCAATTAGAAATCATCCAATCCAAATATGACCTAAGTTCATATGAAAAGGTGCAGATTTAACCATGTTGAAAAGAGGGCACAACTAAAATTTGAACACCAAACTGAGGAGAAAAGTTACTGAACAAGCAAACAAGTTAGAATTTATGGTTAAATCACCAATGTAATAATATTTTAATAAAAATGTCAAATTTTTCAAACACTAACGAGGCCAATTTAATGAGTATCAGATTAATTTAAAAACATATCAATTATATCAAATAAATCAAGAACAGGCCAGAATTGGCTCGACGGAATCACAAACAAATTGTATCAAATAAAGACTCAGCAGAATTACAAAGACCCGCCTTCAAAGACTCTACATCACATAATCCCACGATCACGCTACTTGCGCGAAGACGGAGAAGAAACAACGAGGAAATTTAAAAGTGAAAAATGTGTTTATCCTTTTTCAGGCAGCGAACCGGAACAATGAGTCTACGACGATTTCACCACTGTCAAGCTCAATTCCCATCTATCGAAATTACAGTGACATTACCGGAGTTTAGTTTTTGTAGGAATTTTGATTGCGTGAGGTTAGAGGCATGCACCTCCAGAACCTCCAAATTTTTTCCCAAAATTCTCCCCCCCACCATCTATTTATAAGACAAAGAAATAAGATTTTTCGAATTTGAAACCTGAAATGGAGTTAATTTTGTTAAGGAATTTTGAATTTCATAATGAGACAAAGAGGGGGAACGTTGGTAATTAATTACTTATCAAAAATTGTGAATCATAGACTGAGAGAGATACAAGTTATTTGATTTTAGCCATAGATGGCTGTACAATGAAGGCAAAATCGTAAAAGGGCGGGGGTTGCCGTTGTTGACTCGCTGGTTGTCGCTGTTGTTCGTTATTATTACAGCGTTGATTAGCTGTCGGTTGTTGTTGAAGTGTTGTTTGTGGTACGGTTAAAGGGTTATAAGGGAATAGGGAAATGGGATTTTGGTCCGGGTTTGTGGCTTGTTTGGCTGAGGGTGGTGTTTGGCTGATGTTGAGAGTGTTATGGGCTGCCGGTCGGCCCAATTTTTTAAAGGGAAAAAATGGGGTTGGGTAAATTTAGTTTAAGAGAGAGAGTTTAATTAAAAATTATGATCATTTTATATGAATAAAATGGCTACAATTGAATTAATTGGTCAAAGTTGAGATGGAATTAATTTTTAATTAATTTAATGAGTTTTTCAAATTCAATAATTTCAAAATAAATATTTAATAAAACACAAATTTATTGTTTTTTATTTCATTTATTATTTTTGAAAATAATAATAATAATGATAATAATAATAATAAAGAAACTAATTATGTCATCAGTTTCTTATTTTCAATAAATCTTAAGAAAAGTAGAATATTCGCTATTTAATCAAACTTTTAACTCAAAATAAATTTTAAATCTTTTCCTTTATTTGATAATTACGTGATCCCGCATAATTAAACGCAAAACATTTTAATTTTACCCAAATTCAAAAAGGTAGGCTTGGAATTTATTTCAAAATAACTTAAAACACATATTTAAAAATTATTAATTGAGAAACTCAAGAATTAATTTGAAATGGGGAGGACAAAATTAGGTTTCAACAAAGATTAAAAAAACAAAATTTTGTTCCTCTCTCTCCCTCACCGGCAAACTTAAAAAACAAACTAATTATAACTTCTCTTGAAGCGATAAAGTAAAAACAACTTAAAAGAAAAAAATTCTTGTACGCATTTCAGGGGCGGATGTAGAAGCTAATGTGGGGGTTCCCGAGAACCCACTAACTTTTGTGCGGATCTTACATTTATATTAAGAAATCTATTAAATATATAAAAATTATAAGTTAGGAACTCATAATGAAGTGTTCTATTGATCTAGTGGCAAGTAAGGTACTTGTTGGAATATAATTGCCCTTTCGGTTGTGGGTTTCTAACCCCATCAATGACCTTATTTTTTGAATTTTTACTTTGCTCAAGGAACCCACAAACTTAAAATCTTAGATTCGTCTCTGACGCATTTAGTAGCCGTTGGCCATAAAAATCAAACTTAAAATCTTAGATCCGCCTCTGACGCATTTAATAGTCGTTGGCCATAAAAATTATTTCAATTTAGTGAAAAAAAAAACAAGATACTTTTGACCATGAAAATTTCAAATACAATTTTAATTTATATTTAGAAAAATAAAAACAAGTCCTTTTTCACTCATACTTCTCTCACAAAATTTTAAAAATAATTTTAATTTATATTTATGGTCAAACACAACTCCAACTCCAAAAAATTATGATTTTCATAGCCAAATAGGGCCTTAGATATCACTAAAGTCAAATAATTATGTGTCAAGAATGACTATCTGCAATCCAAAATAATAATAGAAAAAAATATTCAGAGTAATAATTGAAAAAGCAAAAACAAAAAAAAAACAATCCAGAATAATCATTCCCATCGAGGACATCCCATAAAGTTAGAGTGATACAATTCAAAAAAAATAAAATAAAAAAAAAAGGCCAAAATAATTAATTTAATTTCTAAATTTCAATATCTGGTAAACAAACAATGCTTAAACAGAAAACGTCAGAGCTCATTTTTTTGGTCATTTGTCATATACGAGGGCTCCCCTTTCCCTCCTTAGTCCTGACACTATTTTTTCATCAATAAAGTATAATCTTAGTATTTCTCAGAAAATCTTTAATAAATAAATAATATAATGCTATTTAGCACTACATGATAAAATTAATTTGTGCTACTCCATTCCTAACTTTCAAAATTAAACATATACATGCTACTTCTTTCTTGCATCTTTTTTCTTTGGCGGGGGTGGGGGTGGGGGGTTCTTCCTTTTCACAGAATCTGAACATCAAGAATTATAATAGTCTCTCTTGTTTTCATCTGTTTAAGAGTCCGTTTGGATAGGATGAAAAAAATTATTTTTTAGCTTAAATGATTAAAAGTTTAAAATAAGTACTTTTAAATTAAGTAGATAACTGTTTGGATAAAAGTGCTGAAATTGAAAAAAATCTGTTGATGCATTTGGTAAACAAGTGTTGTCAATCACTTTTTTATTGTCAAAATAACTTACATATTCTTAAAGCTGTTAATATATAACAACGTGAATTATTTATGATTTTTAATTCTAATACTTCAAAAATAATTTCTATTTAAATACACTTTCAACGTAAAGTGATTATGCTAGATTAATTTATAAATATAAGTTACTTTTTTATTTTTAAATATTAAAAAATAAAATTTTAAGATATTTTTTATATAAATATAGTAATATATTGTAATATTGCAACTTGTAAACAACAAAAATTTTTTAGGAACGAAACAAACTATTAAAAAGAATCAATTTTTAAAATTTAAATAACATGTAAAGATTTTATATGAACGGATAGAGAAGAACTTACCACAAGCTCGATTTGATAATAAAATTTTTAATTGTTTTCTTATGTAATAATTGATTCTCTAAAAAAAAATAAAAGAGAAAGATAAAGAAAAAATTGGAGGAAAAAAATGAAAAAAAATAATAAAAAGAAAAAGAAAGAAAAATCAATAACAGTTACAAAGTTTAGGCTATTATTGAAATTAGAAGAAAATACAAGCAATAAAAAAATAAATATTTTACTTAAATCTAAAAAAAAAATTTAATCTAAAAAATAAAAAACTCAAACATCTACCTTCTTAATTTTTATTTTTTTAATCCTATGCAAACACCCTCTAAATCTCTATTTCTTTTATCTGTTAAATACCCCAAAACATTTCACTCTTTCTCTTGACTTTTTACCCAATTTGACAATAATTTAAAGGTAAGATTTTTATTATCGTTTTTTATTTATTTTTCATTTCCTTGAGATAATTTTATGTGGGTATTTCTTGATTTTGATCTATGTGATGTTTGCGTTTTGTTTTCTCTGTTGGTATTTTTTCTCTCATGGTTTGATTTGGATTGTTAAATGATTTGATTAAACCCAAGTTCATTTTTAGATGTTGAAATTTATTGTCTATCGGTGAAAAGTTGGATCTTTTGCAGCTTAACTAAGGATTTAGTTCACAAAAGTGGGCAACTTTATGTGCCTTTTTCAGCTTAGATGTACTTATAATTGTTGTACCGATTTGATACTTGATTGATCCGAAGTAGAAATGGAGCTATACTTGAAATTTTCTCTGCTTGATGACGCGCACAGTGAAAAAGGACTGGACTAAAATAATTTGTGATTAGTCCTTACGGAAATTTTTATGATCTATACTATGAAAAAGATTTTTTGTGTCCTAGTTTTGGTAGATAGACTTACTTGGTACCTGATGCTGGTGGGAGGTGGCAAGCATTAGTCTAGGTGCACACAAGCTGGTCTGGTTATCAAAAAACCAAATCTTCTTTTTCTTAAAGGAATATACTTTCTGGCTGCTGGGTTACTATAAAGTATTTGCAAATTCTGTGTGAACATTTGGTAAGTGATTTGCCATTGTTTTGATGATGCATAGCTATATCTTAATCAGAAGAAATTAGACAAATAATAAAGGATATCATACTAATAATTTTTTTTTAACCGTTTGCTTCTTCAGTAGCTTTTTAGCATTGACTTGGAATTTCTTTCAAAATGAAAAAAAGAAAAATCTGTTGTTCTCCTTGTTAGGATGCTGTTGTTGGTGAAATCTGAAATGCGTAATGTAGTAAGGACTAACTTACACTGGTTGGCTTTCTACTTCAGTTGGTTTTCGATGTGGTGTGCTTTAACATGCAATCTGCACCAAAAAGTGTGCATTCTTTAGTTTTTATTATTGCAATCACTTCCTCTGAGTTTAATTTTGCTTTTTCTTTGTAGAAGAGAGCAGATGGAGAAAATTGAAGAGTCAGGTAGCCCTGGTTGGGGTGCATCCTTTTTTCAAACAACGGAAGATGTTGCAAGAGCTGTTGCTGCTGCTGCAGCTGCCGTTAGATCGCCACGACCTTCTGTGGTATATTCATCTAAAGATGATAGTGGTAGTCAGCTTCAGAAATTTCAGCGTCAAGTAACTAGATTAATGAAAGGCTTATCCAGTCCCCCTGAAGTTAAAAGTGGACCCTACAACCCGGAAATACTAACTAGCCAAAAGCGTCAATGGGCTAGGTTTCAGTTGCAATCCCTGGTATGCTATATGCCTAACCCTGGAGCTTTCTGCTGTATGCTAAAATGCAGGAAATTTAATTATCCATTTAAAGCTCCCCTCAAGATCTAATTTTTCCAAATTAATTACTAATTCCAGCTTGAAGTTTTTATGATGGTGAATGACAAGACATTATCACCCCCCCCAAAGAAAAAAAAAAAAAAGAAACACCTAGATTTGATGGTTAAATGTAGTTTTCAATTTATACTATGAGGGGTAATTATATTATGTAAGCTTGTAGGATCATAGAGTTTGGAAGGAGCCATCAAGGCTTTTTGAGAGCATGGTGGTTGTTGGACTCCATCCTAACTGTGATATTCAAGCACTTCAAAGGCTTTATTTTTCAAGAAAGCTAGATGGTCCAGGGAGATTTAGAAGCGCACTTGGTGGTCAAAGTCAATCACGCGTGGAACCTAACCTTGAGCCTCAGGTGTTGATTCTTGTAGGGTTTAATTTGCATGGAGTTAGAATTGTATCATTGTAATGGACTATAAGATGTTTTTTTTTTTCTTGAGAAGGTAACAGTTAAGATGTTGTTTCTTCTTTGGATTTCAGATCTTGTTTGTTTACCCTCCAGAGAAGCAACTGCCACTGAAACACAAGGATCTTCTCTCATTCTGCTTTCCAGCAGGAGTAGTGGTTGGTTTATCCCTATCAGCCTGTTTTACCCCTTTATTTGAGATGTATATCTGATGGTGTTGTGGAGTTTTTTTTTTTGTCTTTGATAAAGGAGTTTTAGGTAGTTTCCTTTGTAATGTTGAGATATAGGAGCGAGTTATCTTGAAGTATTTCAAGCTTCAAATGTGATTGCACTTGGTGAACTTCTGTAAAAATTTAGATGTAGAAAGCAATTAATAAGCTTCAAATGTGACTGCACTTGGTGAACTTCTGTAAAAATTTATATGTAGAAAGCAATAACTTTCAGTTGAAGCATACAACATATTATAGGTGATGGATCACTCATCTCACAATTTACATTTACCTAATCCTACCTTAGGTAAGAAAAAGAAACATAAAGAAAAAGACTAGTTGATTTAAATTACAAGCAACTAAATGAGGCATTCTTCCTTCTGTATCAAAGGGGAAAAAGATACAATTGATTATAGCTTGAATTTGGAATGTATTTTAGGCCACTGAATCAATTGATTTAGACTTTCCTTTGCCTTTGTTTGAATTCCTAGATCGACCTATTTTGTAAATAAATTCAACTCGTTAAAGGGAGGTTAAAACCTTAAGAGTTCAATGGAAGAGAGAACTTCGATTTCTTCAGCTCATTAAAGGAAGGCTGAAACCTTAGAGTTCAATGGAAGAGAGAGCTCCAATCTCTTGCTTTTTGCTGAAATTTGACTTATAGATTTATTCTTCAAAAACTTTTTAAATAGCAGTCATGTTACATCATCAATAGTCTAATCCCTATGAACGTAGAAAACATAAAGCCCTATTCTATGAAGTCTAATCCTTATGAAAGTAGGAAACATAAAACCCTAACCCTATTCCTTATGAAACTATGACACTTAAATCCTATTCTAGAATAATAAAGAAAGCTACTTAAAATATAATTTGATAATTAATTGAGTTTCACGCATCCATAACATTACTCTCCTCATGTTGAAAGAGCTTGTCCTCAAGCTTGAATTTCATGGCAGTCATCCTGAACGTCTGGAATAGTGTCAATGGAATCATCCAATTCCATCCCTAGCTAACTTATTTTGAAACTGACTTTGATAACTTTCAATTTTATCAGTTTGCCGGGGCATGACTAATTTGCCCATATGCTAATAATTCCATTATTGTGCTTCTCCCAACAGGGGAAACTCAACCATTCCAAAAATTTGTTCACAATGATCTGCCCAAATTAATGGATCGTTGTTGTTGTTATAAGTAGTAAAATCCGTCTTTGCATGTCTTGGTATGGTTGAATGGGAATTACCACTTGTTGGTTGCTTCTGATCGGCTAGTTGAATAGGCGATGTATTGCCTTTGGTAGAAGAAATTGTTGATTTGCCAATTGTTGGGGCGTTACTTGACTCAAGTCTGTGGATTGCTGGTTTTGTGAAGCCACTTTCCAAGCTAGACAGTTGTTTTTGGATGACTTGGACAATTCATTCATAGAGGCGTTGTTCCATTGCTGCAATTTTAGAGTCCATTAGGGTTTCTGTAGTCGCACGCTCTTTCGGAAATCTGAAATTGATCTCATCGCCTATTGTGTTAGGCTTTGGTACCAAATTGTTAGGATCTTTAGGGCAGGATCGAGTCACAGGACGATGAACAGAAAAGTTTGAATCAATTGATTTCGACTTTCCTTTGCGTTTGTTTGAATTCCTAGATTGACCTATTTGTAGTTAAATTCAGCTCGTTAAAGAGAGGCTGAAACCTTAGAGTTCAATTGAAGAGAGAACTCTGATCTCTTCAGCTCATCAAAGGGAGGCTGAAACCTTAGAGTTCAATGAAAGAGAGAACTCCAATCTCTTGATTTATTCTTCAAAAACCCCTTTGAATAGGAGTCATGTTACATCATTACACTTAAATCCTATTCTAGAATAATAAAGAAAGCTACTTAAAATATAATTTGATAATTAATTGAGTTCCATGCATTCACAACAACATCTCTACATTATTTATTCAGCTATACTTGCGATGGATCTTTTCTGATAGCTCAAAAATGGTGCATCTTGTTACAGGTTCATGCTGTTGAGAGAACTCCATCAATGAGTGAGTTAAACGAAATACTTCTGGGTCAGGTAGTGATGCTTCCTTTTTATAATGACCTCTGAAGTGATAATTGCCTCTGTTGCTCGGACTCTTCAAGAATGTCGACGGGTGCGTGTCGGATCCTTCAAAAAGAGTGTAATTTTGAAGGATCCGACACGGGTATTGCAACATTTTTGGAGAGTCCAAGCAACTTAGATAATTGCAATCAAATTCCTGAAAGGAAAACCAAACTGTTGGAAAGTTTATTTCCAAAAAGAAACAACAACAACAAACCCAGTGTATTCCCACTCCCACATAGTGGGGTCTGGGGAGGGTAAGATGTACGCAGTCCATACCACTACCTCCGATGAGGTAGAGAGGCTGTTTCCGATAGTCCCCCAGCTTATTTCCAAAAAGAAGCTGATTAAAATACTCTCTCAAACAAAAGAAGTGGCTTAATATTTTATTTGACAATTAGATATTCATAGTGGAACAACTGTAGGCTTTGTGCAGGTGCAAGGATATTTTTTCCGAAACTTTTTAAATCATATATGCGTCTTTCAAGTGGCTATTCTGTACTATAAGAAGCTGTATCTTCTAGGATCCATTAATGGACCATTCTGTGGGTTCTATTCTGGGATCAGATTTAGGCTTCTTGTAGAAACAAGGATTTGAAAATTAATGAAGGCATACTTTGTTATCTGTTATTTGGAGAAGTTTCAACTATTAGTAACTTCATCTATGATACCTGAGATAAATTCCGTTTTTCATTATCTATGGCATCAAGTAACTGTCCCACCTCCCTAATGATTTCCTGAGCTGGAGTAGTGTATTTCCTGTTTACAAGAAGTTCTCTTTCCATACCAAGAGAAGAACACAACAACATCAAGAAATTATCTGTCCCATTGTTTATTGTCCATTTGAAGGACAATTATATATTTGTTATTCTTTTGTCATCAGTCTGATAATTACAAGCTAATTTCAGTGTTTTGGTATGTAAGTTTGGTTTCGAGGTGTAATATACTTTGTTATCTGTTATTTGGAGTAGTTTCAACTATTAGTAACTTCATCTATGATACCTGAGATAAATTCCGTTTTTCATTATCTATGGCATCAAGTAACTGTCCCACCTCCCTAATGATTTCCTGACCTGGAGTAGTGTATTTCCTGTTTACAAGAAGTTCTCTTTCCATACCAAGAGAAGAACACAATAACATCAAGAAATTATCTGTCCCATTGTTTATTTTCCATTTGAAGGACAATTATATATTTGTTATTCTTTTGTCATCAGTCTGATAATTACAAGCTAATTTCAGTGTTTTGGTATGTAAGTTTGGTTTCGAGGTGTAATATAACGTCTACTCTATTCATATATACGTGTTAATGTGCTGCTACTTTTCCAGGAACACCTTAAACAAAATGATCTATCCTTTGTGTTCCGGCTTCAGGTATCCCGTCTGACATTCTGCTTCCATTTATGCAAGATCTGCCTTGCATTATAACATCATATAACCCTTCACATCTCTGACCAGTGAATTTTCTAATTGATTTCTTTTTGTTATCAAGCATAACATTAATTTGCACATGGAACTGTTTTAGATTCCATTTTCTATCTACAACAATGCAAAATTATACATTTTTTTGATTGTTTTGGTCTTAGTAGTCTCCTCTTTTGTTAAATAGGTCCATGTAGTCTGGGGGTATATGCAATCAGAATATGCAACGTACTTGAAAATATAACGTAAAAAGTGCCTTACACTTTCAGGTGTAGCCGATGTATTTATCACCAACGTTAATTAACTCTTTTTTTGATTAATAGCTTCACGTAACTTATTAAAAAGGAAACAACAGTAAGAATTAGCTTTCAACTTCCATGTCTACCCTGCATTAATGTGCCAGTTTTGGTTTTATAAACAGGATTTCTGTCCCTTTCTCATCCTAATGTAAAAAAGATAGGATCTAAATGAATTGGTGCCTGCCAGTTGGAGTATGTATTTTAACTTCAGTTCTTGATATAGGTTGCTGATAATTCAACTCTGTACGGTTGCTGTGTTTTAGTTGAGGAAATGGTTCAGAAACCCTCTGGATTGCTGTCAATGATTTCAGATGGACAACATAGCTTGGGTATTAGCCGCCAAGTTTTAACAACACGCCGCTGTTATTGCATTCTCTCCAGACTTCCTTTTTTCGATCTTCACTTTGGTGTATTACATAGGTTCGTTTGAATTTTCTATGTTGTCTAGATCTTTTTGTGGTTGTTAAACTTGATGGACCTAATCTGTGAATCTTGTTGAACAATAGCCCCTTAGTGTTCAATTACCTGGATGATTTTATTGTGTGGTTACATTGACACTTTGTTTGGATGGTGGTTTCCCATGGTATGGTTACTAAGAGCACTATGTTTGTTTTGATTGTTTCTTAAAATGTATGGTATGGTATGGTTTGATTTCATGGTTTGGTAATCCATGGAAACCCTCACTTTATGTAACCCCCGATTTGGTGGTATCCATGGTTTTTAGAAAAATAATTAAAAAAAAAAAGATTCTCATCCCACCCCCCACCCCAACCCTAATTTTTTTTTAAAAAAAATTTTAAAAACTTTTTTTTCCCCCCCCCCCCCCCCCCCCCCCCTCCCAAATCAATTTAATTTATTTTTTAAAAAATTTCTTACCCCAGCCCCACACACAAAAAAAATATTTTTAATTTCTTTTTTTAAGGAAGTTCCAAAAATTTTTCTTACCCCTACACCTACCCCCAACAATTTTTTTTTTTTAAAAAGAACTAAAAAAAAATTCATATCCTATTCATTTTCATTGTTTGTGTTAAATATATGCAAATGCTTTTAGAAAAATTTTTTTTCCCTTGCGTAACGAACACAAAAAAATAAGTAAGAAACAAATTGTTTTCCTAGTAAATTGAAAACATTTTCCTCCATACCGAACACACCTGTAGCTTGCACAAAAGATGCATCCAAACTTTGTACTTGTTGGTGGTCACGTCTCAAAACACCAAAAAGAAATGAAATTTGTTACTATAAAAAAATGAATCTGATTACATTTATTTTGATCTACTCTTTTATTAATTTTGTTAGACTTTATATGAATTTAACAACTTAATATATTTACATGGCATAATTTGTGACAATTTAGCAGTAAGAAAATTATTTTACTAACAATTATTGATAAATTTAACATTTATAATAATTAAGGCATTTTAGTAAACTTATCAGTTACTATGCAATATCATACCGTTAAACCAAACAATAAAATTTTTACTCCCTCCGTTTCGGAATAAGTGAATTGTTGGGGGTATTTATTGGTGTTTCAAAATAAGTGAATCATTGAATTTTTTTTCAAATTTGCCCCTATAATTTGACAACCAATTAACTTTTGAAAAGGTATTACAAGGTCAACTTTTTCTTTTTTTGGATAAAAATGAAAAGTTGTGTTAAATTTATGTCTTTAATGTTTTTTTCTTAATATGTGTGCCAAAATCCAACAATTCATTTATTATGAAACGGAGGGAGTATTAAATAGTAGTAAACAATACATTCCATCCAAACATTTTATCGTATTGTACAGTACAATACCATACCATACTGTACATGATGAAATCATGGAAAACCACCATCCAAACACAGTGTGAGAGAACTATTTTATTGATAGTGTTTATATCTAAAGAAAGTCCCAACCCCCACTCCTCCCTTCCAATATAGGCAAGGTCAAGGTTTCTGTCAACTATGGGATAGCTACTGAATGTTCTGATATGTTTCTCTTGTACATATGATGGATTTCCCATCAGCTTTCTAAAAAAATGATGAACTTCATAAGCTGTTTCATTTCTTGTGAATTTTATTCGAGGTTGCCAGCATGTACAAAGATGATCAACATTTCTGATAATCAACGAGCCTAGGGAGAGTAAGGTGACCTTGACGCAGAATGCAATGTTGGCTTATTTTTTCAGCTGAAATTCATCTGGGAGACAGGCTTTGCTGTAACAAACATTTGAGCAACATCTTAAATAGTTCAATATTATTTTATTTGGTTACTTAGATACAGCCTCTTGCAGGAGTGCAGGGTAAGTCTGCGTACAAGAGACCCTTGTGGTCCTGCCCTTCCCCGACCCGCGCATAGCGGGAGCTTAGTGCACTGGGCTGCACATTTTACTTAGATACTTAAAAGGAATCAGAAGCATAATACAATCAGTTCAGTTCTTTGGCCATTGTTTTGAGAACTTAATAAAAGAGAGCTCTTGAGAAAGTCTATGAAGGAAGTACTGCTTTGGTGCTTACACGTTAACATTTGCTTGTAATAATGATCACGAGCTAGAAGAAGCAGTATACCAGCTTCTGGTGCTTTCTATTACTAGTCTATATATGTGCAAAATATGTAAATGTATGGTTTAATTTTGGGAGATTCTTCGCAAGTCATTATTCTTATCTCTGTTGGTGGTGCCTGCTGAGATACTGTTTGTTATTTGTCCTTTTTCTAGCATTTTCACTGAAGAAAGGTTGGAGCGGTTAACAAAGCAAGTTGGTGATCTTGATTTTGATTCACTTGTGATTGATGATAAGGAAGAAGATTTTGAAGAAAATCCTCCCAGCAGATTTTTGGAAGAAACAACTCAGTACATCCTGAATGGAACTGTAGAAAGCCCACAACCAATCACTGCAGATTCTATAATTAGTGAAACTGTGGGTGACAAGTCTCATCTGGAGTATAGAGTTGCAAAAGGGGACGTACTCCCAAAGGATGGAAGTGATAACAGGGAACGTATGGTTGGTAATGATATAGATGTTGCTAATGAAGAATTTATACTTGGAAGGCAAGTCCATGAAGCTTTTGATAATTCCACTGATGATTACAAACAGCTGGTAGAAAAGGGTGTACCAAATGCTGTTTTGCCACTTCTAAGTTATAATCAGTGCGAAAGTTCTGAATCTTCCCCTAGGTATATTACTTCATATTTGGCTTTTAGTAATTTTCTTTTCTTTCTGATCTGTCTCATAAATGTGTGACCCTTTTGCTCTGCACTATATCTATTGTGTCCAAAATATTGAAAGAACATCTTACTGGAAGTTGGTAGTTTTTGCCGGCAACTCCTAAGTCCTACCTCTATGAAGTGCTTTTATTTGTGGATACAGCTTCCAGGGCTCTCGTAGTGAAGATAGACATTTTAGAAGTGATTTTGATGAAATTGAAGCTGAGGAAGCATCTTTTTCTGGTCAAGATGATTCAAGCCAGTATAGTGATATAGTAGAATGGGCTAAGGTTTGAATCTTATTTGGCGCATACCCAATTAAAATTTTCAAGTTACGGCTTGTCATTAGTGGGTTATCCAGGTCTTCTCTGATCCCTTCATTCTCCTTCACCTTCCAGGCCAATAATCATGGATCTTTGCAGATACTATGTGAATATTACCAGCTAAAATGTCCTGTAAGGGGCTCAACAATTAAGTTCCATCCTCTGGATCACCTTCATCCTTTAGAATATTATAGACCTGATGAAGCACTTTTACACGTTGCTGGGTCGACAATTGACTTAAAATCATGCAGGTCAAGTTTGGAATTAGCAGAGGTAAATTCTTTTTTGGCGATTTCTGGTTTTATTATATTTTCATCATTGAAGAGTGAAGGACCGGGGGTGGGCTGAGAGATGTCATGTTTTATGGTTGAGAAATGGTTTATCCAGCTAGCTACGACTTTCAATAGTTGGTATTCCATGCATTATCAGCTTATGTTAATTTGGTTTCCGTAATACAGGCTCACAATGCACTCATGGTGGAAGAGGAAGCAACTGCATTATCAGTTTGGGCTGTTGCATGCTTATGTGGCTCATTGCGGCTTGAACATGTGCGTGATGATACTAACCACCTAAATATAACCATTCAATTGAATGATTGACGCACTAATTTGTCTGCTTGACTATAATAAATAAAAATGTTCCAAGACTACTGTAAAGCCTTTTGACCTTTATCAGAAATGATGGCCTCTTGTCACCAAATTTTTTGAAGAGAAGTGCAATGCCAGATGGGAGATGGGTCACTGGAGAGGAGTTCTGATTTAAAGAGAAAATGTAGGCATTGATTTCATACTTGTAGACAGGAACGTGTGTGATGTGCTCCAATCTTTGACTTAATGTAATGGGTTTGAAGTGGAAAACCACTACAAAATTCTGGCTTGCAGACACGGATTTACTTGAATATTATTGAAATAACGGAAAAGGGACAAATATACCCCCAAACTATTATAAATGATACATATATACCCTTCGTCATACTTTGGGTATACAAATGCCCCTTTCGTTAATGAAATGATACGTATATGCCCCTCACACTAACGGGAGGGGCATATGTGTACCCAAAGTATGATGGAGGGTACATATGCACCATTTATCATAGTTTGGGGGTATATTTATCCCTTTTCTATTTTAATTTTCTATTATCCCAAATAATTAATCAAAACCTTCTACTGACCCAATAAACTCATCGAATTTGATTTCAAACCAATTTGACCTGACCTTTTTTTTTGTTCCAAACCCGATACTCCCTCTGTTTTTCTCTTAAACATGACCTGCAATCAAATTGCAGTGATTGGTCGTTGCTGCTAGTTGGTGTTTACTAGTTGGAGGGAGTGGAGATTAGGTCGAAGGTGGTTGGAGTTAGGGGTGCAGCGATGGTTAGTTGGCGAGGTGTTTTCGGTTCGACAGAAATGGTGCTCTGTGGTGTTGATTGGTGGTGGATAGTATTTTTTTTGATAGAATTTTGCTGAAACTTAGAGCGCGAAGGGTTCAATTTATTTGGTGTTGTTTTTGGGTGTTTTGGGTTAATGTTTTTTTTTTTTTTTGAAAATGGTAGTAGTGAGTGTTACTATATTGTGTGTGTATATAGATATAGGGGTGGGAAAAACGCGTCTGTTAGATATGCGTCTCTTGGATTATTGTTGGGACTGGATCGGGTAGTTGGTTTATTGGGTCGGTTGTGGGTTTGGGTTAATTATTTGGGATAAAAAAATTAAAATAGTAAAGAGATAAATATACCCCTAAACTATGATAAATGGTACGTATATACTTTCCGTCATACTTTGGATACATATATGCGCTTACCGTTAGTGTGAGGGGGATATACGTACCATTTCATTAACGGTAGGAGCATATGTGTGCCCAAAGTATAACGGGGGGTATATATGTATTCTTTATATAGTTAGGGGTATATTTGTCCCTTCTCCGTTGAAATAATGAACATCATGTTAAAAGGGTATGACTAATTTTTATTTCTTATGACATGATAGTTTTCTTTTCACTGTCCTTAAAATTAATCATTTGTATTAATATTGTCCTATTTCTAAGCTGTTATGGCAGCAATACTCTTGTGGAGGCCTCCAGATTATTGCTCAATATGAAAGAAGAAGGTTAAGGGAAAAATGTTTCTTACCAGCAGTATGGGGGATGGGTTTATTCTTTTGATTTTTGAGAATTGCTCAAGCTATATAAATAGTGATTTACCCAATTATCGCCAACGTTTTTTGCACTGAGTTTTGGAATAATGAATTCCTTCACCCTCTTTTATCTAGTTGTATACTTAAGTTTATTTATTCTCTCCATGTTGTCTATGAACATTCTTGCATGCTTGTTAAAGTCTTTTTTATATTGGTAAACACACTTGTCCAATTGGCTAGGAAGCACTGGTCTTATGCTCGTCAAAGTCTTTTGACACTATTGTTCCTACTCACATTTTATAGGTGCTGACATTGTTTGTGGGAGCTTTGCTGGAGAAGCAAATTGTAGTGGTTTGTACAAATTTGGTAAGTATCAGTTTGCGGCATCTTTTCTGTGGTGTAGATTCAGTTAGTTTGGCATCAGAGGAGTGCTGTTTTGATTTCACATTCTGAATGCTTTCTTAATTAGTCTGTTCTGCCTAGTAGGCAGCATAGTTTATTGTTGCAAAGATTGATTTTATCTTCCCTATACATGTAACATGTTTGGTGAAGAATTCTTTCTTGATCCACATTCCCTTAGTATTAGCATGATTTTTTGAAGCTGGTATCTTTGGGAGCCACAAAACTTGATGCAGAATCTAATTTTTAGTACTTAATTGCAGGGAATATTGTCGGCATGCATTCTGTCCATTATCCCTTTGATTCGTCCTTATCAGTGGCAAAGCTTGTTGATGCCGGTAAATTTCTTTTGACAATGAATGTTTTCCGCAGGGATCTATTGCGTTTCTGATGTAACCGACTTTCTTGGTGTGTGAATTGCCCAGGTTTTGCCTAATGACATGCTGGATTTTCTGGATGCACCTGTTCCCTATATAGTGAGTATATCATGTCTTAGGATTTTCTGTCTTTCATGATTGTCTCCCAAAGAAATGTATAAGCAAAGAGGTTTTGTTGGAAGTTAGATGAGGCTATTCTTGAAATGATTGGAGTACTTGAATGAAGGGTTTGTTTCATTTTGGCTGAAAGTTGATGGGCTTGTAGGTGCACTCGTCGTCAGTAATGAATGTTTTCTTGACTATCTTGTTATATCATGTGCCCTGATACCATTTGTCAGCTTTTCCTTTGATATCTTGTGCTATTGGGAAATCATTCAGTATGTTTATCCTGCATTTAGCTGATCTCATCTGTGCAAGAATGTATTGTTTCTTGCATATTATCAAAATGTATCTATCTTTCCGGGGATTTTGTGTTGCCAATTAATCAAATTGTTTGTCCTGTTTGAGTGCTTCCTATGATGACCACAACAACATACCCACATATTATTTTCGACAAATTATTCTTAGGTCACAAGGGGTCGTTTCTGGTGCATTAACTTATATCTATATGTTTTTTTTCCTTACCTTTGAGTAGGTAGGTGTGAAGAACAAGACCTCTGAGGTTCAGTCAAAGCTAACAAATGCCATCCTTGTAGATGCAAACAAGAACCAGGTTTGTGAACGGGTCATTTCTATTGCATTAGCTGAAAGTAACCGTTTGCATGACTGTCCAGCAGACTGTCTTCTTAGATTTTGTTTTCAGAACTTCATTACTGAGTACTGTATGGATGTTGTGAATTTTGTTGTTGCTTGTTATTAAGTTTTCTAAGAGGGATGTTCTTTTCCTTTGTATTACATTCAAAATCAGGTGAAATCACCAACTTTACCACAACTTCCGCAACAAAAGGAGTTGTACTCTTCCTTAAGTCCTTACCATGCAAAGCTGGTGGGAGAAAGTTATCTGGCAAGGAAGAGGCCGGTTTATGAGTGCACAGATGTCCAGGTATTGCTGAATGTCTCATTGCTCCCCTTCTATTCCTTCATTTGTCCCTTGCCACAGGGGCAGCCATGATTTATTTTTGACTCATCTTATGTAGCTGATTGCGTCCAGCTAATGTGACTTATTTACTTGTTTTTCCTGGAAATAGCATGTATAAAGCATTAATAATTGAACGTTTGACGTTTGATCACTGTCCGTGTGTTTGTTAACTTCTAGTCTATTGTACATCAAGAAGCAAAAGAAAAAATGAAGATAGAAGGACAAATGAATCTAATTATGCCTTCAGTTGGAATTAGTAAATGGGTTAAGTTAAAATGTTGTGAGGTCTAGTCCGTCCATTTTTGGAGCCTCACGAACTAGAACTCAATTTTAGTTCGTTTTCCTCTTTTTTTTTCTATTTTTTTTTTTTTAATCTTGGTTTGATGACGGTGTTGTTTAGGCTAGCTTGCATGCACCTCAACTATTGCACCGGGTACGTAATATTTTTCTGCCTACCAAGGCTTGGGCAAATGCGAAGAAATCATGTACTCCCTCCTTCCCAATTTATGTGGCACTTTTCAGATTTTAAGATTCAAAAAAGTCTTATCTTTGACCGTAATTTTTTATATATCTTTTAAATATTTTGAATTGTCAAATATTGTGACTTATAGTATTTTTTCACGTAGTTTTCGACTATATAAATTTGATTTGAAAAATAAATTAAAATTTCATTCCCAAATTCATGATCAAACCTAAATTGTTTGACTTTCGGGAAACGAAAAGTGCCACATAAATTGGGACAAAAGGAGTAGTGATTTTTGCTTCTATGGGATTTGAACTTGAGACCTCCTAATTCTCCTCGCTCTTTATTGACCACAAGGCCAGACCTTGGGTGCAAATATGTTGCCCTGTCCTTGTTAGAGGGAGTCTCAATTTTCCTCCCCTTCGGAGTGTTTAATCACTTCCTTACCGTTCTAAGCTCCATCCCTTTGCAAATGCTCATATTCCTTTCCTTCTGAATGGATAACCACTTATTTGACCATTTTAACCCTTATCCCTTTCGTTGATGCTCATTTTGTCTTGGTAGCTTACCTTTTCTCCTTTTGACTGAGATCCCAAAAACGATTAACCAGAATGGGTAAATGGTAAATTGGAGGTTCCTTTTATGGGGGTAAAAAGGTACCCTGCTAAGGGAGAGCTTATGATTCTTTATCCGTATGCTTATAGAAGGTTGTTTTCTGCATGGGCAGAGGGGGAATGAATTGTTATCAGAAACAGCCTAGTTTTTGTGAAGCTGTTTGCAAAAGTATGTAATCCCAATGAAGTCATCGCACCGCCAGTGGACCATCTTGCTAATTGAATTGTAAATTGGTAGAAATGATAAGATTGGTGAATTGTTGAGACATGGTACGTATCATTTGTAATTGCATACCTGAGTACTTCTTCTTTTCTATGAAACATTTAAAATGTAAACTGAAGGTGTATAGGGTAGCTAGTGGAGTTTATTGAAGATAGTTGTTGGTGTTTACTTTGTTTCCTTCAGCTCTCCCACGGAGCATTACTTTGTGGCCTCTTATGTATATATAATTTTTTTTGTTGAGTTCAAAAACACCGATGATCTATTTGGGATGGTTGACAATTTTAGATGGTGTTTGTGCATATTGTTTTTGAAATCTTGCTAATGAAATTTCGAAAATGTGCCTGATTGAGTTTTAAAAAAATCATTTTTCTGAAAAAGTGGTTTCAGGGTTTTTTTCAAAGAAAAATTCTTTTCCAGTCGCAGAACACTCACCAAATCTTCAAAAAGTTTGTGACTATCTAAACATGTCTCTTTTATACCATTTTTTCAAAATAGTTTTTTCCAAAAATTCTTCAGGGCTTTAACTTTACGATATCTTTGTAATTCTATTGAAACTTTGGCATCACAGATTTCATATAGCTGCCTTTGTCATTTTGGTCACTGGCTCTTCTTCCTTTATATGATATTTGTAACCTCATTAGAATGCTAATTAGCCAGATAATAATTTTTCAATGTAATATCTTCAGTGTTATTATACTCCAGCTATCTAGTCAGTCTTCATTACTGTTTAACCTTGACATTATGTTTAGGTTGAAGCTGCAAAGTCTTTCCTGGCAGTGTTGCGGTCTTACCTGGATTCACTTTGCTCGAGCCTTCGTTCACATACAATTACTAATGTCCAATCAAATGATGATAAGGTTTGTAGCTTCTTCTTGGAGCATTTGATTTGGCTGACTACTTGTGTTAAAAACTCATCTAGTGTTTTAGCTAGAGCTTGGTCAGATTCCCAAATATTTTTGGCAAGTCAGTTTTTGGTGAAGTTTTAGGTGAAGTTTCAACATGTGTTTGACCATATGGGGAAATTTGGCAAAATTTGGTTGGCCATAGAAATTGTCAATTTTTGGCAAAAAATCCAAGATCCCAATAACTAGAAAAAAATGGTTTTGGGGCCACAATCTATTTTTTGGGTTCTTTTAAAAATTTAATTCATACCCCAAACTTTTACACTTTATAAAAAGAACCCACTAATTACTACTACAATAATCTATCTACCCAACCATCTATAAGCTTGGTGAAGTTAAACAAGCTACTTTCTGCTTAAAAAGAATTGACTAATCACTATTGTATTACTAGAGTCAGTGATGCTAGTACCTTTTTTGGTTGGTGAGTCACGTAATTGTGTTATTAGTAGTTTTTAATAAAATATCGTGTTATAATTTTTGGATAATGTATTATGAGTTCATTATAAAATGATAATTTTGTGTCCAACTTATGGGTATTTTTAATAATTTTTAGAACTTGAAGAGTATAAATCTCTTCAGTTTGAGCTAGTTGCTGTTTTTTTCTTTTTTCCTGTAATAATATCTACACTTTGACACACATCAGCTTTTAAAAGAAATCCTTCTGCATTTCATTCTTACACTGATTGGTAAAGTGACTTCCTCTTTACTCAGAATTTGTTTATTCTGTCCCTTGGTTATTAGGTATCTCTGCTCTTGAAGGAGAGCTTTATCGAGTCTTTCCCTAGCCGAGATCGGCCCTTTATGAAGGTTTGTGCTCAAGCTTCCCCACTTTTTTCAGTGGTTATCTAAAACCATATAGCTTCACTATATTGCACCCTGCTAAAATGTCATTACTGTGCTTTGCAAAATGATCTGTGAGCTGGACTTGTTCATCTTAATGGTTTGCGTGCAAAACTAAATCTGTCTTCTCTACAAGCCCCTTTTAGATTGTACTAAAAATCTTCTCTTGCAACGTCTTCCATATAAAAATTGTATGTGTTTAAACGTTACCCTTCATTCTATGGTAAAGCCGTTACTTTTGTTTTCCTCATGCAAGTAAGAGCATGCTTATCTGTTACTTCTTGCTCTTGGTGAAACAGCTTTTCTTGGACACACAACTCTTCTCTGTACATACAGATTTTGTACTCTCTTTCTTCCAGAAGGAATAGAGCCGCCATGCAAAGATCCAGTTCGTGATGTAATAGTGGAATGCAAGTCCTGTATCTGTAGCTTATAGCTTATCACTCAGTCTAATGTAAGGGGAAGTTATGTATCATAATTCATAGAAGATACATATTTAATCACTTGTACTGATGTCCAACATCAGATCTGGTGTTTTTTCCCTTCTACAGAAACATTTCTCGATTGTTCAACCCAATGGAGAACATGAAGGAATGTAGCATAGAATCATAGAATTGTACAGCGAGTGAAATTCTAGCAAAAGCTAAAATATCTATTGGTCTGAGTTCCATTCTTCCTTTTTTTTTTTGGGGTGGGGGGGTGGGGTAGGGAGCGCAAATCTTATAGTGAAAGCACAACTGCTAGTTCCCTCTTACCACCAATGGTTGTGGCAGGTGGTAAGTACCTCTCTATTTTCTATTCTTAACATGATATTTTGAGTTCGAGCCCCGAGAATGGAGTGAACTTTGGAAGGGACCATCGACCGTCTCTTCAATTCATTTTTCAAAAGTAAAATAATTTTGATTTGTATTTTAAGGTGGATACGAAACTATGATGTATTGTACGATTATATGGAGATGCTAAATTATCTCCGAGCACGTTACTAAGTCGATCACTCATTAACTCAAAAATATTAGACTGCATGTAGCACTTATAACCACCAGAAATGCTGCTTAAAGATGGTCTGTCCAAGGGGGATTTGAGTATCCGCAACATATAAAGTTGCTACAGAAATAGGGTCAGTCTCATAGACACGTTAACGCTTGGTTATAGGTTTTCACATATTTTTGGCAAATCCTTTTTAGTTTAGGTTACACCATGTGTTTGCCATAATCTTGATAAATATATTTCAATTTTTAAAGAAAAAGAAATCATAAAATATGATTTATACTCATAAGTTTATGTTATCATATTATGTAACGAACATGTTCTGTGATTTAAGAAATCATAGATTATAAGCTTCAAAACTACTTGAACTATATGCATAAAAAAGGGCAGTTCGGTGTACTAAAGCTACCGCTATATGCGATGTCCGGGGAAGGGCTCCACCACAAGGGTCTATTATACGCAGCCTTACCTTGCATTTTTGTCTGAGGCTATTTCCAAGGCTTGAACCCGTGACCTCCTAGTCACACGACAATAACTGTACCAGTTGCTTCAAGGCAACTTTTCTCACATACTTGGGGCTTTGGGCTATAGGTGACAAAAGAGTTTTAAAATGAGGTGTAGGTGACACAAGTCTTAATAATTGAGTGGAGGTGACAATTACTTTATTATGGATTAAGAAAGTTGGGTAAGTTTGAGAATAACCCATAAGTTTTTAAATTTACACTTTGATTCAAATGTTAATCTAATATAACGGAAACGTAGGGAAAAAAACACGTTTCTCTCTTGTCATCCATTGTTGTTTTCTCTCTTATCGATTTTTGTTCATTCTTGCTGTTGCTTTATTAATCATATTTTGCTTCATTATAATCATCTTCTACTTCATTATCATTTTCATCTTTTTCTTGTTGACCATTGTTGTTGTTGTTGTTACCGCTACTGTTGCTATTTGACCAATTTCTTAGGTCAAATTTTATTTCCTACATCACTTTCCACTTTGGCATTACTTCATAGGTGACTTTGGTAAGTAAAATTATGATTTTTATTCGAATTTGTCATCTGGGTACACAGTTACTGCTATTTTTTTCCAATAATAAATAAAACCCGATCATGAATCCGTCAACCTAACACGAATGGGAAGAAGAGGGTTAGCCAAACTGTGGTCCACTTTGTACGTTTGTTGAGCAGACCACTCAGGCATTTTAGAAAAGGGAAGGGAACTTCTCACCCCGAGGGAGGCGGAAAGCTACCACTTCTAGAATGGAAGCTTCTCATTTACTTTTTTAGAGCGTATTGTTATTTTGAAATAAAAAAAGATTTATGGATGAAGTAATCAGAATGACAATTGGTTACGGTTGCGGAAAGCGGAGAAAGTCGGGAATTATTGGTTACCTTTTGAATTAAAGTAGCGACACGCCGAGTAACATAAGAGACATCTGTTTAAACAGATAAATCATCTTTTGCGACATATTGTTTCAATGGAACACTGATATATTGGATTCATGTTTATGGTTCTATGGGTCGTAACATGAATCGAACAGATGAGTCATATGTTGCAACATATGACCTATCTATTGCAACAAATTAGTTATCTAGTGTAACATGATAAATATCTGTCGCAACAGAATAGTAACCTGTTGTAACAGAATCTAAACTCGATTCCAATAGACGTGTTGTCTATTGCAACAAGGTAAATATCTGTTGCGACAAATTATTAACTGTTACAAAGAAGGTGAACTCGATCCCAATAGACGGGAAATATCTATTGCAACATATTAGTAACCTATTTCGATAAAACCTAACCTCAATTCCAACAGATCATCATCTGTTGCAATAGGTAAGTCATCTGTCGCAATAGGTTAATTATCTATTGCAACATGTCACTCATCTGTTGGAATCAACTTCAAAGGCTATTTGGTACTATAACATCTATCCCAACAAGCGCTTCATCTGTTGCAATAGATATATAGTCTGTTGCAACATATGATTCACCTGTTGTAACAAATGACTCGTCTGTTGAAATCAGCTTCAGGAGCATAACATGAATCCCAACAGGTAAGTAATTTATTGCGACTGATCACTTACTTATTGCAACAGATTACACATATGTTGGTCTTCATTTACGACACTATGAAATCACTATCAACTTTTTTTTTAACAAATGACTTTATTTAGGTACCACTAATGGAGGGATCAATAACAATAGAGGTGGATTGCTATGGTCAATGGATCGAGAAGAGCAATCGATATGTATGGCATTGGAAGGAGGGTGAAATGCTAGAGACGATAGCTATGACATTCCAAAGTGATGTTTCGTATGACGATTTTGTGAACTTAATCATCAGCTATTGTGGACTGAATTATCAATCGGAAGAACTCGTCATCAGCTACATGCACAACTCCTTTAAAAATCAGAGGGTACCGCCTTTCCAGTTAACCGATCAGGTTTGGTTGTATGCTTATCTTAGTGATTCATCCAGGCCTGTGTTAAGTGTGTATGTGGTTGAGAAGACGAGAGAGAATGAGAACCAGAACATAGAAGAAGAAGAACAAGACATCTTTGATGATAGGTTGGATGATCTAGACATGAATATTCCAGATGATGATCAAACACCTACGCCCATTGATGTGATCAATACGGTGGGCAGTTCTTCTCGATCGACACAACCTGGCAATCTTCAAGATGACGGGATCAGCTTTTTCAAAGGAATGTCATTCAAGGACAAGAATGAACTATCTACCACTTTGTTTATTTCTTGATTCAAAAAAGATTTCAGAATAAAGAAGGTGATTAATTCAAGCAGTGTCTTTAGCTATAAATATGCTAATCTGAATTGCAAGTGGTGGCTGAGAACGGTGAAGTACGTAAGTTCTGACAGATTCGTCATTCATAAACATGAAAAGCATCACACATGTGGTTTGGAGCACATCTCGAGCCAAAATCCTCATGCCATGGCAAAGGTCCTCGGTGAATATTTCAAAAGTAGTTTCCCTGATGGCAAAGGCCCTTTTACAAGGGTTATGGCCAATCAACTCCTTACAAAATTGGGTGTCCTGTTCAGTTATTGGAAGGACTTGGTTAGGGGGACACACGAGCATGGGTATGCAGTCTTGGATGCCTACCATTACATAATTGAGTCCACAAATCCCAAAATTAAGACGACATTGCATGTTAATAAAAATGGAGGGTTCAAGTACTTTTTTGTATCCTATAGTGCTTGGATTCAAGGTTTTCGACATTTGAAAAAAGGCATAGCCGTCGACGGTACCTTCTTGAGAAACAGGTAAAATAGAGTTTTGCTAGCGGCAATGGTGCAGGATACGGAGAATCACATCTTTCCTGTCGCTTTTTGTGTATCAGAGAAGGAATATGATGCCTCTTATGGATTTTTTTAAACAACTGTGAAGCTGCGTCGAAGATACAGAAGAGTTGTGTTTTGTTTTAGATAGGCATCCAAGTATTCCAAAGATGGGTTCAATTTTCTTTACTTCAGCTTACTTTGGTTGTTGCATCAGGAATCTTGGAGAGAACATTCGGACCAACTATCACAACGAAAGGATCGTGACCCTTTTTTATAGAGCAGCTAAAGCATATAGTAGAGAGGAGTTTTTAGACCATTTCAATTAAATAATGGATGTGAATCTCAAGGTAGCAGAATTTCTCGTACGTGTCGATTTTGAGAGATGGAGACTGGCAGTTCGACAGATAGGTACATTCTTATGAATTTAATGTCTTGTTTGAGTTACAAGTTTAGTATGATGTCGTACTAAGTGATTCTTTTGTATAGGTACAATATTATGACATCAAACATAGCTGAATCGGTGAATTCATTATTTGGCGATGAAAGAGAATTTCTCATCAAGGCTCTGTTTGAAATGAAAAACAAGAAGTATGGCCGATTTTTTAACGAAAGCGTGCGAAGTTCAAGGGCCCAAGAGGAACTCCATTTATTCTAGAAATCAAAAAAATAATATCAACGAACATTAGTTTGAGGAATAGGCTATTATCTCATAAAATAACAGATTATAAATTCAGTATCACCGGTTATGGTGATGTTTCCACGTCGATCTTCAAACAAGATCTCGTACGTGTAGAGTTTTTGACTTGAAAAAATACCCCGTCCACATGCTATGGCCGCGCTTCGAGCTCAATACGGTCCAAAATATAGACCTGAAGTTTACGAGCACTCCTCTCAATATTATTCGGTGGAAAAATATGAAATGGCATATAGTGGACATATTACTCCGATGCCTCCCGAAGAATCTTGGGTTGTTCCTGCAGAGTTTTTGGGGAGATTAATACCTCCTCCATAAATTGACCCAAGCACTTTCAAACCGGGAAGAAAGCCATATAAGAGGGGGCGAGGAGTCGGAGAATTATTTTCATAAAAAAGAAACAAGTGCTCCGTATATAAGCGCGCTGACCACAAAAGAACTACATGCCCAGATCGTAATCCACCATGATCGTTGTAATTGCAAAAACTTGTGTTGTTGTTTGTTGTGGACTTTTATATATTTAACTCTTTGTTGTGAATGTAATGTTATTATTTATTATATATAAAATATCTTTTTTAATAACTTGTGGATCAATAAAAAGAGGCAAAACATGAACTAAATAATATAGCAGACCACAATTATTTTCAACAGATTACCCATCCGTGGCAACATATGGACATTAGCTGGAAGAACATAACATAGGTCCATCAAACTGGAATATTTTCCTCCAACAGATGACAAATCTATCGCAATAGATGGATAATCTGTTGATAGAAACCCAACCAATGACCAATCTGTTCCAACATATGGTCCATTTGTTGAAAGAACTCAAAAGTCAAAATTGTTATTTCTACTGGATTCAAAATTGCTCCTTACCTTCAACCGTCGACATGTTAACATGTATGTTTATAAGAAAAAATAGACAAAATAAAAATTAAATAAGAATTAAAAAGCCAAAGGCTACTAAAAATAAAATTTTCATTAAACGAAAAATAAAATACATTAGGTGTAAGTCCGATATAGAAAAATTAAAATATATATGCTAAAAGAAAAAACACTTCTAATTATTATTATTATCATCATAATCATCATTAATGCCAGTCGACCAATCAACTCGCAGTAGCAAGACCCTCATCAGCCTCTGCATCTCTCTAAACATTGTTGTTCTTAAGACGATCAACTCCCTCTGTAGGACATTAACCTGCCTCTGAAGTTCCCGCACTGTGTTGCACAGGATAGCAATGTCCCAAACAGGATCAGCCATATCTAGAACACACATGAATTGACAAAAAATGTAAGACACAAAAGTAAAGAAAAAAGTCAAAATGTAATACAACGTATGCTACCAACTGTTAGATTTACACTGAAAAAAAACTTACCTCAATGAGAAAGGAATATGCTCTTTGAAGAGAAGTGGTTGAAGATGTCACACATGCAAGAAATAAATAAAGTGAAGTAGAATGAAGATTAAGGAGGGACCTATTTATAGAGGTTTGAATCAGGATGTGTCAGGCCAAAAGGCACGACTGTTCAGCTCCATTGTATTAATTATATTCAAACTGCTGGCATTTTGTTTTTTATGAAAAGTCACGACTTTTTCTTTTACATTAATACTTCTCACCTTTTCGAAAAAGTTTGAGACGTGATAACCACCGTTATTATTGAGCTGTTGCAATAGATCGTCTATCTGTCGCAACAGATTTATCATCTATTGTAACAGATGGTCTGTCGCAACAGATTTACCAACTGCTGTAATATCTGTTGCAACATATGGATTATCTGTTGCAACAGAAGGACCATCTATTGAAAGAGATGTTTTGGTTTCTTCTAACAGCTGATTTATTGGTTGCAACAGATGGAGAATTCGATTCATCATCTGTTTTGCATGCAGATGAATAAATAACACTGTCTGACATGTCTTGATGGGGTAGGAAGATAAGGTATATGCAGATGAATGGATCCACTTTCATGCGTGGGAGTTATGTATTATTGATCAGGCTACCGTGATAGACACACATAAAGTGCAATAATTTTGTGAATGTGGTTTTTTACCGATTAGTTTCTAATCCTTCAAACAAGATCCTACATTCTACAGTTTAGTTTGATAGGTGCAAATTGATAAGGACGAAGGGTTCCAAGAAGGTGGTGTCGATACCCTGTTACAATTTAATAATGATTTATGCTCATATTTTTGTGTCAAGTTTGGGGAATGGTTCAAGTTTTTGGCGGTAGTGTAAATATCCAATAGTGATTGGACGATTTTAATCGCACAATAGATTTCTTGAAAGGCCTCCGAAGCCTCGCACTTCAGCAAACAATCATGGAACCAATAGAAATTTCCTTGGTCTAAATTTATATAGATGTGTTGCTGGAGGAGACTATTATACAACAGAAGGTGCTTGGAAGAATACCTGTGCGAAAAGGGAGAGATAGAGAAGGCCATATATCATCTCAGACCTTGTTTAAGAGGAAACACAGGAAAGCAAGTAAGGAACTTCTAGAGAATCTGGCCAATGAAATTGATATGATAAATGAAATAACTAAATAAGCTTCAAATGTGGAAGTGTATCCAAATATAAAAATCCGTCAGTCATTGAAGAAAAAGAAGAATGGTCAACAGGACTAGAGCTGGACACTTTGCTAGAGACTGCAACTAGTGAGCGTGGCCTCAATGGAAACTCTCACAAAGTGCAGGACCAGAACTCTAAGAAAAAAGCTTCGCGATCACATAAAATTGGTAAGATTATCGATTAGAATTGAAACCTGAACCAACAACTCCCAAATTAAAAATAAGGGAAGCCAAGGCATCAATTTCTGAAGTCTTACTTGCATGCCATGCCTGCTGTTTATGGCTATGATCAGGTCAATGGCAGTAGAAACAAAAAGGTTTGAAGTTGGGCAGAAATCCCATGCCTTGTTGTTTCCACTACCTTTGACCTGACCAGAGCCATAAAAAGGAGGCATGGAATGCAAGTTTAACTTGAGAAATTACCACCTTGGCTTGATCCCGTATTTTTAATTCAGGATTGGTTGGTTCAGGTTTCAATTTTGACCGACAATCTTATCACCTTTCGTGCTCGCGAAGATGCTTTATTAGAGTTTTGGTCCTGTATTTATGGGTCTTCATTGAGTCCATGCTCGCTAGTTGTAGTCTCTAGCAAAGTGACCAGCTCCAGTCCTCTTGACCATTCTTCTTTTTTCTTCAATGGCTGATGGATTTTCATTTTTGGATAAACTTTCACATTCGCAGCTTATCCAGTTTTTTCATTTTTGTTGTCAATTTCATCAGCCAATTTCGCTATATTTTTCTTCCTACCCTGTGTTTCCTCTTAAACAAGGTCTGAGATGATATATGTCCTTCTCAACCTCCCCCTTCCCACATAGGTATTCTCCCAAGCGCCTTCTATTGTATAATAGTCTCCTCCAGCAACCCATCCATATAAATTTGGACCAGGGGAATTTCTATTGGTTCCATCATTGTTTTCTGCAGTGTGAGGCTTCACAGGCCTTTCAAGAAGTCCATTGCGCCATTAAAATTGATCCAATCACTATTGGATATTTACACTGTCGCCAAAAACTTAAACCCTTCCCCAAACTTGACACAAAAACATGAGCATAAATGGTCATTAAATTATAATAGGGTATCGACACCACCTACTTGGTCCCTCAGCCTTACCAGTTTGAACCTAACAATCTTAACTGTGAAATTCTATATCTTGTTTGAAGAATTAACTCCTAATTGGTAAAGAACAAACATTCACAAAATTATTATACCGGATGTGTGTTTTCACGATAGGTTCTATACATACCTCTCATATATGAAGTGGTTCCATTTGCAAGAAGCTTATTCCTCTGAACTCATCTTTACTCTAGCCTTTAATGCCGGTTAAGCAAAAGTGGATCCAGTTTCACTTTCTTTTATCTGCAAATAAGAGAAATACATTTGACGTCAAACAAGAGAAGAACAAAAAGAATATTACAAAAGGGTAACACAAAATTGAGTGAATCAATAGATGACCAATCTGATACAATAAATTACCCATTTGTTCAATCGATGAGGCATCTGTTGCAACAGATGGATGACATGTTGCAACAGATGGGTCATCTATTGGAATAAATCAAACCAGCCTTGCTACTGGTTTGATTTCTTCAAACAATTGCTCCGTCTTTACAAAAGGGTAACACAAAATTGAGTGAATCAATAGATGACCAATCTGATACAATAAATTACCCATTTGTTTAATTGATGAGGAATCTGTTACAACAGATGGATGACATATTACAACAGATAGGTCATCTGTTGGAATAAATCAAACCAGTCTTGCTACTGGTTTGATTTTTTCAAACAGTTAATTTGTCTGTTCCAATAGTTGATTCATCAGTTGCAACAGTTGAGAAAACTGTTGGAACACCACCACCAACAATATCAACAACAAAGAAACAACACCATATGTTTCAACACCATCAACAACACAAACACCACACGTTCCAACACGACTTCCCCCTAACAACAGCACCAGCAAAGTAACAAACAAAAGACATAAAAAACTATACAGATAACAAGACTTTTTAAGTTCTCCCAACAGATGACTTTTTTTTGTATATTTTAATAAAAACAACGATTCGTTCATTCAAGACTTAAAAGTCACCTTTTCTTTAATTTTTTCAATAAATAGAAAACTGGTAATGGGTAAATCATTAATAGCAACAGATGTAAATATCTAATTTAAATGACATACAAAGAAGAAGACGAGATGGAAAGAGCAATAGTAAACCATACCTACAATGTCAAAAAAGCAAAGGGATCATAATATCCAGTTCAATAGAGAAAAGATATTGATCGATTGAGATTCGAAAGGATCCTCATCCGAAAGAAGAGAGAAAAGAAAGGAAAAAAAGAAAGAGAATTAAGAATAAAGAAGTGAGATAGATGAGTTGAGTCTTACTTTATGGATGAAGGAGTGAATATTCTAGCTATGAGTTTTAAATATTCATTAATAAATTTTGAGGGGCACGAGAAGACGGTGACATTGAAAAGACTAGATAAGACTACTCACTTAGGAGATTTTTGAGTTATCCAAGTAATATTTTTTACCTCCTTAGTATTTTATCTTTTTTATCTCGGACATAAAATACCTAAATTGCTTTAAAAAAAGATCTTAAAATATCTAAGTGCAGCAGATGACAATTTCTATTTGAATTTTTCCAAAGCTCGGTCATTTGTCGCAATAGATGACTTAATCTTTATAAAAAAACAGTGAAAGATTCGCTCGGCATTGTCAAGCTCAGTTGGAAAAAAAAATAAAGAAAATAAAGACCAAATGCAAATAATTTGAAGAATTTAGATAGATAAAAAAAGATAACGATGAAGAAGAAGATTTGGGAATTTAGGGTTAAATTTTAGGAAGAAGATGAATATATAAGACAATGGGAAAAAAAATCGTTGGGGGCCAAATCAGACGCCAAGTTAGCAAAAATGGGGGTGCAATGAGCCTTAACTACGTGAATTACACGCAAGAAGCCAATAGGGCAAAAAGTGCTAAACTGACACATTTGATGCCTATTTTATTTTACATGTTTAAAATGAACACTGTTTACTTGATGCGTATTTTATTTTAGGTGTTTGAACTGAACACTGTCGATGAGTTTTGCCTTTTTTATTTCAATTCACTTTTAATTTTTTTGCATGTAGTGACAATTTTTTATGTTCAATGAAAGTTGAATTTTTATAATGCAACAGATTCTCCATCCGTTGTAACAGATATTCTACCTGTTCTGACATATAGTTTATCTGTTGCAATAGGTTAGTCATCTGTTGCATTATGTTGATGTTTCTACCTAAGTCTATCTGTTGTAATAGTGGGAAGACCTATTTGATAAATTCCAACAGATTACCTACCTGTTGCAACATATATCTAAATCTATTTGATATTTTCCAACAGATGTGTCGTCTGTTGCAACAAATATATTATATGTTGCAATATTTGAATCTAATATTTCATTTCAATTAATGAGTTCAAATCTAAGGAAAAATAAAATTCATAGACAAAATGAAATAAATCGAAGCCTTCAGAAATTAGCTAAAATAAATCAACGAATAAATGAAATATAAAAAAATTATTATGGGTACAGATCTCAACAAATACATCAACAATTTAAGTATTGATGCCAAGGATTCCTAAGGAGGGCTGAGTCTATTACTTTGATAGGCTCAAGCTATAAAAATCTACTCAATATGAATAAGTTGTTCTTTATTCGGTGCTATAAAATTCAGCTTTGATCATCTTGGATCTTTATTATCGCTTACGTATGGTTTCTGCACTTTTTGTTCTCCGTATTTTGATAAAAAGAGTATCATATTGTCAATGATGTTCTGCAATAGCTTCTACATCCACCTGAAAAGCCAGAATTAGTCAATGTTAATTACGGAGATACAATAAAATGGAAAATGATAACTCATCTGTTCTAGCAAATCAAGAAGGTATTCCTCCTGGTTTAAATTATCCCAAATAGATTATATTTCTGTTGCAACATTGAATCAATTGTTAGGATAAATTTCTACATGAGAAAGACCTGTATGATAATTTCCAATAGATGAACTAATTGTTGTAACATATGACTCATCTATTGCAGCAGATAGGTCATCTGTTGGTATAAATAAAAGTGGTACGAAGAGCTGTTTGATTTACTAAAATAAATGAGAAATATGTAGCAATAAGTACTTTATCTGGTGCAATAAGTTAGTTAACTGTTGCAACAAATGTATATATCTATTTAATAATTTTCAGCAGATGTGTCATCTGTTGAAACAGATATGTATCTGTTTGTTAGTTGGAAGATATATATATATATATTCACCTTTTTCATCTCGTTCTGCTCTTCTTTGGAAATTGTATATTGCGCAGTGCAACACACGAATAGAGGAGTTGGAATTTTGCTTTTTTGGATGCTTGATAATGCCTTGGAAGTCACTTTTCTTCTCCTCTTAGCCTTAATCTCTAATGAAGTGGATGGATATAAAATCCTTTTTGATGGAATGACACCCCTTTTAGATGTCAATTTCTTTACAGAAGCAGTTAATGTATTAATAACATTAATCACTACATTATGTTTTGCCCTGCATTGATAACATTAATCACTACATCATGTTTCGCCATACAGTCTTGACATTTGTATGCAGAACATTCGCTGGGAGAGGCAAAATCTGTATAACCAGTATGATCATACTCATAATGGTTTGTTTTAAATACTGTAAGAGGAGCATCATTAGCACCAACAGCAGCACCACTACCACTAGCAACAGCTCCATCACTACTAAGACCATCAACAACAACAAGCCCACCCCCCAAAATTATTTTTCTTGTAATGGCTATTGCTCCAAATAATTTTATTTTTATTCTGTCAACGACCTTAGGATTCGATAAAGTTTCTACAGACCATAAAGTAAAAAATGGCATCTTCAACTCTCGATTGGTCGGAACTAGCGATGGATGCACAATCTAACATAAATCATTACATATATTAGAATGATGATTAGATCATTAAAAAAAATCATTAATTAAAATAAAAACTTAATTATAATTATACTTACTGCATCCTTTGGGGGGTTGAAAAGATTAAGAAATTTTACATTTTTATCAGTTTTAGCCGACAACCATCTCAAGATTCTTGAACAAGAAATTTCTTCCTGGTAGTTCACTTGTTGTCTCAAATAAGGAATGACTTCAAACACCCAAGCCTATAAAATAATACCAATAAATCAAAATCATTATTGAGTAAAACAATGAATGATATCATAATAAAAAAAAAAGAAACATTTACCATGAAAGCCCATTGAAAGCCATAAAAGTTGACTGTCTTTAGTGCTAACGGAGTCAACAAATATTTAATAGTTATTTTGAAGCTTTCATAACCCCAAGGATAACTGTTAAATGCCTCAAGATCCTTAGAGAGCTTTATTAAACCAATGCTTATGTTGTTGTTAACGTCTCTCGCCCAAAGAATATTATGTACAAACCAAACTAAGCACAATGATTGCTTGTGCTTCTTTGAAATTCTTTTACTTTTCAATGCTTCTATCAAATTTTTATTTTTGAAGCTTGGACCAACAATGGACACCAGATCCTCACGATCACATGACTTGCCTTTGCCTTTGTTGGGTGTACGGGGTGCTTTTTTTTTAGTTAGGATAGGTATAACATGAGAAGGAGAATGAGGAAAACATTTTAGTCCAATAACTATGGAAAACAACTTCCAACCAAAACAAACAGGCATGCCACAGTAATTTATCCCTACCTAATCCATCTTATCTTTGTTTTCATACATAAACCTAAGCTTGAGAAGTTTATATATCATTTTTATCTGGAACGAGCATTATTGTCCTCCGGTAAATCAAGATATTTCCTAAAGCAGCTGTCCCTGAAATAAGCATCCAATTTTTGTTCTCAAAGTATTTTTCTGAAGGCGTCAAAAGATTATCCCATGGCTAACTTAACCACAAAATCACCCGTTAAATCCATGGCACCATTACACTACATTCTCATAGGATAACGATCAATGCTGAAGGTTTTGACCAACTCTTTGGTGGAAGGGCTATTAGCATTTAGATCATCTCTTTTAAAATATTTCTCCTCCCCGTATTAATCATATTCTACTCCTGATTGAAATAACGCTTGTAAAGCAAGCTCATAGAGTGGTGGATGTAGCCTAGCTGCTTCACATATTCCTTTACTTGGACTTAATTAGATTTTTGTTCTTTTAGGAGCCATAATATAAAACTAACAGGAACATAAAAAATATATTGTAGTTGATTAATTCATCATTAAAAATGGACAACAGTAAATCTAACAAGCAAAACAGTAAAATAATAGTTCCAACAGATCACTGATCTGTTGCACCAGGTAGTATATCTATTGCAGTATATAAACAACTTGTTGCAGTAGATGAGTAATCTGTTGTAACAATACAAAATATATCACTCATCTTTTAAGACAGATGAATGGTCTGTGTAATAGATTACACATTATTATAATATATGAGTGATCTGTTTGAACAGTTAAATAACCTGTTATAACAGATGAGTAATCTGTTGCAACAATACAAAATATATCACTCATGTGTTAATAAAAATGAATGGTCTATACAACAGATCACACATCTGTTGTAATATCATCTGTTGCAACATCTGAGTGATTTGTTGAAACAGTTAAATAACCTATAGTAATGATTGAGTAATTTGTTGTAATAATACAAAATATATCACTCATCTATTGAGAAAGATAAATAATCTTTACAATAGATCACACATCTATTGCAATATATAAGTGATCTATCAGAATAGTTAACTAACCTGTAGCAATGGCTGAGTAACTGTTGCGACTATACAAAATATATCACTTATCTATTAAGAAAGATGAATGGTCTGTGCAATAGGTCACACATCTATTGCAGCACATGACTGATCTGTTAGAGCAGTTATCAACGGTTAATATTATTTAGATTTTATCCAACAAAAGGGTCGTCTATCATGGCAGATGAATGATCAGTTGGAAAAATCAAGTCTTGGACATATCTTGTTGGAAGAGTTGATAGGATTTTATCCAAAAGAGGTTCATTTGTTGCATCAGATATTTAATCCGATGGTTTCTCCATTGCATCAGATGGTTAATCTGTTACATCAGATTTTTTATTCGATGATTCCTCTGTTGCATTCGATAGTAAATTTGTTGCGTCAGATGGTTAATCTGTTGCAACATATGATTAGTCTGTTGCTTCAGATAGTTAAACTATTGCATCATATGCTAAATTTATTGTATTAGATTTTTTTATCCGATGGTTTCTCTGTTGCATCAGATGATTAATCTGTTGCGTCAGAATTTTAATCTGATGGTTTTCCTGTTACATTAAATGGTTGATCTGTTGCATCATATGATAAATATGTTGCATCAGATGGTTAATATGTTGCACCAGATGGATAATTTGTTGGAGAAAAAATTAGTAGCACGATTTTGTTCAACAGAAAAATAACAATACCACCATTTTTACCAAGAACAAGAACAGAACAAATCAACCCAAATCGTTGTTTTGTTTCTATAAACACAAACAACAAAAATCAAACTTCATAAAAAAAGCAACAAACAACAAAAAATCATAATTCACTTTGAAAAGAAAAGAGAAAAAATACCAGAAATTAGAGTTTTATTCAAACCGCATTTTAAATTAAAGCAACAAATATTAAAATTGTTAACCAATACTATAAGAGAAGTTGGTTCAAGTTCCTCGTTTTCTCAAAACTAAAAAGTCCATAATACTTTACCTGTGAAAGAAGAAAAGAAACGATGAAGAATTCAAAGCTGTTGTGGCCGGAAAGCAAGACTGTCACGTTGATTGAAGGTTGAAGTTGAAAGGAAACTCGAAAACTTATCAACAGTCAATATTATTTAGATTTTGTCCAACAAAAGGGTCGTCTATCATGGCAGATGAATGATCAGTTGGAAAAATCAAGTCTTGGACATATCCTGTTGGAAGAGTTGATAGGATTTTATCCAAAAGAGGTTCATTTGTTGCATTAGATATTTAATCCGATGGTTCCTCTATTGCATCAGATGGTTAATCTGTTACATCGGATTTTTTATTCGATAGTTCCTCTGTTGCATCCGATAGTAAATTTGTTGCGTCAGATGGTTAATCTGTTGCAACATATGGTTAATCTGTTACTTCATATATTTAAAATGTTGCATCATATGCTAAATTTGTTGTATTAGATTTTTTTATTCAATGGTTTCTCTGTTGCATCAGATGATTAATCTGTTGCATCAGAATTTTAATCTGATGGTTTTTTTGTTGTATCAAATGGTTGATCTGTTGCATCATATGATAAATATGTTGCATCAGATGGTTAATATGTTGCACCAGATGGATAATTTGTTGGAGAAAAAAATAGTAGCACGATTTTGTTCAACAAAAAAATAACAATACCACCATTTTTACCAAGAACAAGAACAGAACAAATCAACCCAAATCATTGTTTTGTTTCTATAAACACAAACAACAAAAACCAAACTTCAAAAAAAAAGTAACAAACAACAATAAATCATAATTCACTTCGAAAAGAGAAGAGAAGAAATACCAAAAATTAGAGTTTTATTTAGACCGCATTTCAAATTAAAGCAACAAATATTGAAATTGTTAACCAATACTCTAAGAGAAGTTGGCTCAAGTTCCTCATTTTCTCAAAACTAAAAAGTCCATAATATTTTACCTGTGAAAGAAGAAAAGAAACAATGAAGAATTCAAAGCTGTTGTGGTCGGAGAGCAAAGCTGTCACATCGATTGAAGGTTGAAGCTGAGGATTGAAAGGAGAAATTTACAGAACTATTGGTTGGGAGAGAGTTGAGAGAAACTGTAGAGAGAGAGGAGATAGAATGATTGATTTGAATTGAAGAGAGGTCTGAGTTGGGTTGATTTGTATTTTTGAAAAGATTAGAAAATTTTGGAAATATTAATCAAGTCCACAATAAACTTAATCAAGTTTTCTAATTATGTTTGACCCTTTAAGTTGATTAATGCCACCAATCCTTTATTCAAGACTTAAAAGACATTTTTTCTTCAATTTTCTCCACATACTTGACCTATATGCAAAAAAAACGACTTTTCATTTTTTCTTCAATTTTCTCCACATTTGAATTTTTTAAAAGTATCTAAAAATTAGAATTTGACCCAAAACTAATTTTGCTTTTCTATTTTTTGGGAAATTGGATTGTTTTTCAAAAAATAACAATTATATGATCAAATAATTTCTGTCAAGATTTTTTTTTAATTTTTTTTTTTAAAAAACTATTTACACTCTTTATGGCCAAACGGTTCCTAAGAATGCTGATATGGCAACGTTAATCATGGGGAAATAGTCAATTGCCAGGAAAAGAAAAACCTTAGTTAAGCAAAGAGCTGGAGTCAGATACATGGTCCTACATTGTCGATGTAGTCTTAAAGCTCATAGGGCATTGCATGCTTTTGGAGTCGTGTGAAATATTAAATGTAAATGTACTGTTTTGTTAATTGAGGGGAGGTTTGATAGGAGAGATAAGAAATAATTAATTTTGATATTAATGTTACAATAAATTTATTTCATGTTTGATTGGGATAAAATTCATGAAATAACTTATTTCAGAATTGTAGTGTTACTTTTATTCATTTATTCCGAGATTGTAGTATTACTTTTATTCATTCTTGAGGGTGGAATAACTAATCACTGAATAGTAAATAGTAATCTCAAATTAACTTGTTTCCTAACCAAGCAGAAGCCTTAACAGTACTACTTGTCCTTTCAGCAAAGGGGAAATTTATCAACATTAAAATATGACTGCTCATGTTGTGCATGTACGAGAAAAAGAGCTGGGATTATCAGTATTTAGAATTCTTTACTAATCATAGCCTTTGGGATCCTGTAAACAAATTAAGGAAAAGGACATGGACTAATAAAAAAATTCAAATAACCCTCCTTAGGTGACTAATTGCAATTTATAGCATAATTTTCATCTTTGCAAGTTATAGTGGGTGTTTGGATGGACTTATATATTGGTCAAAATAGCTTTTAATCTATTTTGACCTTTTCAAGAGTTTGGTAAGTTTAAAATTTGCTTAAAAAAAGTCAAATTTTGCTTTTTATAAGCCAACAACTAAAGGCTCCAATTCCCTCCTTATTTTTTTTGGCTTATAAGCCATTGTATTTTGACCAATTAAAAGACATTTTTGTCCCTCCATTGTATTAATTGAATATTTCTACTTTTTGTATTTATGGCGAACTTAACTCTAACTATATTAGTACTTCTTTTGTATGAAACTTCAAATTTAAGAAATATGAATTTTTTTATATTATTCTCCTTCTTTAATAAATTCTTTTAAATTTGGACAATTATTATTGTACAACATATGAATTTCTCTAATAAAAAATTAACCCACCAACCAAAATATATGGAGAATACTCATTGAAGATATACAACTTCATAGACGATTAGTGAATGATCCATCTATATTTCACGGCGCAATATTTGTATTCGCCAATGTTTTAATAGTGATAGTCATTACTCAATCAACAAGTAATATATTTTCTAATTAAGAGTCTTTTTATCAAACAAATAGTATCATTTGTGACCAACTATTTTATCTATTAATGTAATTATAATGATTAGCAACGTATATATTTTTCTTAATGATTTAAACTCTTTTAACAAAGAAAAAAGGTTTTTTAGCGCACAAATTAATAGTCATTCATGTAAATATTTTTAATATATATATATATTATATATATATATATATATTATATATATATATATATTAATTTGCATTATTTTAGAAATAAAAATTAATAATAATCAACTTTATATATTGATAACAACTTTAAGGGTATTTTAGATATTTTGACCAAAAAAAAGTGCTTAAAAGCACTTGTTTACCAAACGCATCAATAACTTTTTTTCAGTTTCTGCACTTTTATCCAAACACGTAACTGTTTATTTTTAAAATAAGTTCAATACTTTCAAAAGCACTTTCAAAGAACTTTTTAAAAGCCATTTTTTAGCCCATCTAAATGGGCCCATAGCAAAAAGGGTATAAAAAAGGAAATAAAAAATTATTTTTCTAATAATATAAAAAGAAAAATACAATTTTTATATAAGAAAAAAAGAATTTCATACCCATAAAAGGGATGATAGTTATTGTCAGGATATCAGTCATCCCCTTAATTCTCTCTGAAACGGTTTTACTCCTACTTCATTAACATCCAAATGATTTCATACTTTCAAAATCATTCTTCAACTAACGATTTCTTCTCCTTCATCAGAAATTCTCTTTCTTCTAATTTTTCTTTTGTTCTTTAAAAAAATTTGATATAAGGAGTATTATTAATTTCTTTGTTAAATATCTATTGTATGTAACAACAAAAGATATGTCAATGGATATTAGAGAAAAGAGAAAATACATAAAGTCCCCCTCAAACTTGTCTCGAAAACTCACTTTAACACTGTAACTTACGAGCATTTAAATTCATCCCTAAACAACTTTAAAGTGAATTAAATTCCACCTTATACATACAACACCAATTTCATTGTTGAGAGGTGATACACACGCGTGCCACATAGTGATATGAGTCAAAGGGGCATCATAACTTTCAACGACACCATTGGAGGCCACATACGTAAAGACTCAAGCTTGGGTCTGCATAACCAAGAGGACAAGTGTTGAAGTATGAAGAATAACCCAATTACACTCTAAAGCCGCCCGTTAAGGTCCTTTTTGTCATTGCATGAATCATAGAGGCGCCTATGGAGTGTAACCTGTCATTAAGGGCCTTTTGGTCATTTACTATGTAATAAGTGTAGCCTAAGACTTTAAATAGCTTTCATTAGGTCATTTTACAGCAACTTTGATGAATATTAGTAGCATACTCTTTTAGAGTGTCTTACGAGTGTGGAATCACTTGTGCAAGTGTGGATTCACTTGTGGCAACGTGGAATCATTGTGTTGGCTACCTGTTTAGAAATGAGGATTGCTTGGGGATTCCGATTCCCTTGAGGTCTTTGTAAGAGTGTGGTGTTGTTATTATGGGTTTTAGGGGTTCTAGTGTTTGGTACACACTTTAGTTTCTAAAGCTTGTTATAGCTTATGTCTCACTATCTATCCTTTTCTTTATTGCAAATCGTTGGTGTTGTTCTTGTTGTCTTGTAATCGACTTGTGTTTGCTTTCTTTGTGTTGTTGCTTTCATCTTGTTTCTTGTGTTTGTTGGCTGGTTTGTATCATTTGGTATCAAGAGCAAGACTTGATTTTGTTCTAACAAAATCACTCTTGGGATTGTTGCCTAGAAAATCAACAAAAAAAATAGTGTCTAAATTCGAAAATCTTACAAAAAAAAAACTAGTTGTTCTTGTTTTGTATCTTGGCCGAAATTGTTGTTCTTGTTTTGGTACCTTGGCTGAAAGTTTGAACCTAGGTCGAGGAGGTTTTTTTTATGTGTTTTGGTTGTTTCTAGTGTTAAGACCTTCCTCATTAACACTATTTAAGTCTAGATTTAAATCCTGAGATTGAAAAATGTGTTGTTGTTCTTTGTTGTTTAGGATTGGTGGCTTGAAAAACGTGTTGTTGATAATTTGAGCTTGAACTTGTGTTGTTGATATTTGAGGGTCCAACGTGAACATTATAACTCCAAGATTCAAAAGTTATGTTCTTGGTGTTCTTCACTATCTTCATAACTTGTTGAAGAGAAAGTGGGTGTTTGATCTAAACCCAAGTGGGAAGAGAGTGGAGTCTTTGTTAGTCTTGAAAATACATTCTAACACTATTACAAAAAAGATAGGAGACAAAGGGCTTCCTAAATGTGTCTTGCCAAAAGGGATAAAGGGCACCTACCAAGGCATACAAAAGAGGAAAGAGCCAAAAATCTTTCAAAAAGGTGTTTTGCCAAAAAGCTGCAAAGAATGTCAAACACTTTTTGAAATTGAAAAGGGCTCTAAATCTTGTTGTTTTTTCCCTCCCAATCCGATTTACATTCTTCCAACTTAAAGATTGATCAATACAAATTCTGAATAGGTAAAATTTTTTTTTTCAAAATTTCAACAACCAATGAAAGTCTTCCACGTTATCACCCTACCCAAAATTGGTTAAGCTCAAAATTTTAGATTTTAAGTTTTTTTTCTTATTTCTTTAGTTGCATTGCTTGATTCTAGTACTAATTAACAATTAGTAATTACCTACTAGGTTGTGGATTAGTCTTTTGAATCTATTTCTTGTTGTCATCTTTCTTTGTAAGCTTTTATCTTTTTGATTCGTTGTAGTTTCTTGCCTCAAGTTCTTACACATTTTCTTTGAGTCATTTCAAATAAGGATCTATTCCGATATCAAGCCACAATTGGAACCAAGTAACCTAATTGGAGTATAAACGAGATACCAATACTTGTGAGGCCAATTGAGTGACGTTTCAAAGTGTAAGAGCTTGAGAGTGTGTGAGGTTGATTTATTACCCTTAACTTATTTGTTATTTTTGTTTTGTTTAGTGTTTCTTAATAGGTAATATATCATCAGGAAAGGTAACCATTAAATATTTGATGGCAGCCATAATAAGCATGAAACATGATGTTAATAGCCCATTTAAATCTCTTGAAGGAAGAATGGAGAGCATAGAAAACTCCCTTTCCAAGAAGTTGGATAACTTGGTAGAGCATCCAAGCTTTCCTAAATCCACCCTTCCCGCTCCACCAAATTGTCAAGTTTCCTTGAGTGGACATTCTCCAAATGAGCTACAAGGTAATCAAACTAACTCTTGAACTCTAGTGAATGAGGCTAGTAGCCAACTATGTGTGAATGATAGTTTGTCTTTAGGTGAACCGAATGTTCCTTCACTTTATGATGATAATGTACAACTTGAGATTGTGGATACACTAATTGATCCTAATGATGACAAAATTGATTCTTCTATCAAGATCAATTTGTGTCCACCTAGTGTTGAAGCCATTGTGACAAGTGACAGTACATTATCTTGTGGAAGTCATGAAGACCAACTTGTGTGTGAAAATTGTGATGTTGAAAATATTGGTCGATTGAATGGGAATAACCTTCTAATTGCCTTTGTTGTTGATAATGCTAGAATAAAGAGTACAAATGATTGTATTGGTAGTAATCTTGGGGAAAGAAAGTGTTTCCTAAACCCGTGTCCATGGACACTCCTCTCATTTGATCCTGGTGATTATTTGAAATATGGTGATGATGATGTCTTTTGAAATGATTTGAATGTGCACAAAATGTATGGCCTTTCTATCTCGATTTGCAAGTCTATTTGTTGTTCCAAGAAGAGTCTATGTTTTCCACTTGATAAGCAACTCTTTTTCCTTGTTTCTTGTCACACTTATATAGATAGACTAGTTGATTCTTTCTTGGAAGGGTATTCGGGTAAGAGGGAGGTGCGGTATTTGGACATAGTTTCTTGTGATTGGAAGGGTAGTGTAATTCCTGAAGACTCCTTATTTCCACCCTTAGTTGTTCCAACATGTGATGATTTTCTTGGTTATGTTGTTAATGGAACTCACTTAAGGGAAATTCTTGATGTTAGTCATAACCAACTCCTTTGCATTTTAAATGATAACTTTTCTCCCAATATTGTGAAGGATGTTTGGTTATATTTGCAATTTGAGCAACCTTGGAAAGATGCAATGATTGATTGTGCTAACCTTAGCCCTCATTCTATGAGAAAAGTCTATTTGCTTGTGTCTTCTACTCTTTTGAAAGGTTCGGATTCGAGGTCGAATCCTTTTTCAAGAAGGGGAGGATGATACGAGTCAAAGGGGCATCATAGCTTTCAACGACACCATTGGAGGCCACATACGTAAAGACTCAAGCTTGGGGATGCCTAACCAAGAGGATAAGTGTTGAAGTGTAAAGAATAGCCCATTTACACCCCAAGGTCGCCCATTAAGGGCCTTTTTTGTCATTGCATGAAGCATAGAGACGCCTATGAAGTGTAACCTGTCATTTAGGGACTTTTGGTTATTTACTATGTAATAAGTGTAGCCTAAGACTTTAAATATCTTTCATTAGGTCATTTTTAGAAACTTTGATGAATATTGGTAGAATACTCTTTTAGAGTGTCTTACAAGTGTGGATCACTTGTGTATGTGCGGATTCACTTATGGCAACGTGGAATCGTTGTGTTGGTTACCCATTTAGAAACGAAGGTTGCTTGAAGATTCCGATTCCCTTGAGGTATTCGTAAGAGTGTAGTGTTGTTATTGTGGGTCTTAGGGGTTCTAGTGTTTGATACATACTTTAGTTTCTAAGGCTTGTAATAGCTTATGTCTCACTATCTATCCTTTTCTTTATTGTGAATCGTTGGTGTTGTTCTTTTTGTCTTGTAATCGGCTTGTGTTTGCTTCTTTTGTGTTGTTGTTTTCATCTTGTTTCTTGTGTTTGTTGGCTAGTTTGTATCACATAGTCATCACCTCAATGATACATGGACGACATGTCAGATACTGAAGAAATTCAATTTTCATTTCTTTTTTTTTCGCCCATGTCATTTTTATTCTTATTTTTACTATTCATCTATCTTTTTTATTCTTCTTATTCTTCACCATCTTTGTAAATACAAAGCTAAAGGTTAACCTTGACAAAGAAAATTTAATACTCACAATATAATTCTAGTAATTTGATAAATGATGTGTGTAAAATAGAGAAAGGGTGAAATACAAATATCAACTTGAAATTGGAGTTGATGGTACTACTCTTTCTCATATACTTGCAATGTCGTTCAATTTTCTTGTTTGCTTTCTGACTTACTATTTTCATATTTCTATTTCTTCCTTTAAAAGCTAAATCTTAAAAATCATGTTTTTTTGAGTTAGTGAAGAACTCCTGACGATTGCTGCAATGGCGATTATCGGAGTTTGGCACAAAACACAGCATGTCTGAATGTTTTCAAATCCTTCACGGAGGTTGGCCTTAAAAGCAAAAAGTACAAAATTTATTAAAAGAAAGAAAATAAAAGAGAAAGAGAGTTAAGAAAAAAAATTGACCAGCGTTTTGACCACGATCTCACAGCGGCTGGTCGCGCGCCGAGTTCTTGGCAATGAAGAAGGAGAAAAAAATAGGGATGGTGTGAGGTAAGTGGTGATTGAGCTTTATTGGATCGCTATCCATGTTTTCGAGGAGATCCCGTCAACAGTGAAAAAAAAAGAGGGTTTTGAGAGAAAGAAGGGATGGAATAGGTCATTGGAAAGAAGACAAAGTGGGGCCCACTTGATTTTTCCCCTTTAATTTTTGCTATTTACGCACTGAGAATTATCTGATTTGCCACGTCAAGGTGATAATTAATCCACTTTGAAGTTAGTTAGGGGGAAATATAAATACTCGTAAAGTTACGATGTTCAAGTGAATTCTGGATACAAGTTTGAGGTTTTTTTTAATGTATTTTCTCTAGAGAAAATGCTGAACAATCCTTTATTTGTGTTGGTAACAACATAAACAAGGATTTGAATGTAGATCGGAATCTTTCATAAGAATAATATAGTGAAAATTATCTTTTATATACTATTAGACTGTTTCGTGTATGAAATCTGTATAAAATCAGTATGAAATATCAATATTCCATTCAAGGTTTATAAAAATAGTTTCTTACATGTTATATTTAGGTGAATTGAGTATAATGATCACATAAGTTGGATTAGAAACCGATTTTCACCAAATATAATACGTTATTATTTATTTTCGTTTATGAAATAAATATATGTATTTTTAAAATTATTTCGCGTATGAAACTTGTCTAATATCAATATTACATTCAAGATTTATAAAATAGTTTCTTACATGTTATATTTATATGGAATGAGTATAATGTGATTGTGATATTCAATTAAGAAGATATACTTAAGATTATAAACTAAATGAAATCACTTTATAAAAGTAATTGTTTTACATGTCACATTTGCATGAAATGTGTATGAAATAGATATATAAACTGATATTTATGAATTGTGATATTCAATTTAGGTGATACCAATTTATATATTCACTCCATACACTACTTGCTTATCTCTTTGAATCAAAATTCTATCTCATCTACTTTTATATTAAATTAAAATTTAATGGATACTGCCACCTTTCGTATTGAAAAAAATTAAGATTTATAAAATAAATTGCATTACATCTAGTTCTTCAATAATAGAAGAATTAAAAAAATATTATGGTAAAAAAATAAAATTTGTGATTATTTATGAAGGATTTTGATTGATTCTGAGGAAATATATATGAAAAATATATAAAGTAAAACGAAGTGAAAAGAGAGAGAAGGAATCGTGTAATTTATGAGAGAAAATAATAAATTTGGAGTTTTTTGAAAAAGGTAAGAAGGATAATAAATAAAGATATAATATTGAATAGATTTTACTCCTCCATAATTATCCATATAGTTACTAAGGAGGAATTGAATACTTAACCCTAAAAAAAGGAGTTACTTTTACTTAAAAATATTTAACCATTTTTTTTTTAAATAAATAAATTAGTTTTTTTTTTTTAAAACGTTGCTACAACTTGCAATTAAAATAATTATCTAAAAGTGTTGTTATAACTTGCAATTTTCTATCTAATAAATGTATAAGGGATAATTTTCACCTCAGAAAAATATTGGCCCATGTTTGGGTCTATAGATATTTTACGTCCTATCGGCCAAAGTAATGTCACTTAATGGCCATTGGGTTATTCGACCATATTGGTTATTTTCAGCCTTTTTCAACTTGGGTCATTCGACCTTTTCTAAAGATGTTTTCAGTTATTTTTTTTTGCTACAAATTTTTTAACTGAAAATAGTCTACTTTTTTTGATTGTTTAAAAATAATAATTAAATATAACTGTATAATAATGATATAATTGTTATATAGAATGTATATCAATATATGATATATGTATAGAAATTGTATAGTTTGATAGAACTATACAATTTCTATCATATATATATATAATTGTATAGGATGTGTATAGAAACTTATAGTTGTTGTATAAAATACGTATCCGAATAGTAATTGCAGCTAAAGGTTGTATAAAATGTGTATAAAAATTATATAATTATTGCATAAAATGTGTAAAAAATAATTATATAATTAATATATAAAATGTGTATCAAAACTGTATAATTATTCATAGAATATAATTTTTTATATATGATATGCTAAAAGTTTTATAATTGTTGAATAGAATATGTATATATATAGAATGTGTACAAAAATACTGTATAAAATATGTATATGTATAAGATGTGTATAGAAAATATATAATTATTGTATAAAATATGTATCTAAATAATTATCTATTTATATGTTGATTATACATGTATAGACACTAATTATATAAAAGATAGAAGTGAAGAGTTTGGGAGGAGGGGAGGGGGAATATGAAAATCACATCTGATTGTTAAAGAAATTAAAAAAACAACAAAAAGAACAAAAAATAAATAAAGAAGAAGGAAGAAGGAAGAAGGAAGAAGTAGCAAGCAGAAAGGCCAAATGGCTATATAAGGAAAATGCAAAACTAATGGCCACTCGGTTGGTAATTGTTTTGATCGAGTGGCCATTTTTTTCCATTCCCCCCAAAATTAATCCCTCTTATCCCCAAAAAGAAAATTCTAACAAAATAAATGAATTTTTTAAAGATCAAAGATGTAGTATTAATTATTTTCCAGGTTAAATTAACTAATTATTCTTTAATTTATATCATTAACTAACTTTATTAAAAGTTTTTTTTTTTAAATTAAGGGCGGGCTTATAGCCCACTTTATTAAGAAAAACCAAGTCCAAATATTTATAAATCGATTAGCAACTACGTGAAGTTGAGTCGCTTCATCTTCCTCAATCGAGCCTCCACATTCCCCTTGCTGTAGAGATGAATTGATGTCAAAATCTTGTGAACTCCATTGCAACTCGTAGCTCAACCATTCAGATCTTCTCAAATATAAGTATCTTCTTCTTGTTGTAAGAGTTTGTCATCATCTTAAAAATCTGAAATTCGATACTTACTTTTCCTCTGATTTGGTTATAAGGCATGCTCCCCTCTCTTTTGATCAAGAAATCGGATATCTTTGACTGAATGTATCATAATAATTTAAGTAAATTTTGTATCGATTGCACTTCCACTCACCTAAATCTCTCACCAGATGCTATGTAATCGATTCCGTTGGAATAGAACTCCAAGTACTTAACTTTATTTTAATTCATGTTAGATAAAGCTCTGATTTTCTCTCAAAATGAAAATTACTAGTATGCAGATTTACTTATCCCTTTCCAAAGGAATGGACCTCTTAGAGATTAATACCACTTTTACATTAGTTTAAGCAAATCTACAAGACCTAGTAATATTTCAATTACTTTATTAGTCTGTACATACAAAACCTGTGTTTCTGTTTGCATTTTGTGGTTCAGTTGAGCCTCCCCTATCTGATTCCTTTACTGTCCTTGGGAGTTCTAAGTGATGATTCAAAGTACCTGAACTAATATGGTGCTTGCTGTTTCATCTTCCTGACTCTAAGATGTGGTACCTGTTGCTTGTCATGCATAGCAATTGCCTTAGCTCTCCTTGGTAACTCCATGAAAGTATTAAAGTTAGTTGTACCTACAAAACTAAAACATCAGTTAGCCAAATAGTCTGCTAGAGAATTTCCTTCTCTGTAGGTATGTTGTACTTTGATCAATTTCACCTCCATCATTTGTTGTATCCTTTTTATAATTTCAATTATGCTCCAAGGAATCTTCCATTCCCCTTTCACCATCTTAGCTAGTGTAAATGAGTTAGTTTCAATCTCTAAGTCAACAAATGATGCTCAACACAATAGCTGCATTCTTCTTTCATGGCTAGTGCTTCTACATAAATACTTGTATTTTCTTGCATAAACCAAATCACCCTCATCATTTCTAATACAAAATGCTATTGAACTTTTATCAGGATTTCATTTTGAAGTGCCATCAGTGTTGCACTTATACCATTCTTGTGCAGGTTTTTTCCATTCAACTACCTCTGTTTGGACTCTCTGCATGTACCTCTTCAAAAATTCAACAAAAGAAGCCATCTGTTAGGTATTTCCTTTAACTAGGGATACCTTACTAGGGTTAAATGATGTAGATTTTCATCAATTTCGAATGACCCTATGCATTGACATGAAACCTCTATGATTTATTCTGTTTCTCCTTTTCCATAACTGCCAACATATGAAACCTGAAATATCCTGAGCAATAGGTTTAATTTTGTCCTCAGGGGGTGCGGATATCTGACGTATGAAATAGATTTATTAGGTATCTAGTGAATCTATTTTTCTGTGTGCGTGGATATTTCATAAATTTTGTTTCAATATCTTTTAATGATTTACTTTTTGCGTAAGATATATTCATTAATTTATTTGGTTTATTATTTTATCCTGTAGTAATTGCAGAGTTACAAATTTCTGTATAATAATTTATCCTAACTGTACTGTAATGTATATCTAATTCTAGATTTTCAATGTTATTTATTATCTTGTGTTGTTCTTCTCGTAGTGAGTTTTTTAAATTATATAAACTATCACATGTACTTTTTTCTAAATTTTCTAAGGTTTCTTCTATCCATATTAATTTTTCTTTTAGATTTTCCATTATTTCCCTTATTTGGTTTTTATATAATTTCATTATTTAGATTATCTTGATTTTCTCTAGTTTTTCTAATATATTCTAACATCTCTTAATCTGTATAATATCCTTCTGAGTAAATTTCTTCGTATAACTGTTCTAGCCAATTTATGGTTTCAATTTCATAGTCTATTACTTTTTCTAATATTATTTTCTTAATATCTATTATTTCTATATCTTTAAGTATATATAAGATTAAAACTTTAAGATAATCTAGATGATCTATCTTTTAAAATTGATTTTATTGTAATATTTTGTAGTTGTTTGTTTTAGCCTTAGTAGTTCTTGCATATTTTTATTAAGAAATTCTATGTATTTTATATCTTTATTTTCCATGTATTTATTTTTATCTGTTTTTCTAGTAATTGTATGTTTCTTATATCTTTTTCTAAAAATTCTATGTAATTTATCATGGTAAGTATTTGTAAGAGTAATTAGGTAGGTATGGTATATAATTTACTCTAGTCATGTAATATTTACCAAATGCATTTTCTAATATAATTTTTCTTATATCTACTACTTTTATATCTTTAAGTACATACAAAATAAGTATTTTAAATTTATCTACCATCACATCAGATAAATAATTATTCATTTTCATAAAATTGTTTTTTTCAAAATATTTCCTTCAACCATGTACATAACAAAATATGGTCATCTTAGATTACTATATACTAGATTATTCTTAAATAATATATTCTTCGGTCACTATTAACATGGTAATCCGGATACTTTTTCCCTTAAACAGGGATTTTATGAATGGAACGTATTACCATTTGGATATAAAAATGCACCAGGTAGATATCAACATTTTATGGATAATTATTTTAAACAATTATCTAATTGTATAGTATACATAGATGATATATTATTATATACAAAACCAGAGAAGAACATTTAAAATTATTAGAACAGTTTACAGATATAATAGAAAAATCGGAAATAAGTCTAAGCGAAAAGAAAGCTGAAATTATGAAAAACCAGATAGAATTTTTAGGAATACAAATAGATAAAAGTGGAGTAAAAATGCAACAACATATAATACAAAAAATAATAAATTCGAAAGAAGAATTAGATACAAAGAAGAAATTACAATCATTTTTAGGATTAGTAAACCAAGTAAGAGAATATATTCCAAAATTAGCAGAAACTTTAAAACCACTACAGAAAAAATTAAAAAAGGATGTAGAATATAACTATAATGAAGAATATAAAAAGCAAGTTCAAAAAATAAAATTACTTTGTAAAGAATTACCAAAATTACAATTTCCAGATGAAAATAGAAAATTTATATATATAGTAGAAGCAGATGCTAGTGAATATAGTTACGGAGGAGTACTTAAATATCGATATGAAGCAGAAAAAATAGAACACCATTGTAGATACTACTTAGGTACGTTCAATGAGACAGAAATAAAATGGGAAATAAATAGGAAAGAATTATGTTCATTATATAAATGTTTGTTAGCATTTGAGCTATATATTGTATATAACAAGTTTATTGTACGAACAGATAATACACAGGTACGCTGGTGGTTAACAAAGAAAATACAAAATTCAGTTACAACAAAAGAGATTCGAAGACTAGTCTTGAATATATTAAATTTCACATTTACAATTGAAGTAATCAGTACTAACAAAAATGTTATTGCAGATTACATATCAAGACAAAGCTACACAGACTGAAATAATAGAAGAAGATACTCTAGAAAAAATACTTAACACCCTAACTACGCTTTCAATGAAAGTGGACAGTATGGGTAATGAGATAGAAAAGCTAAAGACTAATGAAGATAAACTGAAGTCTATAGCTACAAATTAGCTAACTCAGCAGTATGCAGAGCTATGTCGATCGGAAGACATTAAAGTTCCAGAGCTAGAAAGAGACGTTGGGACACTCCATAAAACCCTGGCATAGTCCTTAGGGATTTTTCTCCGTTTCCGCTTTGTTAATAAACTTCTTAACATATTATTCTTCGAATAATTCTACTATAAAGTAACTAATATGAATTTATTTTATCATATCATGATTGTTGGGAATTATGAATTTAGCTATTCATAATCATAAATAAATATACCTATTCGGGTAGTGTTGATATTTCTGAAGTTTGTTCCTCCATAGCTTTTTCTATTGAAATATGTTTGTTTTTAATTAACTGAGTAAAATATTTATTGTGGAATGGAGAGAGTATTTGCTTCAACGCATGAAGGCTTGCTTTGCAATGCCTTCGGCTTTCTTTATTTATAGAATGAAATCATCTTTACAATCTTCACACGTTTTTTTTACAATGCTAAAAAACTATAAAAAGTCAAAAAGGCTACTACCTAGACCTATAGCCTTTTGAAAATTCTAAGTCTAGTAAGTTAAAAAGTCTACATATAGGAACAATAATTACAATTCTTTTACGTAAAGACAAAATCTATACAATGATCATAAATAATTTAATATCTTGTCTCCGTTGATGTTATCATATCTGCTATATCTCCATTATTGCTTCTTATCTTATTTTTCCAGCTGACATTTTTTCTCCTTTTATTCTAGATGTACTTCTGGAATAATGTTATCTTCTCCATTACACCTTGAATATTGGTGATCCGGATATTTGTGTCCGATTATTTTATAATATCTTGTCAGTAGTCCATCTGAAATAAATCCTTTTTTAATTGCTCTTGCGGTAGATTGTTTTTCTGGGTTAAGTAATGTCACTATCCATTAGTATAATTATTTGCTAGTTCTTGGATAATCATAGCTAGTCCAATAAGTCGTTTATTTGCGTAGAAGTCGGGTATCTCAATTCTGGGTATCTCCGATTGCTGTGTAATATCTTCTGGTATGATCATATCTCTAGTTAGTCCTATCTTTACAACTTGTATAACTGGTTTTATTTCGTCATATAGTATCTCTGCCGGTGCAGTATAACACTTTATGTAAAATAGATTTTCTTTCGTTATCCTTTTGTAGGTGGTGAATATCTTGTGTAATTCTTCCATAGCTGTTAATTCTTCTCCATCTTGGGTATATATGGTGTTTAATAGTCCATAGTCAAAACAGGTTTTTACTAGGCTTGGGTTAGTTTTGGGTAGTGCAATTAGTTTGTTATATCCTTGTAATTTTTGGGTTATATAGTTGGTGTTTGGTTCTTTGATGTTTGTAGCTCTGGGGTTATGGTTTAGAAAAGTTTGTACTCTGTAGATATTTTCTATGTATTTCTGGGCGGTGTAGTTGTAAACTTTTTTATCTTGATTTAGGCTATCTCGGTATGTGCTAACTTGTGGGGGTATGAACAAGTGGTCTTTTTGTGTTTTTGGTGTAAATGGTTTTTCAAATATTTTATTCATATTCATATTCTGGTATCTTGGTCGATTAACTCCTTTGCTTGTACCCAGATGCTAGTGAATATAGTTACGGAGGAGTACTTAAATATCGATATGAAGCAGAAAAAATAGAACACCATTGTAGATACTACTCAGGTACGTTCAACGAGACAGAAATAAAATGGGAAATAAATAGGAAAGAATTATGTTCATTATATAAATGTTTGTTAGCATTTGAGCCATATATTGTATATAACAAATTTATTATGGGAAAAACATAAAACTACTATAAAAATTGAATTAATAGATAAAAATAGCATAATAACCCAAAAACCATTAACATATAATTTTGACGATTTAAAAGAATTTAAAATGCATATAGATGAATTATTAGAAAACATAATAGTCCAGCATTTATAGTAAATAAACATAGTGAACAAAAAAGAGGAAAAAGTAGGATGATAATTGATTATAGAAATTTAAATGCAAAAACTATAACATATAATTATCCAATACCAAATAAGATATTAAAAATAAGACAAATACAAGGATATAATTATTTTAACAAATTCGATCGTAAATTAGGATTTTACCACCTAAAGCTAGAAGAAGAATCTAAAGAATTAACCGCATTTACGGTACCACAAGGATTTTATGAATGGAACGTATTACCATTTGGATATAAAAATGCACCAGGTAGATATCAACATTTTATGGATAGTTATTTTAAACAATTATCTAATTGTATAGTATACATAGATGATATATTATTATATACAAAAACCAAAGAAGAACATTTAAAATTATTAGAACAGTTTACAAATATAATAGAAAAATCGGGAATAAGTCTAAGCGAAAAGAAAGCTGAAATTATGAAAAACTCTTTTGTAATACATAGAAATCTATTGAAAATCTTATGCAGATCATACGTAATACACTTTGGAGGTACCACAGCTGATAATAAATACAAAGACAGACTTTGTAGTACACTGATAATTATAACTGACTTTCCCCCAAAAGAGAGTAGCTTACCGTTGCAGTTTTTTCACCTTCTTAAAAGGCATGCTTCTTCTAAAAAAATTACTCCTATTTATTTTGAATCAGAGGGAGCGGTGCCTTAACCTTTGTTGGTAAAGTGCAATTTGGAGTACGCTACACATAGTTCATATTTCTGGCACCCTGAAAATTCCTTAGTCACTCAAAAAGAATCCTCCTAAACGCTTTTTGACCTTTTCAAATCACTCATATGAGTTATTTGACCAAGCACAAAATTTTAAGAAAAAAATATATATTTTAAAAATGTCATTTTAAAAATGTAATGAGAGTTCTGTAACTATAAGGGGTCGTTTGGTAGAGTGTATTAAAAAGAATAATGTATGCATTAGTCTTGTGTATTACTAGTACCTTGTTTGGTATATTTTTGTACCCTATGTATAGCTAATGCAATATTATGTATTAAAATGTGTATTATTAATACCTCAAAATTCATGATATTAGTAATGCAATGGATCTAATACATGCATTAGCATGATTAAAGACACAATTATCCCTCAAAAGTTTTTCCACATTTTTTCCAACATATATATGGAGGGTATTTTTTGTAAAAATAATTATGTAATTCATGTTATTTTTAATACATCAAATCAAATACTGCGTTAGAAAAATACAAGCATAACTAATGCAAATATAGCTAATCAAGTATTACTAATACACTATATTTGCATTATTCTTATTTATTCTACAAAACGACCCTTCAGTTCGGGTGCCAAATAAATAGTGCCAATAAAATGATACGGATGGAATATATAATATATATAATATATAATAAGGGAGAATCCAAAGATTTGGTAGTACTTAGTTGGATTTTAACTAATGCTTATCTAAATATTTTGTCATCTTTAGTTAGATTGCAACTAATGCTTATCAATTACTTTAAAAGGTTTCTTTTTCTAAATTTATCTTTTGACATGTTTTTAACTTATTAAATTTCATATTAATTTATTTTTTCTCCTTTTTTCTTTATATTATCCTTGATTTAGTTCAATATTACTTCACATGTTATTATATAATAACTAAAAAATATTTTTATTTTTATAATTTTAAATAATTATATTGACATTTAAAATGCTATACAAAAAATAATGAGTCATAGAAAAAGTGATATTGACACCATAAAAGATATATTTATTCAATTAGATTAAAATTAACTAAAAAATAATAAGAGATAACACCTAGCTTTTTAAAATCTATTTTCTCTCTAATGGAAGTTTTAATAATCTTGTAAGATTTCACTCATTGAAAGAACATCTACAAAAGTATTTTGCTAAATCAGACTTTCAACTATTAATGTTATCTTTATCTATAAATTAACTTTGTTGACGTAATCATACAATAATATGCAACATTAAATATTTTTTATATTACTTAAATATTGTATTTCTTAAAAATAAAATGGGTTAGTCAGTAAATTTAATTGAGGAAAAAGATAATGAAGGTAATTCAACATAAAACAACAATCGTTTTAGATTGTTAAAATCTTTAATTTTAAAAAAAATCAGTAAAACAAAAAGGAGAATAATTTTAGTGTCTGCATTTGTTTGAAATTAAAAGAAAATCTAAAATATACTTTAAAAATGTTGTTTTTTAACTTACAAAAACTTTTACTTCCTTTATTTTAACTTGTTTGCCTGATTTTGACTTAGCCCGAAGTTTAAATGCGTGATAAAGATTTTAAATTTTGTCATATTAAATTGAAGATATATGTGGAAAAAACTAAAATATCCTTTAATCTTGTGGTATTGAACATGTCATATGAAAAAAGATAAATTAAAAGAGTCTGAAAAAAAAAGAAACAAGATATTCTTTTATAAATGAACAAAAAAGAAACTGGACACAAGAAATTAAATAAATATATAATTTAATATTTTAAAAATAGTGAGAGATTATTGAACTACTTTTAATTAATATTATAATATTATAATGTTACATGAACAAACAAAGAAATTATACGAGCCAAATAACACTAGTTATACTTACATGGGGTGAGGGGAAAGAGAAAAGAGAAAAGGTTCGAGTATGCACAAAATATTCAAGGGTAATAAGTGATTTTTGCATGATAGCTATGTGGTTTCTTTAACTTAATTTTTGACATTTAATAATCAGAAATGTGATAAATATATTCTTAGATTATGATAAATGGTATGCATCTGAAAGACTCCTCTACTGACACTACTTTCAAGGTCTCGTCGCTTTGGCGAATCACTTGAGCCCTGATACATTTTCGATGTCATGGAGCTAGATCGATGAGCTATTACATAATTCACTAAGTGATTTCTTAGGGACCTTAACGTATGATCTAGATTGTTCTCTCTCGGATTTGAATTTTAGCACCTCAAAAATCTGTCTGTACAAATAATCTAGGTCTGTATTCAGAGTTTGGAGTACGTATATATCTCTGTTGTCTATGTTTTGGGCTATATATACCCTTTACTCAAATGGCGAAACAGGTGGCTTAATCTTGTACATTTACCCTTTTTTTTTTTGAATTTAAATAATTCGTCCAATTTAGACCCAGAATTAAATTAGGTCTAAATTAATTTAAGGAAAAATAACATAAACATACACCTTAACTTACCATATTTAAATAAATTTTCGCCCTTACAAAGTAATTACAAAAATTTTAATTAATTATGTATCTCCGTTGGATGTTTCAGGAGCTAATTATGTATTTCGATAGACCTAAAATAAAAAAAAAATGTATCGGGAGCTAATTATGTATTTTTACAAATGAAAAAATGTATCTTCATTCGATGCATTATGTATCTCGATAGATTCAGAATTGAAAAAAATGTATTGGGAGCTACTTATGTATCTTTACAATGAAAAAATGTATCTTCGTTAGATGTATTGGGAGTTAATTATGTATCTCGACAGATTCAAAATTAATATTTTTAGTAATTATATAAAATGTTGAAATTTTATGTACTTAAACTCCAAACTATCGAAATTTATGTTGTTTGTCCTTAATTTAATGTATTAATTTCAGATTAATCTATCCTTTTTAGAAGAGAACAATCGCCACCCATCGAAAAAATCATCTCTTGTAAAACCACACCCCTAACGCTTCCTTTCTCCCTCTTTCCGGTGAAATAACCAACTACACCTGAAAACCGCCCCTCTCCTCCTTCTACTCTATGCTGGAGAACCACTGTCTCATCTGTTCATCGCCACTGGAGCTTCGAGCTCCGGTTAACATTTTACCAAATAGCTCCATCACCACCGCAATCAATAGCTTTGATGAGCTCGCCGCGCCTCCAAACCACCATACTACCTCCGTCCTCCCTCTTATCCCACAAATAAAAATGATTATATCAACAACAACAACCACCCGAAATTTAAGACCCAATAACTTAATTTAATATATTAATTTTGGGTCTAAATTGAATGGGTTATTTAAGTTTGGATAAAATAAATAAAAAAGTATAAATGTATAAGATTAAGTCACGTGCCTTGCCGTTTGGTTAAAAAGTATATACATCCCAAAATATAGTTGGCAGGGGCATATATGCACTAAAGTATAACGAACAGTATATGCGTGCCATTTATGATATTTCGTGATTATATTTTTTTGTTTTTCATTTAATAATTAAGCCACAGATATTATCTCAAGATTATTTATGTATAATTTACACAAATACTAAGGAGATGAGGTGGTGTAGGTATGGGAGGGTGAGGTGACGGGATAGGGAACAGACAATCAATGTGGAAAGGGTGGTGTAGCATGGCAATAGGGTCAGTGAGGAGACAAGCAATGTGGTATGTTATTTATGAAATTTATTTTTTCTATCTTCATTAGCCAAATAGTTTCATGATTTTAAATAATTATTTTCCTAGTAAAATACTATTATCAAAACTCAAATTCAAAACTTCCAATTAAAAATGAAAATATAATTACTACCCTACTACAACTTTTACTGATATTAAAAAATATTTTCCTGTATAGCAAACATACTCTAAATCTTTTTTCAACATGGTGAAAGGTAAGGGTGCTCATGATTGTGCTCAACCCCCACTAGATTAACCTCTTCACTGATTGAATTGTTAGGGTGCTCATGAATGTGCTCAACCCCCTCTAGATTAACCTCTTCACTGATTGAATTGTTTCCTCGTCTAAGAATCGAAAATAAGACATTTTCTCATCTTACCAAATTCTGATACTAGTAGTATTGGACAATTTATGAGGGAATAATCTCTTTTTTATTTTAGTACTTTCCATCCCAAGTTATATCCAATTTTAATTATGACAACTCAAGTTATTTAATACGTAAAAGATAGTTTGATGGTTAACCATTTCTATTTATGGCTGCTTTTGTTTCCTGCACGAAAAAAATAATCTTAGAAATATAAGTGGTTCGGAGTTGACAGGGCTAATTTTTGAAGTAAAAATATCAAAGAGGATAATCAATGTTGGAAAAAATCAAATCAGACAACACACTTTAGGCCTAACAATTTAGAAGGCATTGGTGGGCCAGTGACTTGTAAGTTATTGTGGATCCAACGACTTAAAAGTTGCTGAGCCACCAGCGACTTCCTTTATTTTTTTATTCATTCCCAACATTTTTCTACATTAATTTTTTCTCCGTGTTTTGTTTGAGTTAACCATTTCTCTTTCAATTCCTTGTTTCATTGAATAAGTTGTTGAAGTTATCTTTTCGTTGTATAAAAGATAAATTCGGATTCGATTCTGTAAGATATAGTTGATCACCTGTAGCTATGCAAATGTATCCATTATCTCTTATATATGAGTGATTGCAACATCTACTAAGGAACAAAATGAGTTTAAGTAATTCGAAAGACGTGGTGATTATCAGCAGACGATATACGTCTTTTTTAGCCAATGAAGTTACAACATAAGGTGAGACTTGTATTTAAAGTGATGATTCTTTGCCTTTATTTTTTCGTACTTTTGAAATTTTCGATAATCGCATTAACTTAATGAGTTTTGATGTGTGCGTCAATTGAACGTTGTCCTATTGTTCAAGAACCCACCGATAATGAGTTTGATCTCTCTGATACTACATATTTATTGAATTTGAATATTGGTTTTTGAAGGGGTATAGTCCAACAACAAATAGTTGGAGGATTTGACAGGAACTCAAATGATATAAATAACTTGACTCAAACACGAAGAAGAAACTTATAGCTGAAAATAAATAAAAAATTAAAGAAAGTTATTGGTGGATCAGAGACTTGTAAGTCGGCAAGGACATTTTAGCCTATTTTATTTTTTTCAACATTCATTATTTTCTTTGACATTTTTACTTAAAAAATTAACTTTTTCAGCTCCGAACTCATACTTTTGATTACCATTTCCATTTGGCATACTTGTGCGAAAAATTACCTCATCTGATATAGAAGTTATAATATTCCTATAAGTAATTCCTGTATTAAAATATCTCCTCAACAATTTTTATCTTTAAAAAACTAATTATCATCATGATAGTATCATATAATTCGTTAGTATGAGCTCTTAACTTTTTTTTTTTTAAATTTTTTTAGTAGGACTTGTAAATATAAACTAATTAGTAAAGCTAATTCTGAATCACTCAATAACAGTTATCTCTTTTATTTTAATTTATTTTTATTACTTTATTTAGAAAAGAATCTCTTTTCTGTTTTGGCAACTCTTTAGTTTCAATTTTTCACGTGACATGTTTAAAACCATAAAATTAAAAGATAATTTTGATATATTCTACATTTCTTTAATTTAAGATCACACAATTCAAAAATTTATTTACTTTCATAAACTTCTTTTTTATTTGGTAGAGAGGACATGCATTAATAAAAAGAAACAACGATTAATTTACAACCATCCTGATGATCAATCAGGATTCAAAAAGGAATAGTTCTGGCTTGGCCAGCTAGAGTCATTAGTACTAAAACTAATTGTTCTCTCAAGAAAATTTTCGGAGATGTTTGCTTAAACTGCATTTTTTGCACACATTGGTGGAACTTCAAAAAAAGTGATCTTCTAAAACCTACATGCCCTTGTTCCATCTTTAGCTAATGTATCTGCCACTCTATTTTGTTCCCTATAGCAGCGCTTGACTTTCGGGTTCCCTAGCCTTTTTAGTCTTGACTTGCAATCCAAAATCAAAGCATCATAGTGGAGGTTGCCGTTAGTTAACATGGATATAACTTCTAGGGAGTTTATGTTTATTTCAATAGGGTGGAGATTATTTTGCTTTACCATCTTGATCCCTTCAATGAGAGCCATTAGCTCCATCATATTGTTGGTAGCCTTATGAAAGCTTTTGCTAAATCATAACACCCATCCCCATTTACTGGATCTAACAACACCTTCTATTCCACCCTTCCCGGGGTTCTCAAGGCATGAACCATCGATATTAAGTTTGAAGGTGTGGTTGATGGGAGGGTTTCAATTAATGTTGATGGTTTAGGTCTGCTTAAGGGAGCCATCCTTTTTGGTAAGATGCTTATACTCTATTGCTTGGGAGTAAGAATGATTAAAGTTTGGATGGTCCTTTTTGTTATTGAAGGTGTTGGAGTTTTTGGTGTTAAAGATTATCCAAAAACTGAAAGGGATGAAGTCGTGCCAATGAAGAAGTCTATTGAATTGGGAATATTGAAGTGTTCTATAGATAGAGTACCAGTTAGATGGGAGGAGGTTGGTAACAGGAGGGTGGTTGGAATGGGTCATATTAAGGATGACATGTGACCAGAAGTCCTTAAGGATGGGATATTTAAAAAAAATATGGGTGGTGTCTTCTTGATGGTGGTTGCAAACAACACAGTTTGCATTCTGCCTAACTTTTCTCTTGGCAAGGTTGAAGTTATTGGGGAGTCTATCATGTCAGCCAAGCCAAAGAAAAGATTTGAGCTTTTAGGGGATTTAGGCCTTCCAGATCCAGTGGAAGTTGGTGAAATGACTGTTCTCAGAGGTTTTTGCAATATGACTATAAGCATTTTTATTAGAGAAAAGACAATTCCTAGAGATATTCCAAATAAGCTCATCAGAGTTGGCTCTGGGATTGGGAATGGGAGAATTAGTGAAAGTTTGGATAATATCCTTAGGGATTTGGACAGATAGATCAGTGAGGTTCCAAGATCCATTATTCCATACCTTAGAAAGTTTTGTGTCTTGGGCATGTTGAGGAATGGGGGCTTGAATGATAGATAAGAGGGGTTCACAGTGAGGGATCCACCTATCCGTCTAAAAATTGATTTTGTCTCTTTTATGGATATTCCAAGAAGAAGCAGTTTTGCAAATTTCACAACCCACATGTTTATTTTTCAAGGTTCTAGAGCCGTTGGGTTTGCAGGACATGCCGTGAGGATTATATTTATTTTTAAGGACTTTTGCCAGAGACTGTTAGGGTATTTGTAGAGCCTCCAGGTCAGAGTGGATAGCATGGTGGTATTCCTAATGGAAGAGTTTTGGAGACCCAGGCCCCCATTGGCTTTAGTATTAGTTAAGGTTTGCCAATTGATGAGATGCATTTTCTTTTTATCAAGGGTGGTACCCCAGATAAAGTTTCTTTGGGTTCTGTCAATCAACTTATGAATTTTACAGGGAAGCATGATGAATTACATGACATGAGTTGGGATGCTGGCAAGGGAGAACTTTGTAAGGGTGGTTCTACCAGCCATGTTGAGGAATTTAGTTTTCCATTCAACCAACTTTGGTTTGAGATTATCCAGGATGAATTGGTAATCTCTGTTACAAGGCTTTTGGTGGAAGACGTGAAAACCAAGGTATTTACCAAATTTATCATTGGATTGGATGCCTAAGATGTAGGACAAGGTAACTTTAACTTCATGGGGGCAGTTTCTAGAGAAGATTACTTTGGATTTGAGAGTATTAATCTTCTGTCCTGAGTAGAAGGTGAAGCTGTTAAGAGTGGTTCTGATGGTTTCATAGTTTTTTTCATTAGCAACAACACATAGGGTGAGATCATCAGCAAAAAAACGTGAGAGATTTTGGGTCTTTTCCTACTGATAGAAGGGAGTCCAGGCTAGGATATCCACCTCATGGTCAATTCTTATGGAGAGAAGTTCCATGTATATTATGAAGAGGTAGGAAAATATAGGATCTTTTTGCCTAATCCCCCTGGTGGAGGTGAAAAAGGGGGTTTTCTCTCCAATGAGGACAGAGACGGAGGAGGTAGAGATGCAAGACATGATAAGATTGGCCATATTGGAAGGAACATTAAAGAAATGGAGGGTTTGTCTAATTAAAGACCATTCCAGTTTGTCAAAGGCTTTTTCCAGGTCTTTCTTAAGGATCATGTTGTAATTTTTCCTTTCATTTTCTTGAAGTAGTTGATGATCTCTTGGACAATGATAGCATTGTCAGAGGTCCTTCTACTGGAAAGAAAACTAGATTGGGAGGGATTGATGAATATAGACAGGAAGGGTCTCAACCTGTTAGCAATGATCTTTGTAATAATTTTGTATTGGATATAACAAAGTCCAATGGGCCTGAAGTTCCTCAAATTGGTGGCATTAGAGCATTTGGGGATGAGGTAGAGGTAGGTGGTATTTACTCTAGGGTCCATGGTGGCATTGGTAAAGGTCTTATTGTAGAATTTGATAGTGGCATGACCCAGAATATTCTAATATTTTTGGTACATAAAGGGGGTGAATCCCATTAGGCCAGGGGATTCCTTTTTTATTTCTACGCTGGAGGGAGGGTTAGTCAGAAGAGGGTAGTCTTCAAAACTAATAAAGCCATTAGAAGAGGGATTGTTTTGGCATCTAAGAGGGGATGGGAATTGTTCAGTGGAGAAGAGTTTAGAGTAGAAGCTAAGAATGGAAGTTTGAATATCGTCAGGGGAATGACACCAATTTCCATTGTCATCTTGGATAACTCTAATCTTATTCCTTCTCTTTCTGTTAATGGTTGAGGTGTGGAAGAACATGGTGATGGAATCCCCCTCAGTGAGCCAGTAAATTCTGGATTTCATGCTCTAAAATTCTTGCTCATATTTGCGAATACTACTAAGGTCATTTTGGAGGGAGGATTCCAGGGATTGGAGAAAAACACTGTGGGCATAGCTAGGGGATCTTTGGATTCCAGAAAATCTAGCCGGGATTTTATTTTTTTTGGGAAGATATTTTCAAAGACTTCTTTATTCCAAGTCTTTGCAGCCCATTCAAAGGTGGAGATGGCCTCAGTTAGGGGAAGGAAAGGGATAAAGGAATCCCTAACTAGGTCCTAGAATGATGGGTGGGAGTACCACATGGATTTCATCTTATAAGTCTTTTGAGAGGAGGAAGGGGAGTATCTTTGAAATAAGAGAAGGATGGGACAGTGGTCAAAATGGGTTCTGGAGAGGTGAGTAATAAAAGCTTTAGGGAATAGCCTAATCCAGAAGTTATTGTCTAGACACCTATCTAATCTCTCTAGGATGAGAAAATGTGTATTTCTATATCTCTTGTTAGTCTAAGTGAATTTGATTCCTTTAAAACCTAAATCTACAAGCTCACATAAGTTAATACAGTCTTAGAAGCAAGCAACTCTATTATTATTGATGGCGTTACCACTAAATTTCTTAGAGGCTTTAATAACTTTATTAAAATCCCCTCCTATAAGATAGGAGTTATTGGTGAGGTTTTTGATAGAGTCAACAAAAATAGAGAGGTTGTTCCATAAGATTTTTCTATCCTCAAAAAGGTTACTAGCATAAACAACACTTAAGAACCAAAGGAGGGATAAGTCATTTACCTTAGCAGAGACATGGATCACTTGAGGGATGATGACTATGTCATTTATGCTGAGAGTAGAGCTGTCCCACATAATGACAATACCTTTAGAGCTGCCTAGAGTAGGGAATTAAATCTGACTATTGAAGCCCAGTTCATCAGTGAGTGCCTTGTAGCCACTCATTTGAGTTTCCAAGAGGGCTAAAAGGGAAGGTCTATACATTTGAGTCATAGCCTTCCAGTTTTTTCTAAACTCGGGGTTATTTCCCCCCCCTAACATTCCATATAATGTAGTTCTTTATGATCATGGAAAGTTTGTAGGGTGGTTCTGTCACCACTGACTTCCCTCTTAGTTGGGATAAATCTCCTTGAAAGGGGTGTGGTTCTTTCCTCTTCTTTGCCAAGGGAGTTACCTTGGCTTTGTAAAATATCTCCTTATTGGAGAAAAAATCTCTAAGTTGAATTTGCTGAGTTTTCTAGTGGGAGTAGCACCAGAAGCATCTCGCTAATAATGTCCTTAAAGGAGTGGTTTAGAGGCCTTTCTAGTGTGACTATGTTTGCCTTTGGTATTTTGAGAGAGGACAAAATTTTTTTCATTTCCCTATTGTTTTCCTTTAATGCCTGGATAGTCTTCTCCCTCACTTGAATTTCAAAGAATAGAGTTAGAATTAGAGCATTTAAAGTGGTCATGATTTGGGGCGGGGGGGGGGGGGGGGGGGAGGGGGGAAAAAAAAGTGGGGGGGGGGGGGGGGGGGGGGGGGGGCAAAGCTTGGAACAAAAGCTTGACCCTATTAGCCTCCTCAGACAATGTTTTAATAATGACAAACTAAGTTTTAAATAATGACAAACTAATGAATGAATCTTTTGCAGGATAAAGAATGCAAGATACTAGAAGATTGCTGATGGTAAAAGAATCAAGGATCTATCAAATATCTCTCTAAGAAAGGAAGTACATCCAATCATAAGAAGATCATGACACTTTCTAAGAAAGGAAGGACCAGTAATCTCAAGAAGATCACGGTACTCTCTAATAAAGAAAGGACATCCAATCACAAGAAGATAACGACACTTACATGGCAACTTTGGAAATGAAAATCACATTTTTAGATTCATGGAAGATCGGATCAATCCAAAAATCAATCAGGATCTAAACGAAGAAAAGAAAGACACAACTGTCACATAGACATCCAGGACTAAAAGGAAGGGAAGATCAGGGAAATATCTGATATGGACGTGATCTAAAGCCGTATATGGACATATCTGATGTGGACACATCAAACAACTACATTTCTTAATCAAAGATTCAATTCAAATCCTTGATTGAGAAGAAATCTCTTGGGTTTCCTTATGAAGGGTAGCAGCCTAAGACTATAAAAGTAGAAGACCAAAGACAGACACTCTTCACGTAACTTCAAGGAGAAAATTCAAAGTGTCTCATTCTTAGTCTTACAAAGCTCTGTAATGTTAGTTTACAATTGTTATATAAAGAGTAGGATCGAGTCAACTTTGTAACATCAATTAAAGCTGTGTCATAAGATCTGAAGAGCAAAATAAGTCTTCAGAACTTGTTTTCTATCATTGTACTCGAACCAAACCTCCAGCGATCTAAAGAAAACTTGAAACCCAAGAGGACTGGATTGGTGTGCCGAACTAGGATAAATCTTTGTGTTGTTTACTTTATGCTTTATTATTTACATGCTTAACTGTTTAAGTTTAATTTATTTGTGAAGTGTTTTCATCTGTAGACAAGTCGACTGTGAGAAGTCAATAGTTGACTCACTGAAGAAAATTTCAATTCACCCCTTTTTGAATTTCAATTGGTATTAGAGCAAAGTCTCATAGATAGTATTGCCTAACTGCAAGTGAGCAAAGATTAAATGCCCTATTATCAAATTCTCGATGCTCTTCTTCAGGATGGTTACTCCTCTACAAGATCACCATACTTCAATGGATAACACTACTCTTACTGGAAAAATAGATTCACTATCTTTGTCCAATCGAATGACTACCAAGCCTGGGTTGTCATCAAAAAGGGTCCTAAGCCAATTCAAGGGCTCAAAGAAAAACAAAAGGACAAGGATAAAGAATCCAATAGTACTTACATGGAAGATCTTGAAAATTTTGATATTACCAAAGAACAATAGAGGCAATCCAAAGTAATGAACGTGCTATAAGTTTACTTTTGTATGCAATTTGTGGAGGAAAATACAACAAGATCTCAACGTGTGAGACAATAAAAGAAATATGGGATAAACTGGAGGTGACTTATGAAGGAACCACTAAAGTCAAGAAGTCAAAAATTGCTGCTCTTGTGAATGAATATGAGTTATTCAAAATGGGGGAGAATGAGGATATTGAATCAATGTTTGCCAGATTCAGTAAAATTGTGTGTGAACTAAAATCACTGGGGATAATCTATCCTCACAGCCTGCAAGTCCAGAAACTAATTCAAAGTCTCCCAAAGATTTGGGAAACCAAGACTGCTATTCTAGAAGACGGAGATCTTCATGATATGACATATGATGAATTGCGAGGTAACATTATTGCGTATGAGAAAAAGTATTTCAACAAGTTTCATAAGGATGAAAAGAAGAAACCAGTAGCCTTCAATACTGCTCCAACCAGAGAGAAGGACATTCTGGAAGATGCTAGTAGTGATAGAATGACCCTCATCAACCATGGGGTAAGGCAGATTATGAAACAGAGACAACAAAGATCCTAAGTAGGCAAACACAATAATTTTATCCAAAATGATGAACGTTGCTACTACTGTGGAAAGCCTGGTCACTTCAAATAGAATTGTCCTAAATGGAAAAGAAGAATGCCCAGGAAGAATCAAAACTTTGGAGCCTGGAGTGATGAAGATGAAACCGAAGAAGAGGTAGAAGCCGCGAATATATGCTTCACATCAACTGGTGAATTCAGCGAGGTAAGACTATATGATTATCATAATTGTAATACTCTTAAATATAACCTTGATATGATTACTGGCGAACTTCAAAAAGTTATCGATGAGTATAACAAACTCACCCAAGAGAAAAAAAGTTGCGAAGCTAAATTTAAAAGAAAACTCGAATAGCAACAACGAAATCAACAAATAGAAATTAAAGCATATCAAATTGAAATTGACCTACTTCATGAAGAGCTTGATAATACTTGAGCATCTTCAAGCCATAGTTTTGTAAGATCAAAATCGTTTAAAAACTACTCGAGTTTCTCATCAGGATCGTTTAAATCATATAAGAACTATTTATCCGATCGAGGGCCAATTTGTTTCATCTATGGACAGAGAGGGCACATATCCTACAGTTGTAGGCATAAGCCTAAAAATGTATGGGTTTGGAAGCCCAAAGGGAGTACATCTAACCTCAAAGGACCCAAAACTGCTTGGGTACCTAGCACAAATAATCTCTTTGTTTTGTCAGAACATGTTTGCAAGATCCATAATAAAAAAGATTTGATGGAGGATATTCCAAAAGTATAACCGGAGAGAAAAACTTTTCACCAAAAATATGTCAGATTCAGTGACAGCTGCGGAAGAAATATCATTAGAGTTGACTACACCCCCTTCAGAGTCGACTCTTTTAGCTAAAATGGTAAAATAAATAAAGATGTTTTCTCTTCTGGAGAATTCTTCCTTAAATCTCTTTTTCTTATGATAATGTCAAAATCCAATACAAATTGTCCTTGACTTATTTATTGCCATTTCCTTTAAAAAAATTGTTATTTTTGTTGTATACTTTCTTGTTAATTCTAACATCGTTTTTGAGAATTTTTAGCCACTCTAATGAAGGCCTCATCTCATAAGTGTGACTCAGCAAGGACAAACTTTAGTTGACTCACCAGCAACCAGAGCAGTATTCACAACTCTCGAAAATTGTTCTCTAAATCCTACGTCAACTACTTGGTTTAAATTTGTCTTTTAAAATTATGCCCAGAACATGTGAAAATTCTGTGTTGATCATCTGTTTAAATTGTTATGTGTAAGTATGTTAGAGTCAAGTATATTCTGTCCATGATATTTGTTTTGGGTTCTCAGAAAAAGATTTTGTGTCAATAATTTATGCGTCATATTTTTGGACACAAATTATCTTTACTTAGTCCAACTTTATTTTTACTAAGAAAAGGATTCTGCATTCATGACTCATGATTCATATTTTTGGTTTTAGTTTTTACTCAGTTCTATTTTTCTTTTTACCAAAACTTTTAAAAAATTTATAGAGAAAATCTCGAGTGCTGAATATTTTGCAAAAGATTTTCAATATTTCTGGCACAAAAATCATCAATATCTTCTGACCCCTCCTTCCTTTTCCTTTCAAATCTTCTCTCTCTCATGCCATCTCTCTCCCTTCCTTTATCATTGCTTACTCTTCCCAACACTCTTCCACCTCTTTATATTCAACTCTAACCCTCTGCTCTTCCTTTTCAATCTGTCTCTTCCCCCCTCTTTCCTCTTGTTTTTAAGCTCATCCATCCTCATCCTTTTTACTATGACTAAAACCCGAACAATGGCTAATCTTACAAAAGCTTTCACTAATCAAAATCCCTCAAATCTTGACCTTGTTTTTCTCTTGGAGTCCTCTGAAGAGGCGTTCTCTCACTTCATCTAGTCAACTATGTCCAAGAAATGTACTGCCTCTAGTCTCTTGTTGTCCTCTAACAAAAAGAGATCCTCTACTCTGAAGTCTCTTTCTTTGGTGAACATGTATAAATTCTGGTCTCTTACCCACAAAGAGAGGTTTCTCTCCTTCAAAATTGCCCCATCGTTTCTGGACGAATCATCATTTTATCTCTCTTAAAGAAGTCTCATTGCAATATCTTTCTCAAAGCTCAAGACCTGTCGATGGTGCTTCACCTTTGTGGGCTAGAGGTGTTTGAAGATCCAATCCATATGTTTTTTGCCAATCTCCGCCTTTTCCTTGAAGTGGGGAATTGAAAACTCTGATTCTTGGTACACGTATTATTCTGAATGACTTCTTATTTGAGAAAGTGTTTGACCTAAAATTCTCTGGCGTTGTCCCCTTTATGAACGAAAGGTGGCCTGAGAATTTTTAAGTGAGTTTTGATGAAGTAAAGAAGGCTATCTCAGACCCTGATACAAATAACTCTATTTTTGGTCCTCTATTCCTCAATTTCTTCAATAGGATTTTGGCACATATTGTTGTAACAACTCTGATTCCCTGAAAAGGGTCCCTCAACAATGTGACTTGTATAGATATATTTGTCCTCTAGTACATGATCAGAAAGTACAAAATTAACTAGAGTGTCTGGATTCATAAGCATATGGTGGAAAGTGCAGCGGACTCTTATGCCTCAGCAAACCTACCCTACGATTTGCTTATCTATTGGATTCTTATCTACTGTGGAATTGACCTTTCATCTTATCCACTGGTAGAAGTCTCTTCCACCTATGATTCAAAAAGTTTCGCAAGCATATGTTATGTCCTGATTAAGAAAGACTGGTGTAAAAAGTAGTGTATCAAGAACCGACCTGAGACATCTGGGATAAGTAAAATAATGCCTAAATCCATGTTTTATGCAGATAAGGAGACCAAAGAAATCAAGAACAGACTCACTTCCATCGAAGAAGGAATTTCTAGTATCAAGGAGTCGATTGCCAAGCTGTTGCAATAGGGCAAAGAAATAGGTACTGACATAGGTAAAGTGCGACTTTCTCTTGACAGCTTCAAAGAGAAAGGAGTACAATTGTTTAACAGGGTGTTTTCCCAAGTTGAGTCCATCAAGGAAGAATCCTTTTCCTCCTCAAATGAGCTTTCTATCTCAGTTCAGAATTCTTACTCAAATTTTACCAAGAGTGTTGAAAAATCTTATGATCGCTTCTGTTCTAACATGCACAACACTCTTACTTACTTTCTTTCCAAAAGTCGCCGAAATCTTTCATTCAAAAAGGGTCTGTACTTTCTTGAACTTTGGCCTGTATAAAGATACTACATACTTGTGCTTTGACATTTCTTTTTTGCCAAACATAACTGTATAACTAGTACTCTATGCTATTTTGGCTTGTTATTCTGCTATTGTCTAGTTCTGTGTTGTTTTGTGGCTGGGTATATTCTTTTTACTGCGCTTGATCTGTCTTCTTTTTGATAATGCCAAAAGAGGGAGAAAATGTGCATCAGTTAACTAGACAGGCAACAAAGGAGGAGCAAGCGATCATCATATTAAAGCTGACTATAATCATCAAGACAGGGGGAGCTAAATAAGATAAATCACCATTACCAAGGCAGAAAGACAGGGAAAGCTAAAACAACAATCCTAACAGAGAAGTTAACTGATATTTAAGTTTGTCATTATCAATAAGAGGGAGATTGTTAGCCTTCTCAGACAACGTTTTAATAATGACAAACTAAGTTTTAAATAATGACAAACTAATGAATGAATCTTTTGCAGGATAAAGGATGTAAGATACTGGAAGATTGCTGATGGTAAAAGGATTAAGGATCTATCAAAGATCTCTCTAAGAAAAGAATGCCATCCAATCATAAGAAGATCACGACACTCTCTAAGAAAGGAAGGAACAGTAATCTTAAGAAGTTCATGGAACTCTCTAAGAAAGAAAGGACATTCAATCACAAGAAAATCACGAAACTTATATGGCAACTTTGGAAATAAAAATCACATTCCCAGATTCATGGAAGATTGGATCAATTAGAAAATCAATCAGGATCTAAACTAAGGAAAGAAGGACACGACTGTCACATAGATATCCAGGACTAAAAAGAAGGAAAGATCACAGACATATCTGATATAGACGCGATCCAAAGCCGTATATGGACATATCTGATATGGATACATCAAACTACTTCATTCCATAATCAAGGAATCAATTCAAATCCTTGATTGTGAAGAAATTTCTTGGGTTTCCTTATGAAGGGTAGCAACCGAAGACTATAAAAGGTGAAGACCAAAGACAGACCCTCTTCACGCAACTTCAAGGAGAAAAATTCAATGTGTCTCATTCTAATTCTTACAAAGCTCTGTAATGTTAGTTTATAGTTTTTATATAAAAAGTAGGATTGATTCAACTTTGTAACATTAACTGAAGCTATGTCACAAGATCTGAAGAGAAAAATAAGTCTTCAGAACTTGTTTTCTATCATTGTACTCAAACCAAACCTCCAACGATCTAAAGGAAACTTGAAGCCTAAGGAGACTGGACGTAGGTACTGGATTGATGTGCCAAATCAGGACAAATCTTTATGTTGTTTACTTTATGCTTTATTATTTACGTGCTTAACTGTTTAAGTTTAATATGTTTGTGAAGTATTTTGATTTACAGGCGAGTCGACTGTGAGGAGTCAATAATCGACTCACAGAAGAAAATTTCAATTCACCCCCTCTTAATTTTTAGACCATCTCCAGTATTTTGGGTATCATTGGTGGGAGGAAGGGTATGCTTAGACTCATGGCTGTTAGGTTTATGTTGACTAGTTCTGGTGTTAAGCTGCCTTAGAACTGTTGGTTGATTTTGATCAACGTGGACATCCATATTATCAGTACGTAGTTCGCAAAGCCTTGATTGAGGCCCTCAATTACTAGTTGGGCAAGGTATGCAGGGTCCTAAATCTTGAGCTAGACATTGGTGTTTCCCACTATGAGCTTCAATAGACCACTATTTGGGAGAGGCACATTTCTATCCATCAGATGACTGGTGGTCCAGAGGGAGAGGGATTGTCAAGAATAGGAAAGTTTTTTGATGAGATTCCGACATTATCACTGGGAGAATAGAAGAGAAAACTTGAGAGAGTATTTTGGTTTTTGTAGGTGGAAATAGTTTTGCAGTAAGAAAAAAATTGAGGGGAGTCCTTTGGGATTCCTTCATCATTACTATTAAGTTTGGTAATAAATACTGGTGCTTTTAAAGTGATAGTTATGTGAATGTTGTTGATTAGCACCGGCAGAGACATGATAAAAAATGGAGACATTTGAGTATTGGAGGAGAAGATAGGGGTGATGTGGATTTTTTTAATTTCCACCTCATCTTTGAGGAGGTATTATTACAGCTTATCGTGGAAGTTGATTTAGTTGGGCTCGGGTAAGGGGCATTCTTTCCTTGGGTACTTTTAGAGGAAATTAGGCCTTTGGTAGATTCATTATATACTTCTAATCTGGTAGAAGAAAGATGCCCAATAGGCCCAAACTGGTTAGTAGAACCCCCTATGGGTTTCTTACGTTGGTTGTTAATGGACCTTGAGTTGGCCTTCAGATCCTTAAGGGCGTTGGGCCTAATTTTGGGTAGGGAGATTGGGATCAGCTGGATTTTTGGATCATGATCCTGGTGGATCTCCGAAGCTTGGGTCACACCATAACCTTGGCCGCATCAAATAGCTTTACCTTGATGTTTTGCGCATTACTTTAAGTACCTAGATTTTTCTATTTTTGGTGATTAATGGTGTTGTTCTTCCTTTTGCTAAAAAACATAGTTTTTTAATCCTCCATTGTTGAGTTGGGTGGATGGTTTGATGTTGAAGGTTGATCTGTCGACCTTAATCATGAATGGGGGCATGAGGACAGGTGTTTCCTAGATGTCCACACCCTTTGCAGAGGAAGCCCTTTCCTTCATAAAGAATCGATTGTTGGTGTTTACCAATATGGATCGTACTTGCTAAAGGGGTGTCTAAAGGCACTTGGATGCATATGCGAGCATATCTACCCCTGAGAGTAACAAAAGTTCACACATCTATTTTGAGTAATCTTCTTATTTTACTTCCCACCTTCTTCAAGCTTGCAGTGTCATTGAATTCAGTTGGGAGTTGAGGCAGCCCGATCCAAATGGCAGTGGTTTGGATCTGTGATTCCTTAGGGATCAAATTTGGCTCCCAGACTCGAACTGATAAGTAGGAGCTCACTACAAACCAAAGCCCTTCTTGAGTTATTTTTTTCTGCAAGAGGGCGTCTCCTAGTTTCACATTATAGTAATTGAGTCCAAGGTTGATCAATGCAAAGCTTTTCTTAAGCTTCCAGAGGTCTGATAGTTTGGTCTTCAAGTACTGGTGATTGAATCTCTTCCCTACGTCTTTGATGACTAGCGAGAATTGCCAAGTGGTGTATAGTTTTTTATTATCCTCAATGGACAGTGGAATTGAGCTTTCAACTCCTTGCTTTGAAGGTTCATGGGATTCCTCAAACTCAAAGAATTGATTGGGATCTTTTGAGGAGATGGATTTGTTCTTACAATCTGACAATAGGATAGTTAGCATTTTGTTCACGATCTCGTGTTTTCAGTATTAGTCCAAATTTCTTAACTATAAGAGTAAGTCTAAAATAGTCCTTTAATTATACACTTATCAGTTTTGATTCTTTAATTATTTAAAAACTTATCAAGTTTGATTTTTGACTATTTTTTTTATAAAAACAATGTAGGATTTATAATAATGAAATTTTTGCTTTCGTGAAATTAAATCGTAACCCATTTCTTCAATTGTTTCTCTCTCCTTGCCACATTTTTCTCAAATTCCTCTTGTGAAGAAATTCCTAACCTCAACAATTTAAAATAAAATTTCTCAAGGAAGAAGACACAAATTCTAATAAAAGAAAGTATATTGTTGTTTTTAATGACTTGAATATTCTATGTTCCGGAGAAGATGATAAAAACGACAAAGTTCGATGCAAGAATAAATTTTTATTGCCATTGAAGACAACTTGAACAAAACAAAATTCAAGATAGATATTTTGACCATGGTCCGAGTAGTTTAAATAAAGTGGCCAGATTATTTTAATAGGACTTTAACGATAAAATCTCCATCTTAAATTTTTATCAAGTTTGATATTTGTCTATTTTTAATATAAACAACGTAGGATTATACTAATGGAATCTTGCCTCCATGAGATTCTATCTTTCTGTTACTTTTTCCCATGAATTAGCCATTTTTGCTATTAATTTTCTCTGACCACTTTATTTAAACTACTCGGAACATGGTCAAAAACTCCGTCTTGAATTTTGCTTTGTTCAAGTTGTCTTCAATGGTAATAAAAGTTTGTTCTTGCATCGAATTTTGTCGTTATTGTCTTCTCCTTCATAACATAGCATATTCAAGCCATTAGCAACAACAATATACTTTCTTTTATTAGAATTTGTGTCTTTTTCCTTGAGAAATTTTATTTTGACTTGTTAAGGTTAGGGATTTTTTCACAAGAGGAATTTAAGAAAAAGGTGGGTTACGATTTAATTTGATGAAAGTAGAAATTTCATTAATATAAATCCTACGTTATTTTTATAGAAAATAGTTAAAGACCAAACTTGATAAGGTTTTAAATAATTTAAGAACCAAAATTGATAAGTGTATAGTTAAGGACTGTTTTAGACCTACAGGAACTATTTATGATATTTTCTCGACTAACAACAATAACTTCTGAACTACAGCACAAAAAGTTTTAAGTTTTACTGTAATACTAAATCTGTTTGTTCATCATTATTGAAGGGTCATTAATTTTCTTACCATGTAGTACAGTAATATTTTGCATATATTTACTACTAAAGAATCAAACTTTTTTTTTGTTTTTGGTTCAATTAAAGTTGATAGTGGGGAGTAGAGGCACTGTCCTACATTCCCATTTATTGAACCCAAAATGACACAACAACTCACCCCTATGCATGCCAGAACTGTGCACAACACTTTGTCCCCAACTCAAACAACTAAAATAAAGACGAAGGAAGACTGTGCTTAACAAAGTTTTGGTTTGTTAAATTCTCCGCTGGTTTTGGGGACTCTCTAACACTAGATTTAGACCTCCTTGGACATGCAATATGAAATAAGATTGCTATGAAGTTGATGTTTTGTTTAGATATATAATTTGGATTTTCCAAGTTTCTATTTTTGTTCATAAACATAAAAATCTCACAAGATGTGAAAACTATCAAAACTTCTCCAATTTTATACAATCTTCTATACTTTTTTAAAAACATAAACTTTCATATTTTAAAGTGATATTATAAAAAGGCACAATACATAAATATCCTCTTTAACTTGGCCCCAGATCACATCTATGACCTTCAACTTAAAGTGTGCACAATTAGACACTTAAACTTGTATAAAGTTGAAGAAGTGGACACATATGTCCTATGTGGCGTCCACGTGGCCAATTATTATTCTACATGGTGTCCTACATATATTATGTCACATAGGACGTATGTGCCTACTTGTTCAACTTTATACCAGTTTAAGTGCCTACTTGTGCATACCCAAAATTGGAGATCATATATGTGATTTAAGGATAAATTAAAAGGCATTTTTATGTATTATGCCTTATAAAAATATGACATAATACATTAACATGCCCTTTAACTTGACATCAAATTACACCTAGGACCTCCAACTTTGGGTGTCGCAAGTAGGCACTTAAACTTGTATAAAGTTGAACAAGTAGACACACACGTCCTCTGTGGCATAATACACGCAAGACATCATGTAGGACAAGAATTGTCCATGTAGGACACTACATAGGACATATGTGCCTACTTGTTCAACTTTATACAAATTTAAGTGACTACTTGTGCACTCAAAATAGGAGGTTATGGATGTGATCTAAGATAAAGTTAAAGGAAATGTTTATGTATTGTGCCTAAAAATTCTTTTAAACTTAATTACCCTATTTAACTATTGAAAAAAAAGACCTATTGAGCATCCTCAACCCCATGCTTAAATATGAATATGAACATATGTGTTCCTTCTAAATGGGTGTGTTCCTCCGTATAATTTCTCTGACTAAACTGCTGAATTGAAAAGTATTTTCACACACACGGTGGAAATCCACTGCCTAAAAAAGTTTTCACAATTAGAAAATTCTATGATAAAAGAACAAGTTAAACCAATCATTATTTGGATTGCTAATTGTGAAGTACTATCATGTTTGCTCCTATAGATATCGGTGGATGTGGAAAATATTCTTTAAAGATCAAGCACTTGCTACGGGAAAAATTGGATCTCAACCTTGGAAGCAAAAATAAAATAATTCTATTTCTGTGCTATTTTTTCTGAGAAAATTTCTCAACTAAATTATAGAACGAGTGATCTTAAATTTCCTCAAAACGAATTTTGGAGTTGATTCTGGTGACACTACTGCAAAGGACACTATAGAGGATATTATGTCACGGCCGATTCCATTGTTACTAAAATAACCTCGTTCAAAGGGAACGGGGTATGAAAAATTTATAAATATCCTTGAAATAGTTGCATGAAAGACTTGATTGATTAATTTTGGAAATTGAAATTATTGGGTGGGCGGACGTCATCCCGCTATGGCGGTGCCATGGTAATGGCCTACCGGCCGCTATTGCGGGATGCCGTTAACAGAACAGTCCCCCAAAATTTTCTTTATTTTTTCTTCTCTCTTCAGTTACAAATAGGATGAGGTTTCATTCTAAAAACTTCCTAAGATTTACTCAGAGCCCTGGAGCAATGGAGAGAAAGGGGTATGCTTGAACGGAGTAAAATCCATCATTTTCTTGCGAATTCCACGTTAGAAGTCATTAGAACAGAGTTAGAAGTTCGCGTTCATGCCCAAAAACTATTTAGTGCCTAGGTAGGCTAGGTTTAATGTAGTAGTAAAGACCCGTGTTAGAAAACATATGCATAATGTAGATTGACGTGAGATTCCATGCTTAAACCTGCGGGTAAGTTTTTGGTTGGATAAAACTTGTAGCTTAAGGCTACGTGAATAAGGATTGTACTATTGAATTTATTTTTGAGTGGGTATGCATTATTTGTTCACGGTAATCCAATAGTAGATAGATATGATGTAGTTATGCTCCATAAATTGTTGTTAAATGAAATAGGTCTCGGTTGGGATGATTTAATTGCGTGGTGTAAGATAGGTGAAAATGCTAGGTGTAAAACAACTAACGTAAAAACTTAGAGTTTAAGATGTAAGTTGAGGGGATAACAATATGGTAGGTAAAAGAAGCAGTGTATCCCCACGGTGGGAAAACTAAAGTCAAATACAAAGGTAATGAGTGTGTTACTTGAATATATATGTATTTCTAGACCCCGGTATTTTTTTGGTAGGTGATGGTTGAATTGTAGCTGCAAAACTTAATTTAATTTATGAATGCATGTTATCTGCCTCTTTATGTAGTTGATGCAATGCGTTCTGTAAATGTTAACTTATTGAATGAAGTTACAAGTGTTTAATGATATATAATGAATTTGCATAAAAGACTTATTGGTGTACAAGCGTGATTGTATTATTTCACATTGTAATTATACTTATTATGACATGTGTTTTTATTGTGAGATGAACTGATAAAGGTCATTGTCACGAAATTGGGAAAACTCAGAGAGTACAAAGGTAGAGACATTGGGATAAGGGTGATACAAAATTGGTTTGGAAAAAGAGTGGAAGACACTAGATGTCTGGGTTACTTGGTACACGAACTGAGCTTGTCCTCTGCAGGTCATGGCTAGTGGGCAACCATAAGACCGCTAGTATGTATGTATATGATATTTATGAGTTTGACGATTTCTTGAGTGAATTGAATTATACTGTTGTTGATACATTGGGTTCCTTGACTGAGCTGATTGATATTATTGTTGTTATTTGGATCCATGAGTGATCCTACTATTGGCATATTAAATTGTACAAGTAATTATTGATGTCTTTAGAAAGAGAGTAATCGTGGCAAGATGGAGTTCATTGTTATTAGTCATGGTATTGACTTAGAGATTTGTTCGTGTTGTCTTATACTTGTCTGAATTATTTGATATCACTGAGAAAGACTAAGAAAAGTAAAAATGCTAAAGTGTTACGTGGTTGTACTTGTTTGCAATTCGTGCTTATGTTTTCATATTGTATGTGTGTTGTCCTAAATTGAAGGTAATTCCCAAAGCATGATTGTTACTGAGGTTTAATTGAATGATTATTAGAGGATTGAAATTCGTTGTGGTTATATGTTGTTGACTCCATAATTGAATGAGTATTAAATCCATAATGCTAAAGGTGATGGATGTGTTGAGGGATGGTGCATTTAAGTTGAACATTATGTGGTTTTTGACTGTGGCTTAGTGTAAGTTGATAAGAGATAATTGATGATTCAATAAAGAATAGAAGTATGAGATTTAAATTTATTAACTATGGAAATTAAGTGCATATTATATTTTAGATATTTATGTTATGTTTATGTGTTAGATCGACCGATAATGCTTATCAATATGCGTAGTTATATTGATACTACCCTTGCTATAATTTTTTCTGGGGTATAGTTGATGTTGCCCAAAACTAACCTCCCAAGAAGTATGCTGCAGTAGATGTCAAATATAGTAATTCAACAAGGTTGGGGTCAAACCTATAGGGAATACGTAGAACAGTATCTCAAACTTGACAAAATCCACGAGCAATGCATACAAGTAAATGGGGGAATTTGAAAATCAGCAGTAACAAGTAGACGAACTTGAATGCTTGAGTTTCTAAACAATAGAAGACGAACACTAGGATTGTGTTCACCCTGGCTTCTCAACTTTGTAAGTTCTCATGTTCAATCCACCTAACCCACTGCTCTACGTACAAAGTCGACAAGCTATGTATTATCAACTATCTTGTGCATGTGTTGATGAATATCACCCTTATCCTTATGAGTCTCAGGGTGTCGCCTTGCCACCCATTGTCTATAACCTTAGAACAACTCTCACCTTTTGAGTCTCAAGTTGATTAGACGAGGTTTGATATCCTCGAATTATTGTCGTAACCTCCTTTTCCTAATATCAAACTCCATTGTGAGGACGTTCTTGAAGACAAACAATTCCTAAGTTTTTACAGTAGCTTGGGGTATGATTAATGTGAAGAATATTGCGATACACGTAACTACAATACAATAGATGACTCTCTCACTTCCCTTACATAGCTAATCCACCAGGGTTCTCAACACCCTAGTCAGAAAAATTAGCTTTTTATGCTTATGCAATAATCCATGATAATCAATGAAGAAGATATGTAATTAATTACAAAATAATGAAAGATAAAATACAAAATCTTCAATTGAATACGAAACTACAAATCCAAGAACAATTATATCAATGAGCAAAGTATGCCAAAAATTATCAAAAATGCGTAACATGACAAAAGAATAATCCTAGGGTATTTATAGTGTCTCAAAATAACAAAGGAATCCTAATAAAAATGTAATAGGAAAACTAGGTTAGTTGTGTCATGCCTCTGGCAACAAGTCGTTAGGTCTCCTTATGACTCGCTGCCTGCTGTCATATCTCCCTTTCTATCTTCAGTGGTTACAACTCATATAGTCACCTTACGATTTGTTTACTTTTAGTCGTAGTCACTGATAACGCTCAAACTACACTCTTTAATGGGTATAAGCGATCGTTGTCAATATAAAACCCAACTAGGTTGGGGTCGAATCCCACAGGGAATAGGGTGTGAACTCAAGTTGTTTACGAAATAATTCACTGGTAGTTTACTGTTTCCTGAAAATGGGGGTTTAAATTTCTCAGACAATTGTTAGTCACTTAGAGATTAATGTTTATAATCAATATTTTATGAAATAATCGAGATTATGTTCACTAGGGTTTATGGTATATGACAGATGCTACAAATAACTCAAGGTTCTTAGGGTGGTTAGGATGACAAGCTATCTCTATCGATAGTATGCTCAAATGTCTCTCGACCTATTCAAGCATCTAATTTCCTAATCCTCTCAGACTTAGGGAATCACAACTCACTGCCCAAATTTTACCTCAGGTTAATCAACCTTGTTACAACGCTGATTATTAAACGAAACCTGTCCGAGTCCCTATCGATAATTCACTTCCTACTGTTTATGATTTCTTTCTCAAGCAAACCAAAGTAGGTACGCCTATTGTTTGTAACCAAAGACATAAGTTAGAATATCAGAATTACCAAGAAATCCTAACACCTATTAAACCTTGAGTAATTAATCAACACCTTATCATGACCTAACCCTAGATTCCATAACCCAGGTTAAGAGTGTTTAGCTACTCATGATGCAGGAAATAAGCACACAAGTTGAATTCATAATTGAAAGGATTAACTTACAATAATAAAGGAAATCAAAAGTGTTCTTTCAATTGAATCACAAGGCAAACAACCAAAATATTTGTCTGAGAGAGAGAGAGAAGAAAAAGTCATATGTTGTAGGATATGTCAATTAATTGATTGATAATAGAAAAACCCTAAAACAAGGCTTTAAATAGTTAACCCTAAATAAGGAAATAAAATTAAAGTTTTAGATTTTCTTCGAAATAGATGACGATGATTGTGATGGCCTATCATGATTTTGAGGGCCTGTTATGAACGCCGTCAGCTTCTCTGCAAATTCTTGCTTCCTAAGGTTGACGATGATAGTGACGGCCTATCAGGATCTTGACGGCGTGTCATGAATATCGTCAGCTCCTCCTCCATTTTGATAATTTCTGCCTAAGGTTGACGATGATTCTGACGACTTGTCACACTTTTGACGTCTTATGAGCATATGTCGTCACAACATTCACTTCATGCTAACTCCCTGTTTATATTTGATGACAACTGTGATAGCCTATCACGGGGATGAGGCTTTGTGACAGATGTCGTCAGCCACATCTTTCTTCAGATTTCTTCAGATGTCGACTTTTTTGCCATCATTCTTCTTGGTTCTCTATCCCATTAGCTTAATCTGTAAAATTAACATAAACACATCAAAAAATGACAAAAGTTGCTTAAGGCCTCATAATTATTCTAGGTTAAAGGCCTCAAATGTGTCCGCAATTGTGCACATATCAACACCCTCAACTTAAAACAATTACTTGTCCTCAAGCAACTTAATCCAACTAAGGGAACAAATAGCACATTCAGCAGCCAATTTTCTCATTTAAGCTCGACACAAAGTTATCCTTTCAATGCCAAACAAACTAATACCAACTGTGCATATTATTGAAAACAATACTGTAACACAAAGGAATCAAGCGGCAGCATCAATCTTAGCCGCAATAACCATTCACATATCAGTGTCACACTATCTAAACAAGCAAGTAGCTAGCAATGATACCAGTGTGCCCTCACAACAAAGAAATCACCCTCCTCTCATATAAGAAATCTAACAATGAAAATATGGGGTTCATTATAAGACTCTCACGCTCAAAAGAAAGTTCCAGTCAGTGTATGCCAAGTGCTATAGGCTTGCCTTTATTTTCGTTACCAAAATCCTCAGATAGGTCAGCTAGAATCTGTATAGGACTTCTTTTAGGCTTGTAGTGTGGTTTGGGGCTAGTATGATATTCAAGGTCATTAAGAATGACTATGCCTCCTTGACACTACACTACTTTCTTGAGACTCACTTATTATTCTCTTTCTTTTCTTCTTTTCTCTTATAAGAAATCCAAATTCACGTTGGGTCCTATCCTTTTTTTCGTTGAATATCCACCCTTTTTCACATTCATTTTACACCACACACCCTTATGATAGCCACCCTCAACTTAGGTTGTTTGCCTAGATTAAGGTGCTCAGTGTCCAAGGAAGGCCAGGGATAAATAGGTTCATTGTGGTATACATGGGAAGGTGATAGGTGTCATATGAAAGAAAGGGTCAATTTAACCAAGACCAACCATACAAGTTCTGGCTCTAGCATAGAGAGGGAAATAAGTAATAGCTCACATGCACTGGCACACAAGTATATCACAGGCCACCACTTATCTAGTTCATGCAATTTTTTTTTAGTAATGATCATCAGGCAGCCATAACTAATGCAACAACAAGATTCACAATGGTCACAAGTAAATGTAATCCACACAGTTTATCAAACAAGACATTAGAAGGATGTTAAAAAGTCGAGCAAGAATATGTCACTGCCTTTTTGTGCTTATATTTCTCCTAGTTGACCAAAGCTATGTTACAACAGCAGACTACCCTCCACCCTCAACTTAGAATTAAAGCAAAACTAAACTAAGAGTTAGAGTATACCTGGACTGGGTTGGTCTCTGGGATCATGGGTTGCCTCTCATGCAGTGCTTGATTTAACATCGCGACACGACTCAGGTATCTGATTACCTTAGACTTCATCGAGACAGATAATGGTGATACTTTTCACTGATTCTTTCAGGCTAATGTAAAGCTTCACCCATTGCCCATTTACCTTGAATGTGCTGCCATTTTCGTTTTCGAGTTCCATTACTCCAGACGAGTGGAATTGACTAACCTTAAAAGGACCTGACCATTTAGATTTCAACTTCCCTGGGAACAATTTGAGTCTAGAATTAAACAGAAGTACCAAATCCTCCTGTTTGAATTCTCGTTTCTCTATTCTCCAATCATGGTACTTTTTCATTTTTTCTTTATAAAGATCTGATCGTTTATATTCCATAAGATGAAATTCATCCATCTCATTCAATTCCCCCAGTCTCATCTCTGCTGCTTTCTTCCAATTCAAATTTAACCTTTTGAGCGCCCATAAAGCCTTGTGTTCCAGCTCTATTGGCAGGTGGCAAGCTTTCCCATAGACCAGCTGAAATGGTGACATGCCAATGGGTATCTTGAAAGCAGTCCGGTATGCCCACAAGGTATCATTAAGCTTTCGAGACCAGTCTTTTTGGCTAGCATTCACCGTTTTGGCTAGGATGGCTTTAACTTCACGATTCCACACCTCCACTAGCCCACTGGTTTATGGGTGGTACGAAGTAGCCACTCTGTGTTGTTTCACTTCATATTTTGCCAAAGCTACTCGGAATAATTTGTTGCAAAAGTGAGATCTTCCATCACTTATGATAGTACGTGGTACTCCAAAACGAGAGAAGATGTTCTTTTTAAGAAAAGCAACAACCCTTTTTCCTTCATTGTCAGCCAAAGCCACAACCTCGACCCACTTAGAGACATAGTCAACACCAACCAGAATATACTTCATCCCGTACGAGCTTACAAACGGACCCATGAAGTCAATGCCCCAAACATCAAATAATTCCACTTCAAGCATCTTAGTCAAGCGAATCTCATGTCTTTTAGAGATTGACCCCTGCCTCTGAAATTGGTCACATTTTTGCACAAACTCATGGGCATCCTTAAATAATGTTGGCTAATAATAGCCACTCTGCAACACCTTTCTGGCCATTCGATCACCCGCATGGTGACCCCTAGCTGGGGAAGCATGACATACTTCTAGAATGCACAATACATCTACTTTCGGCATGCATCTCTGTATGATATTGTCTGCACATTGCCAAAAAAGATAAGGCTCATCCTAGAAGTAGTGTGTTACTTCATGCTAGAATTTCTTCCTTTGGTGGAAAGAAAGATTTTTTGGTATGACCTCACTCACAATGTAGTTTGCATAGTCCGCGTACCAGGGCAATGTTTCCACAGCAGTTGCTAGGATTTCCTCATCAGAAAATGCGTCAGTTATCTTTGTTTCATCTCTAGCTTCCTGTTCACCTTCCATTCTAGACAGATGATCTGCAACCTGGTTTCGCAACCTTTCCTATCTTTTACCTCAAAATCAAATTCTTGCAGCAGCAACACCTATCTAATAAGCCTTGGAAATATCTCAAGGCAGCAAGGTCAGTGTGGACCACCACTTTGGTCCCAAGCAGATAAGCTCTAAATTTCTCGAAAGAATACACCACAGCCAGCAGTTCCTGTTTAGTTACTTTGTAATTCTTTTGCACACCTTTCAGTGCTTTGATGGCGTAATATATCGCATGAAACAACTTATCCCTCTTTTGTAACAATACAGCTCCTAGGGAAACACCGCTTGCATCACACATTATTTCAAATGGTTTTTCCCAGTCAAATGCGATAACAATAGGGGCCTCTATCAGCTTCCATTTAAGTCACTCAAATGACTTCAAGCACTCGTCATCAAAGAAAAATTTCAGTTCCTTCTCCAAAAGTTTACAAAGAGGATTTGCAACTTTTGAGAAATCTTTTATGAACCTTCGATAAAAGCCTGCATGACTAAGAAAACTACGCACTCTCTTCATGGAAGTGGGAGGTGGTAATTTCTCAATAACTTCCACCTTTACTTGATCAACTTTAATCCCTTTTTCGGAAATTTTGTGGCTAAGAACGATACCCTCTTTTACCATGAAATGACATTTTTCCCAGTTAAGGACTAGGTTAAATTCAACACATCTTTGCAAGGCTACATTTAGATTCTCCAGACACATTTCAAATGAATCACCCACCATAGAGAAATCATCCATGAACACCTCTATGGTGTCTTCTATCATGTTAGAGAAGATAAACATCATGCACCATTAAAAAGTGCTGGGTGCATTGCATAACCCAAATAGCATCCTTTTAAATGGAAAGGTTCCATATGGGCATGTGAATGTCATCTTCTCCTGATCTTCAGGAGCAATGTAGATTTGGTTATATCCAGAATAACCATCCAAGAAGCAATACCACCCTCTACCGGCTAATCGATCAAGCATTTGGTCCATAAAAGGCATTGGGAAGTGGTCCTTCAGAGTCCAAAAGTTTAACTTGCAGTAGTCCATGCAAAATCTCCACCCAGTTACTGGCTTGAGTGGAATCAACTCATTCTTTTCATTAGCAACCACCGCCATACCCCTTTTTTTGGGCACGCATTGAACTGGACTCATCCACTTGCTGTCAGAAATAGGGTAAACCAATCCCGCATCCAACCACTTAATAATCTCCTTCTTAACCACCTCTTGCATTGCTGGGTTAAAACGGCACTGATGCTCTATGGTTGGAATACAATCTTCCTTAAGTTGAATTTTATGCATGCAGATGCCAGGGGAAATACCCACAATATCTGCGATGGTCCATCCAATTGCTCTTTTGTCCTTCTGAAGTACTAAAATAAGTGCCTTTATTTGTTGTTCTTTCAAACCAACTACAACAATAACAGGTAGCGTGTTCCCTTTACCCAGAAACACATATCGTAAGTGTCCAGACGGCTCCTTCAACTCCAACACTAGGGGTTCTTCAATAGATGGGTTGGTTGGTTGCGTTGATTGATTAGCAAGGTCAAGGTCCAATTTTTTAGGAGCATAAGGGTATGACCCCATGCCAGTCAAGGCACAAACTGTCTCTTCATACTCCTCCATACCTTCACTATGATAGTTCATCATGACCGCGACCAAAGGTTCGATAAAAAGTTGTTCAGTTTTGGGCACATCCTGTTCATCCTCAAAATACATATCAACTACTGAGAACACACTTATTTCCTCATGCTATTTCATTGATTTTCCCACATCAAACCATACTGCTTCATCGTTCACCCTGAATAAGAGTTCATTCACTCTCAAATCGATCAACACACTTCCGATTGTGAGAAAAAATTAACCCAAGATTATGGACACCTCGAAGTCCACCTCGCAGTCTAGAATGACAAAGTCTGCAGGGAATATGAAATTTGAAACCTTTACCAACACATCATACAGAATGCCAACAGGCCGCTTTACTGACCTGTTTACCATCACCAGTCTCATGTTGGTGGGTGTGAGATTCCCCAGACCCAACTTTTTATAAATAGTCAATGGCATCAAATTAACACTTACTCACAGATCACATAGTGTTTTAGTGAACCCCATAGTTCCAATTGTGCAGGGAATAGTGACTGCACCTGGATCTAGCTTCATTTGCATTAAGGTCCTTGTAGAAATAACACTGCAAAGGTAGAGGTCGACCTCCAATTCGCAACTCACTGCTCATTTCTTGGTAACAAGGTCCTTCATGAATTTTTCATATCCTGGCATTTGCTCAAGTGCCTCAATCAAAGGCTCATTTATTGTCAATTGCTTGAGCATTGCCATGAACTTATTAAATTTGGCATCATTGACCTTCTTCCTCAATCTTTGAGAAAAGAGAGGTGGTGGTCTTGGGATGGTTTTCAACACCATTCCTTTTTTTTCTCCTTCACTTTCTTCGATGCATCAACAGAGCTATCCGGCTTCTCAAAATCTACTGGGTTGTTTTCTTCTGGTTCATCCGCAACTACCTTACTATTCATAGACTTACCTATAGAAGGGCCAGATAAGATCTTACCACTCCTAGTGTTAATTACCAGACATACGCCATCAGTCTACTGATTCTGAACTATTTCACTAGGTAGGTTGCCACTTATTCCCTGGTTTAGTATTACAAAAAGTTGGTTCATCTGTTGCTCCAACTGATTGATAGAAGTTGAGTGTGAACTAACCAACTGATTCAGAGTAGAAAATTCACTGTTCATAGTAAGTACCCCTGAGTTGGTAGCCTCAACTCCCTTCAACAGTTTTTCCATCATATCCTCCATAGATATCTTCCCTGAGCTAGTTGCAGCAGCCTTTCAATTTTCAGGAAAAGTATACAACCCACTCCTGTCATTGCTGCTTCTCCAGTTTCCCTGCTCCCTGTCTTTGTACCCAGGCTTATCATAGAAGTTCCGACCTTGGTTCCCTCGGCTATTGCCTTGGAAACCCCCCTAATTTTTAACATAATTAGCCTCTTCTTCAAGCTCCACATCGACACGGTCCTGAGAAATCACAGCCTTTACTTTCTCCATTTTTCTAATAATAAGTTCTTAGTGAGCAGGTCCACTTGAGTCTTTTGATGTGCCTTATCTTAATCCTTCTCCTCATTTTTACTAGGTTGTTCAACATTTATTCTCGTAGGAAAGTAGGGCTTGTCACCACAAAATCCCAGGTGTACCAAGCCCGACTCTGTTTGGCCATCCTATTCAGCATATCTGCAGCATCTTGAAAGAAGATATCAACAAATGAACCACCAGCAGTGTTGTCTACAATTGGCTTTGTTACAAAGTTGAAAGCTCCGTATAAATTCTCCTTCAAGTGCAAGTCCATCATGTTGTGGTTTGGACATTATGCAAACTTTTTCTTAAATCTCTCACAGGTTTCATGCAATGCTTTAGTTGGGAGTTTTCTGAAGTTACTGATTTCGTCCCTCAACTGTACCCTTCTGGAGGGTGGAAAGAATTATTCTAGGAACACCTCTTTTAATTGTCTCCAATTGGTTATAGAATTGGGCTCTAGCTCATTTTTACACATTGTTGCCTCCCCAGGAAGAGACAACGGGAACAGCCTCAACCGGATAGTATTCTGGCTCACCCCTGGGTTATCTAAAGATGTGCAAATGGTGATAAAATTTACAAGATATAGGTTAGGGTCATCCTAAGGAAGGCCTCCAAACAACCCCTAAAGATTCAGGAGTTGGATAATCGTGCTTGTAATATTAAACTTTACTCTAGGTGCCAACAGAGGAAGAATGATTGCACCCCTTGTACCTGCTCCATCCATATCATCATCATCAAACTCATACTGCAGTGACAGTTCTGCCATTCTGCTTCTGCAGTGGAGTTCCGAATCGAGTGGTGCTTGGTGTCACCTATAAAGATCCTACAATTGAACAAAAACAACAACCGAACATAAATCTGGAAAACTTAACTAACAGCAAATTAACGTACACAAGCTTTTAGTTTACATCCGTATTCCCCGGCAACGGCGCTATTTTTGATAAATTTCAAACTACACTCTTTAACAGGTGTAAGCATCGTTGTCAATATAAAACCCAACTAGGTTGGGGTCGAATCCCACAGGGAATAGGGTGTGAACTCAAGTTATTTACGAAATAATTCACTGGTAGTTTACTGTTTCCTGAAAATGAGGGTTTAAATTTCTCAGACAATTGTTAGTCACTTTGACATTAATATTTGTAATCAATATTTTATGAAATAACCGGGATTATGTTCACTAGTGTTGATGGTATATGACAGATGCTACAAATTTAGCTAAGTGTCAAAGACTTAGTCTTATTTTTTTTGGCCTCTAAAATTTTATGATTTTGTTATCAACTTTCCCAGCACCAAAAAGTTAGTTTCTAAGTTAGTTCATGGTCAACATTATCTATAGTTCATTTTGGGTGAGTTCCAAATTTTTTGGACGATGTTTGAAGCAAGTTTGGATGGCTAAACCAATGACCCAACGTGATTAGTTTGCGTTGCTTCGGGTACTGTATTGGCCTCTGCAACATGGAGCAATGATCATCGTGTTGGTGGGTGACACGATACGTTGGTCATCATGTCACTAGACACATTTTTAACCTTTTTAAATCTCGAGCCCAGGAGGGTATTTCAATGTTTTCCCTCACTTTAACATGAGATTTGAGTCCTAAAACAACATTTTCCCCCCTAAATTCATATTTTACTCAAATCCAAAACATTCTCTCTCAAGAACACAAACCTAAGCCCTTCAAGCTTCAAGTTCAATTCCCAAGAAATCCCTCAACAACTTCCAAGAATTCATTAATTGAGGTATGTTAAGTATTTATCCAAGAGTCCCTTCCAACCCTTGGAGTCCAAGAATCATTTTCAAAGCTTAAGTTATGAGTTCTTATGATTTAGATCGTAATATGTTCATGTATGTGTTGTAATTTGAGTGTCAAGTTATGAATATGTGAATTTCCTATGAAATGAACTAATAAGTATGTTGGTTGATGTAAGTATCATGTTGAATCCCCTAAATTGTGAATTGACTATTGAAGTCATGATATGTTAGCATGTTTTCATTCCCATGTACAAGGTTATGCCTTTTAAGTGTTTGATAAAATGTCTAGATAAGTGAGAGTTGAATTGTGACCATTTGCTATGCCTTTAAATTTGTGGTATGGTTCTATTGTCAATGATATCGAGTCCTGGGGTTATAACTCCTAACATTTATCTATTTACTTAGTTTTCAGTAGTTATAGAAGTATCCAGTTGTATCATGAGCAGTAACACCCAGTCAGTTAATATGGTCAATGAGAGTTTAGTCAAGCTTAGCCCAATCTAGTGATTAGTGTTATTTCAATTGGGACTAGGATTCAGCATAGAGCTAACCTTGGGATAGGAGACTTCCTACCAGCTTAGGGTGTGACCCTTTGTAACGCCACAAAATTATTTCTCGTTAAATTTTTGTCCCTAAAGTATCAAGCATTGGCTTCTAGAATGATTTATACTTATTTCCCTATGGAATTTCTTAGATTTCAACTTTTCATTACATAGATGATCGACTAAGTTTTTTGTCAACATAAGATTCGTCCAAAATGGACACTTGGTGAAGTAGTTATGGTTATTTAAGTCCAGTCGTAAAACACCATCATTCCTGTCCTTGGCGCATCGCAGAGAGGATGTAAATGACAATGGTCAATTTCCAGTAAGACTCTATGATGGTGGCACATCACGGAGTGGGACAAATTTCCATTCGTTAATTTCCAGTGAGCCACCGCGATGTGGCGCATAGCGGTGGCCCATAAATTGGGTTCCCAATTTAAATTTTACCAATTTTGTTTAGAAACTTTCAAGGGTAGTTTGGACTTTTACCAAGTCTCTTAAAACACCCAAACAGGAGATTACCTCTACAAGCATAATATTCGACATTCTCAAGATTTCCCTCAAAACAAAAACCCTAGTTCATATACTTCTCCTCCAAGAAACTCATGATTCAACCGTGGGTTTTCAAAATTTATTAGAGATTTGGAATCCCCAAATTGTAGGCTTCAAGGATCAGCCATTATTCTTTATAATCAAGGTACGCGGGGATTTCCTAAAAATCTCATAGGTATAGAAATCATGATTTTAAGAAAGGGGTTTCGAATTTATGAATGTATTCATATTTTAGAAGTATTGATGATATGGTTTTGGTCTTTGGGACATCTCCCAAATTTATTTAAAATTAAATATATATATTGTAAGCATGTGTTTTAAGGTTGATGATTGAATTGAGAATGATTCATGAAAAATCCCTCTCTTGTGATGATTTTTATTTACTTATGATATACTATGAAATCGTTTGAGTGCATCTTGAAAAGCATGTTATGAAATGTCTTGAATAATGTTATATTTGGTTTATTAGTTTGATTTCAAAAAAGATAGGATTGTTTATGTTGATAAATATTGAACATAATCATATATCATATAATGATAAGGGTTGCATGGTTTGTTAAAGATTACATGACCACCATTTTTTTATTGAAAGGATGGGAATTTTGCATAGTTTTGACTTATGTTTTTGGAACATGAATTCCCTTTATTAAATTGCATGTTTGGGTGGTCTAAACTATGTTTTAATGAAAGAATCACGAATGATGCAATATGGATCTGAAATAGGACTTGCAAGTCTTGGTGTGACGATAGCAATCGAGATTATGCCATGATAATTCAGAATAGAATAGAACCCATGTTTGAAGTCAGACTTTTCAGATATTGAAACTTGAAAAATGCTTGATTCAGAACAAGATAAAATTGGGCATAAAGAGAGTTTGGGTGGTTTCCCTGAAGAAGGCATGAGTTCAGATAACTCATTACCCAAAACTATGATTTGTCGATCCGGGTACATTAAAGTACACTGGCCTAGTGTCGTGTGGTATACCAGAATTAGAAACTCCAAACCTTTCGGCACACTTGAGTTAGAGGCTTCCCCGCCGAGTCAATAGCGGATTCCATACAACCCGTGGGATTTTAGAATTATAGGGGTGTACCACCTAACTCAGAATTAATACAAAGTTTAGGCATTGCATTGACTAGAATGATTTATGATTTCAGAAAGTGCCCATGTGTTTAGAACTATTTCATGTATGATATTTTGACCAATTGCTCTCTAACTAGTTTATATATATATAAGCTTTATTTTGGATTACTTTGTGTACCAGTACATCTATATTGACCCCCCTCCCTCCAGGTTCTGAGGCTCAGTCTAGGGGTTCAGATAAGTAGTAGATTTCATTAGACAGAGTTGTAGTGTCCAGTTGGTGAGCCTTCTGTATTTCGGAAGGCCTATTTATTTTCAGACAATTATTAGTGGTTATGGTTTTGGTCTACTGAGGGCCTTGTCCTAGCTTTTAGATTGTGTTAGAGAGTATGTAGTAGAGATTTTGCAGATGGTTTGCAGATGTTGCAAGTTAGTTTTTGATTTCATTCTTCAATGTAAATTCATATCAAATTTATGACCATGATTTCGTCTTGCTATAATTTCTGTATTTTCTTATTTATGTATGAATGGTGTATATGATTTCAAGTTAGAAGGGTGTCCGGCCCTTCATGGTTTGGATGCTCATCATGGCCAGGCCCTCGGTTCGGGTCATGACAAACTTGGTATCAAAGCTTGGTTCATGGTCCCAGGGTGTCTGCAAAATCGCATCAGGTAGATTCATGTTTATGGGTGTGTAGTGCACCACACTTATAAGTAGGGGGCAACTAGGCGTTTAGGAATGTTTCCTCTCTTTGTGATCTAGTTTGTGCTTTGGAGTCTAATCTGCCTTTAATCAATGCTCTCTTGCTTTTTAGAAAAAATTGATCATGCCTCCTCATTGTACTATTGATCAGAATGCACAGACAGATGAGGTCCGTCCCACTCATGGGATACGGACCCGTAATAGAGCTCTCACCCCAGAACCTGTTCCTACTTTGGGAGTACCTCCAATCCCGACCAGTCCTCCTCGAGCTCCAAGAACAAATGTTAATTCTCCCCAGTCCTCTCTTAGGGACATATCGAATGCAGAATTCAGACAGTTCATTCACATGCTTGCACAGTTGGTAGACGCACAGACTCGAAGGTCGGAGGATACTGGGTCTGTATTTGTTACTTCGGAGGCTACTAGGGTGGGCTAGTTTATGAGAATAAACCCACCCAAATTTTCTGGCACTAAAGTGGAAGAGGACCCACAGGAGTTCATGGACAAAATGGAGAAGATTTTCTGAGTGTGCATGTAGACTAAGTAGAAGGGGTTGAGTTAGCAGCATACCAGCTTAAAGATGTAAAGAACCAATGGTATAATGAGTGGGAAGAGGCAAAGGGTGAGAGTGTTGAGCCCACAGTTTGGGGCAAGTTTGTGGAAGCTTTTCTTGACTGATTCTGTCCTCTAGAGTTGAGGGAAGCCAAAGCAGAGGAATTTATAAATCCTAAGTAGGGGAAGATGAGTGTCCAGGTGTACACTCTAAAATTTAACTAATTGGCTCGTTATACACCAGAAATGACAAATAACATGAGGGCCTGGATGAGGAAATTTACATCCATCCTTTTTGATGATCTAGCGCTTGAATGCCAAAGGGCAATGCTAAATAGAGTTATGACTTTGCTAGGCTGTCAGTCCACATGCAGCAGGTAGAAGATAAGAAAAAGTAAATTGACAAAGCTAGAGAAAAAGGACAATAGGCAAAGAGAGCTAGAACAACAGATCAAAACCATAGTTAGCCACAGAGCATAAACTAGGGCAGAAAGAAGTTTTGGAGTAACGCGCAGTCTGCAGCTAGCGCCCCAGTGCCCAGACCCCTAGTTAATAGATGATATTAGAGTTTTCAGACTAGTCATAGACCCAGAGCTCAGGATACCCAGATACAGGGCAGTGTGGCTCAATAGTACCATCCTTATCCACGGTTTGAGACTTGTGTAAGCATCATCTAGGGAGGTGTCAGTTGGGCGTATTCGTATGTTATTCATGTTGTCAGTCGGGTCACTTTTAGAGGAATTATCCATCTGCTAGAAGGAATGTTGGTGGTGCAAAATCTCAGGCAAATTCCTCCATACCACCACCACCTCAGAAGGGCTCCACATCTGCTGTGAAGAGCGATCGCAATTAGTTATATGCTTTGACCAACCGCCAGGAGGTGGAAGCCTCACCATATGTTGTCACAGATACGTTACAAATCTTTTCCCGTGATGTATATATGTTTCTTGATCCTGGGTCTACCTTATCTTATGTGATCCTGTATGTGGCTATTGGTTTTGGGTTTGAGCCCAATGTTATTGCTGAACCTTTCTCTGTCTCTACTCTAGTTGGTAATTCTATTGTGGCTAAGAGGGTGTACAAAATTTATGTTGTGTCTATTCTTAGTAGGGATATGGTGGAAAACCTTATAGAACTTGATATGGTTGCTTTTGATGCTATCCTAGGGATGGACTGGCTCCATCGATGTTATGCCACACTAGACTGTAGAACCCAAAATACCTTTTCTTTTCTAAATGATCCAGCAATAGAGTGTGAAGGGCACTCTTTAGCACCTAGAGGGCACTTTATATTTTATCTCAGATCTCGTAAGCTTATTTCCAAGGGTTGCTTATATCATCTTATTCGGGTTAAATATTTTATTGCCAAAAGTCTTCCTCTTCAGTCTGTCCCTGTAGTTAATGAATTCTCGAAAGTCTTTCAAGATGATCTCCCAGGAATACCACCTGATAAGAAGATAGATTTTGGCATAGATATATTTCCAAACACCCATCCCATCTCTATTCCACCATATAGAATGGCTTCAGCAGAGTTGAAAGAGTTAAAAGAGCAGCTAGCAGACCTCCTATATAAAGGTTTCATCCATCCTAGTGTTTCCCCCTGGGGTGCTCCTATACTTTTCGTGTGAAAGAAAGATGGTTCCCTGTGTATGTGCATAGATTACCACCAGTTAAACAAGGTAACTATCAAAAATAAGTATCCGCTTCCTAGGATTGATGATCTATTTGACCAACTTCAGGGTGCTAAGTGTTTTTCTAAAAAAGACCTTTGTTCAGGATATCATCAATTGAAAGTTAGGGATTTAGACATTCCCAAAATAGCTTTTTGAACCAGATATGGTCATTATGAATTCCTAGTCATATCCTTCGGGTTGACTAACACCCCTGCAACCTTCATGGACCTAATTAATAGGGTCTTCCAATAGTTGCTAGACTTATTTGTGATAGTTTTCATTGATGATATCTTGGTCTATTCCAAAAGTGAGGAGGACCATGCCAGTTACCTCCGAATTATCCTCTAGACTCTCAAAGATCATAGGATGTATGGAAAGTTCTCCAAGTGTGAATTCTGGTTAAAAATTATTGCTTTCTTGGGGAATATTATATCTAGTGAGGGGATTAAGGTTGATCCCCAAAAGGTTGAGGCAGTGAGGAAATGGCCCAGACCTACGACTCCAACTAACATTCGGAGCTTCTTGGTTTTGGCGGGTTATTACAGAAGGTTCGTAGAGAGTTTTACTTCCATAGCTACACCACTTACTAACTTGACTCTGAAAAAGGTGAAATTTTTGTGGTCTGACTCTTGTGAGTATAGTTTTGAAAAGTTGAAAGACAAGTTGACTACTGCTCTTGTTTTGACTCTTTCAGAGAGTATCGGAGGTTTTGTTATATACTGTGATACATCTCGAGTTGGACTTTGGTGTGTTCTTATGCAGCACGGTAAGGTAGTGGCTTATGCGTCTAGGCAGTTGAAGGTGCATGAGCAGAACTACCCGACTCATGACTTGGAGTTAGCGGCTATGGTTTTTTCACTTAAAATATGGCGGCATTATTTGTATGGGGTGTATGTTGATATATTTACTGACCACAAGAGTTTACAGTATGTTTTCTCATAGAAAGAATTGAATCTAAGGCAGAGGCGATGGTTGAAACTTTTAAAGGACTAGGACATAAGCCTGCACTATCATCCGAGCAAGGCAAATATTGTAGCCAACACCCTCAGTAGGTTATCTATGGGCAGTATTTCTCATGTTAAGGGAGAGAAGATGGAGATGATGAAGGATATTCACTGGCTTACAAATCTAGAAGTGTGACTCTTGGATTTCGAAGATGGGGGAATGGTTGTTCATGAGATAGCTAAATCTTCCCTTTGTACAGAAGTTAAAGAGAAGTAGGTTGAAGATCTCATCTTGATGCAGATCAAGAAAGATGTGGGTCAACAGAAGGCGATGTTCTTTGAAATTGGTGGTGATGGATATTGAGGTATCAACGTAGATTATATGTACCAGATATTGATGGTTTGCGGAAAAGAATCCTTGATGAAGATCACACTTCGAGGTATGTTGTTCACCCAGGGTCTACTAAGATGTACCATGATCTAAAATCTATGTGTTGGTGGAATAATATGAAACGTGATGTAGCAAACTTTGTTTCCAAGTGTTTGAATTGCCAATAAGTTATAGTAGAGCATATGAGGCCGGGTGGTTCTTCCCAAGAGATATCCTTGCCCTTGTGGAAGTGGGAGATGATTAATATGGACTTCATTATAGGACTCCCGAAGTCTTGAAACAAGTGTGATTCTATATGGGTAATTGTAGATAAGCTGACCAAGTCAGCCTACTTTCTGCCTGTCTGGACAAACTATTCGAGAGAGGATTATGCTAAACTGTTCATTGCAGAAATAGTTTGTCTGCATGGGGCACCTTTATCCATCATATCTACTGAGGTACACAGTTTTCTTCAGAGTTTTAGAGATTGTTTCAAAAAGGTTTAGGTACCCAAATGAATTTGAGCACGACTTTCCACTCTCAGATAGACGGGTAAGTTGAGCTCACCATCCAGACCCTTGAGGATACATTGAGGGTCTGCGTGATTGATTTTAAAGAAAGTTTGGTAAAGCAATTTCCATTGATAGAGTTTGCATATAATAACAGTTTCCATTCCTTTATTAAGATGGCACCATTTGAGGCATTGTATGAGAGAAGATATAGGTCTCCGATAGGATGGTATGAAGTAGGTGAGATGTAGATGTTTGGGCTTGATCTTGTTCATCAGGCAATGGAGGATGTGAAAGTCATTAGAAAATGACTTAAGACAGCTCAAAGTTGTCAGAAATCCTATGCCGATGTTAGGAGAAGAGATCTAGGTTTGAGGTTGAAGATTGGGTATTTCTCAAGGTTTATCCCATGAAGGAAGTCATGCAATTTGGGAAGAAAGGTAGGCTGAGTCCTCGCTATGTAAAGCCATACTTGATTTTGAGAAGGATAGGTGGTGTTGCGTATGAGTTAGAATTGGCTGCCAGTTTGGGTTCTGTTCATTCGGTATTTCATATATCTATGTTGAATAACTGCATTGGAGAACATTCTTTAGTATTTCCTGTCGAAGAAATCAAAGTGACAGACTCCTTATCCTAAGAAGAAGATCCTGTAGAAATTTTGGATCGCCAAGTTAGAAGATTGAGGAGCAAAGAGATAGCCTCAGTTAAAGTGTTGTGGAGAAACCAGAAAATTGAAGAAGCAACTTGGGAATCAGAAGTTGACATGAGAGCTAGATACCTAAACCTTTTTGATCCAATGGATGATGAAATGGAAGGTACAATCCTTGCATTATTCTTTCTATGCCTTAGTAAGCTTGAAATTATGCTTGTCTATGTCCCATGTCAATATTCGGGGACGAATGTTCCTAAGCGGGGATATTAAAAATCCATGAAGTTTTTCCTAGCTAAATTTTTGTCCCTAAAGTATCAAGCATTGGCTTCTAAAATGATTTATACTTATTTTCCTGTGAAGTTCCTTAGATTTCAACTTTTCATTACGTAGATGATCAAATAAGTTTTCCGTCGACATAAGATTCATCCAAAACGGACACTCGGTGAAGGAGTTATGATTAATTTAAGTCCTAGTCGTAAAACACCATCATTCCTGTCCTTGGCGTGTTTTGGAGAGAGTGTAAATAATGATGGTCAATTTCCAATAAAACTCCGTGATGGTGGGGCATCGTGGAGTGGGCCAAATTTCCATTCGTCAATTTCTAGTGAGCCACCACGATAGTGGCATGTTGCGGTGGCCCATAAGATCGGGTTCTCAGTTTAAATTTTTAGTTTTGTTCAGAAATTTTTAAGGGTAGTTTTTACTTTTTACAAGTCTTTTAAAATGCCCAACTAGGAGATTAAGACCTCTACAAGCATAACATTCGACATTCTCAAGATTTCCCTCAAAACAAAAACCCTAGTTCATATACTTCTCCTCCAAGAAACTCAAGATTCAATCTTGGGTTTTTGAAATTTATCGAAGATTTAGTATCCCCAAATCATAGGCTTCAAGGATCAGCCATTATTCTTTATAATCGAGGTACGCAGGGTTTTCCTAAAAATCTTATGGGTATAGAAATCATGATTTTAAGAAAGGGGTTTTGAATTTATGAATATATTCATGTTTTAGAAGCGTTGATGATATGGTTTTGGTCTTTGGGCCTTCCCCTAAATTGATTTAAAATTATATATATATTGTAAGCATGCGTTTTAAGGTTGATGATTGAATTGAGAGCATGATTCATGAAAAATCCCTCTCTTGTGATGATTTTCATTTACTTATGATATACTATGAAATCGTTTGAATGCATCTTGAAAAGCATGTTATGAAATGTCTTGAATAATGTTATATTTGGATTATGATTTTGATTTCAAAAGAGAGAGGGTTGTTTATGTTGATGAATGTTGAACATAATCATATAATGAGAAGGGTTGCATGGTTTGTTAAAGATTACATGACCACCACTTGTTTATTGAAAGGATGAGAATTTTGCATAGTTTTGACTTATGTTTTTGAAACATGAATTCCCTTTGTTAAATTGCATATTTGGGTGGTCTGAACTATGTTTTAATGAAAGAATCATGCATGATGCAATATGGCTCAGAAATAGGACTTGCAAGTCTTGGTGTGACGACACCAATCCAGATTACACCATGATAATTCAGAATAGAATAGAAGCCATGTTTGAAATGAGACTGTTTAGATGTTGAAACTAGAAAAATGCTTGATTCAGAACAAGATAAAATTGGGCATAAAGAGAGTTTAGGTGGTTTCCCCAAAGAAGGAATGAGTTCAGATAAATCATTGTCCAATACCATGATTTTTTGATCTGGGTACATTATATTATGCTGGCCTAGTGCCGTGTGGCATACCAAAATTAGAAACTTCAACCCTTGCGGCACACTCGGGTTAGAAGTTTCCCCACTGAGTTAATGACGGATTCCATATAGCCCGTGAGATTTTAGAATTATAGGGGTGTACCACCTAACTCAGAAGTAATACAAAGTTCAGGCATTGCATTGACTAGAATGATTTATGATTTCAAAAAGTGGCCATGTGTTTAGAACTATTTTATGTATGATATTTTGAACAATTGCTCTCCAACTATTTTATAGATATACTAGATTTATTTTGAATTACTTTGCATGCCAGTACATCTGTATTGAACCCCCTCTCTCCAGGTTCTGAGGCTCAGTCTAGGGGTCCAGATAAGCAGTAGATTTCATCAGAAAGAGTTACAGTGTCCAGTTGGTGAGACTTCTATATTTTGGAAGGCCTGTTTATTTTCAGACAATTATTAGTGGTTATGGTTTTGGTCTACTGGGGGCCTTGTCCTAGCTTTCAGATTGTGTTAGAGAGTATGTAGTAGATATTTTGTAGACGGTTTGCAGATGTTGCTAGTTAGTTTTTGATTTCATTCTTCAATGCTAAATTCATATCAGATTTATGACCTTGATTTTGTCTTACTATAATTTTCATATTTTCTTATTTATGTATGAATGTTGTATATGATTTCAAGTTAGAAGGGTGTCCGGGCCTTCATGGTTTGGGATGCTCGTCACGGCCAGGGCCTCGGTTCGGGTCGTGACACCCTTAGTAGCAGTCCCTGAGTTACAGAACTATGTATCCAGCGTAAGTTGTTATGTCTTCCTGCCAGTTTAGGGTTGACATACATACATATATATATATATCTCATGAGTCTTTCTTCCACATTAAGGTTGACCCAGCCTTTGTTAGTAGCCCATGACACAGTACTAACACCCTTCTAATTGGGGTCACAGGTTGGACCCTAATCCGTCTATGTTGGGGCATGTCGGTTAGATAAAAGCTCCCACAGTTTCTATTTCAGTACTTAATTCAGAATTTAGTTCAATCTTGCTTGACCATAGCATGTATTTTACTAGTTATTTTTTCAGTATCTTAGTTTATAGATTACTTCAGTACTTGTTGTATGCATGGTCATACATGCTCAATTTTTGCAGTTTTCATGCATCATTACTCAATACCTTATTCGATACATTTAGTCAGATATTACTTATGAACGTGAACCCATATATATCAGCCTAACCTCTTTTAGCATACCAGTACATTAAAAAGTACTGACCACATACTCATTTTCTTATGCTATGATGTCTTATACATAGGTTCAGATGATCGAATTCCTGATCGTACTTAGACTTTCCAGTGCATCAGTAGCAGCAACCGTGGTGAGTCCTTTTTTTTCGAGGATTAGTTACCTTTTATTCAGTTATGTCAGTAGTTTAGTTATTTAGTCGGTCAGAGTTAGTTGGGGTCTTGTCCCATCAACTTCACAATCAGATAGTTTAGAGGCTTTCAAACTAGTACATACAGTCTACTCAGTTTTTAGTTGTTTTATCTGTATGTTTCCAGATATTTTACACAATATTTCAGTATTGTTTTCAGTTATTAAAACCTTATGCTATTTTAGTTAAAAATCCTCATATGTTGTTTATCAGTTTTATTCAAAACTCACAGTAGGTACCATCTCATGGGTTAGCTTGTGGTCTCACGAGACCATAAGCAATGTGTAGCGTCCAGGGTGTACTTTTGGCGTGTTACAAACTTGGTATCACAGCCTAAGGTTTTAAAGCATCCTGGGGAGTTTGAAAGCCGCTCTGAGTAGAGTCTGGTGCATGTGTGTGTAGCACACCATACTTATGGGCAAGAGGCTACAAGATATTTTAGGAAATATTTCCTTTCTTTCAGTGTTCATATTGTGTGAATGAGAAGGACCTCAAGTTAAACTCTCTATCTAATTCAAGTTTTCTTTCTATCTATAGAATATGCCTTCTAGAAAGACTAACGGAAGAAGTATCGAAAACCAGCTAGCACCTCCGCCTGTTCAAAAAGAATTCCTGAATGAGTATGTTTCTCATGTAGAGTTCAGAGTTGCATTCACCACTCTAGCTCACTTCGTAGCAACCCAAAATATGCGTCCAACTGTTGTTCAGGCCAACCAGTGGCCAATACTGCCGCAGCCAGGATTCAGGACTGCACCCAAATTAATCCTCATTCATTTTCAGGATCTAAGTCTGAAGAGAATCTGCAGGAATTCCTAGACATTGTGTAGAAGGTAAAAAAAATTATGGGAGTGATTTCTAGTGAGAGTACTGAACTAGCTACTTACCAGTTACAAGATGTGGCTCATACTTGGTTTAAGTAGTGAAAAAGGGATAGGGGCACAGAGGCTGGACCTATAGAGTGGGAGGAATTTGCTGCTACCTTTTTAGATAGATTCTTCCTATTGAAGTTGTGGGAGGTTAAGGTGTTAGAGTTTATTAATCTAAAATAGGGCAACATGAGTGTGAAAGAGTATTCCCTTAAGTTTACTCACCTGTCCAGGTATGCTCCCCATGTAGTAGCTAACAACAGGTCTAGGATGAGCAAGTTTGTGTCTGGGGTATCAGATAGTATGGCTAAGGAGTGTAGGATAGCGATATTGATCATAGAGATAAACTTGGTGAGGTTGATGGTCCATGTAAAGTAGATAGAGGAGAAAAATATTAAGGAGAGAGAAAGCGAGAATAAGAGGGCTAGAGCAAGTAGCTTTAATTTCACCCAGCCAAAGTCAGAGAGTGGTAACCATCCTCAGGTCTGCCTAAAATCTTTGGTCCCAGCTCCGTCTTTGGCTAGTGCACCAATGCCCAAATTTAGGAATGACAACAAGGATAAGGCGCTAGGATCTAATTCTTAGGGTAGTTTGAACCGTGCTCGAACAAACCCTCTTTTCCAAAAATATGGTAGGAATCATTAGAGTGTGTGCAGAGCTAGTAGCGATGTATGTTTTGGGTGTGGCAAGTCAGGTTATAGAATCAAAGAATGTCCACAGGCACGTCCGCAGAGTTAGCACAATCGTCCCTCTGTTCAATTCAGTCACCTATCTCAGCAGGGTTCCGCTTCCAGTGCCACCAGTGGGCAACACCCAAAAAGGCTCTATGCACTTCAGTCCTAACAGGATTAGGAAAGTTCTCCTGATGTGGTTACTGGTACGTTGCAAGTCTTTTATCTACATATTTATGCTTTGCTTGACCCAGGAGCATATCTTTCTTTTGTAACCCCTTATATAGCAGTTGACTTTGGAGTCAGTCCCGAAACCTTAATAGAGCCTTTCTCAGTATCTACTTTTGTGGGTAAGTTTATTATAGCCCGATAGGTATATAGGAACTGCTCAGTAACAGTGTCTCAGAAAGTCATATCAATAGACCTTATAGAAATAGAGATGATGGATTTTGATGTCATTCTCGGCATGGATTGGCTTTATTCATGCTATGCTTCAGTTGATTGTAGAAATAAATTATCTACTTCCAGTTCCTAAATGAACCAGTCTTGAGTGGAGGGGTAGTACTACAACGCCTAGGGTTCAACTTGTTTCATACCTTAAACCGAGAAAAATAATTTCCAAGGGATGTGTCTATCATCTTTTGTGGGTCAAAGACTCTAGTTCTATGACTCTCAATCTTGAGTCAGTTCGAGTAATAAGGGAATTTCCAGATGTATTCCCTGGAGATCTTCCCGGAGTTCCTCCCAAAAGGGAAATTGACTTCGGAATAGACCTTCTTCCATATACTCAACTTATTTCTAGTCCTCTATATAGAATGGCTCCAGCTGAACTCAAATAGTTGAAAGAACAATTGAAAGACCTCCTAGATAAGGGATTCATTATGCCCAGTATTTCCCCGTAGGGTGTAACAGTCCTATTTATGCATAAGAAAGACGGTTCTCGTAGGAAGTGCATCAACTACCGTCAATTGAACAAAGTCATAATCAAACTTTAGTGTTCCAGTTACTTTTCTAAGATAGACCTTAGATTCGGCTATCATCAGCTCAAAATAAGAAAATGTGACATTCCAAAAATAGCTTTCCGAACTCGGTATGGTCACTTTGAGTTTCTAGTCATGTCCTTTGGTCTCACAAATGCCCCAACAACCTTTATGGACTTGATAAACCAGTTGTTCAAACAGTACTTGGACATGTTTATCTTAGTTTTCATCGATGACATTCTTGTCATTTCCCATAACGAAAAAGATCATCCAGACCACCTCAGAATAGTATTACAGACTCTTAAATCCCACCAGTTGCTCGCCAAATTCAGCAAGTGCGAATTTTGGCTAAGGTCATTAGATTTTCTTTGTCACATTATTTTTGGTGATGGTATTAGAGTTGATTCTTAAAAGACCAAAGTAGTAACAAATTGGCCTAGACCTATCTCTCAATCCAAAATCAGGAGTTTCTTAGGACTGGCTGGCTATTATTGATAGTTTGTTGAGGGGTTTTTGTCTATTGCATCCCCCATGTCCAGATTAACTTAGAAGAAAGTCAAGTTCAAGTGGTCAGATGCTTGTGAGAAGAGTTTTTAGGAGTTGAAGACTCGATTCACCACAATACAGTCTTACCATTATCGGATGGTTCAGATGGGTTTGTTATATACTATGATGCTTCCAGAGGTGGTTTGGTATGTGTTTTGATGCAGAAGGGTAAGGTTATAGCCAATTTGTCTAGGAAGCTTAAACCTCATGAAAAGAATTACCCTACTCATGATCTTAACTAGCTGCTATTGTGTTTGCCTTAGGAATTTAGAGGCATTATTTGTATGCGGTGCATATTGATGTGTTCACAGAGCACAAGAGCTTGCATTATACATTCTCGTAGAAAGATTTGAACTGGTGCTAGAAGAGGTGGTTAAAGTTGTTGAAAGACTATGACATAAGTGTTTTGTATCATCTAGGCAAGGCCAATATAGTGGCAGGTGCCCTCAGTAGATTGTTTATGGGTAGTATTTCTCACGTTGAAAATGATAAGAAGAAGCTAGTTCAGGAAGTTAATCAGCTAGCCAGACTAGGCATTTATTTGGTTGATTCAATCGATGGTAGTGTATAGGTGCGAAAAAGTTTGGAATCCTCTTTGGTTGCCAAAGTGAAAGAAAAGTAGGATATGGATTCTAGTTTGGATAGGTTGAAGGAGTCTATAAGAGATCAAAAAGTAGAGGTTTTCTCCTAAGGGGGAGATAGTGTGTTGCATTGCCAGGGCAGACTGTGTGTGCCATGTGTAGATGACTTGAGACAATGGATTCTTTTTGAAGTGCATGGTGCGCGATACTCTATTCATCCAGGGGCCACTAAGATGTACCTCGATTTGTGGAAAATCTATTAGTAGAGTGGGATGAAGAGAGACACTGCAGAGTTTATAGCTAAGTGCCCTACTTGCCAACAGGTTAAGATTGAGCACCAAAATCTTAGTGGTTCTGTGCAGGATTTCAGTATCCCCACTTGGAAGTAGGAGGAAGTGAACAGGGACTTTGTAATGGGTTTGCCTCATACTCATCTTCAGTATAATTTGACTTAGGTTATTGTGGATAGGATGGCCAAGTCAACCCATTTCCTACTAGTTCATATGTCCTATTGAGCTAAGGATTATGCCAAGATCTTCCTTAGAGAGCTGGTTAAGTTGCATGGTGTTTCGTTATCCATCATTTCTAATAGAGATACTCAGTTTACCTCTCACTTTTGGAAAGCCTTCCAGAAGGGTTTTGGTACTCAAATTCACCTCAGTATAGCCTTTGACCCTCAAACGGATGGTCAAGAATAAAGGGCCACTTAGACTTTAGAAGATATATTAAGAGAGTGTGTCCTTGATTTTAAAGGTAGCTGAATGATCGCTTACCTTTAATAGAGTTCACATATAATAACAACTATCATTCTAGTATTCAGATGGCTCCATTTGAGGTTTTTTATGAGAGGATATGTAGGTCTCCTATTGTCTGGTTTGAGGTAGGTGAGGCTGCATTGATAGGGTCTGATTTAGTATTTGAGGCCTTAGAGAAGGTTTAGTTGATCAGGGAAAGGCTTAAGACTGCCCAAAGCCGACAGAAATCCTATACTGATGTGTGGAGGAGAGATCTTGAGTTTGAGGTTGGTGACTTACTTTATTTTAAAATCACTCCCATGAAGGAGATAAAGAGGTTTGGTAAGAAGGGGAAGCTTAGTCCCCAGTATGTTGGCCCTTAAAAAATTCTAAGCCATTTTGGAAAGGTGACTTAGCATCAGTGCACCCAGTATTTCACATCTCCTTGCTAAAGAAGTATATTGGTGACCCAATGGTTGTAGTCCCCTTAGAAGGTGTGGATGTTGAGAACAGTCTCTCTTACGAAGAAGTTCCAGTCGAAATTCTTGACCGTCAGATTCGTAGATTAAGGAACAAAGAAGTTCCCTTGGTCAAAGTTCTTTGGCAAAACCAACCTGTTGAGGGAGCCACTTAGGAAGTAGAATCATACATGCGAACCAAGGACCCTCATCTCCTCTCTATTAACTCAGACTTGGCCTAAGGTAACAGTCTTCCTTAGATTTATTCTATTTCATACTCAGTTCCAGCTACATGTCATTCTTATGTTATTCATGCATTCACAAATCAGTTCGTCCATGTGTCATGTTTCAAGATTCAGTCATGTTTCAGTAGTGCATATCAGTATATAACCTCAGTCTCTAAGTAATTCTCAGCTTAACCAGTCTCATTTGATGATGAATGTTCTCTAGGAGGAGATATTGTTATACCCCTTATGCTTCTTAGTTTAATTCAGCTCATAAAGTGTACATGAGAGGCCAAGGACCTCAAAATTTAGCAAAGTGTTGAAGACTTAGTCTCATTTTTTTGGCCCCTAAACTTTAATGATTTTGTTATCAACTTTCTTGGCCTCAGAAAGTTGGTTTCTAAGTTAATTCATGGTCAGGGTTGTCTATAGTTTAGTTTGGATGAGTTTCGAATATTTTGGACGATGTTTGAAGAAGGTTTTGATGGACAAACCAGTGACCCAACATGATTAGGTCGCGTCACGTCGGGTACCACATTGGCCTCAGCAACGCGGCGCGACGATCATCGAATTGTTGGGTGACGCAACGGCCATTGTGTTGGTGGGTGACGCGATGTGTTGTTCATCGCGTTACTGGGCACATTTCAGCCTTTTAAATGTCGAGCCCAGGAGGGTATTTTAGTCTTTTTCCCTCACTTTAACATGGGATTTGAGTCCTAAAACAATATTTTTTCTCCTAAATTCAATTTCACTCAAATCCAAAACATTTCCTCTCAAGAACACAAACCCTAGACCTTCAAGCTTCAAGTTTAATTCTCAAGAAATCCCTCACCAACGTCCAATAATTTGTCAATTTAGGTATGTTAAGTATTCATCCAAGGGTCCCTTCTAACCCATGGAGTCCAAGAATCCTTTTCAGACTTAAGTTATGAGTTCACATGATTTATTTTGTAATATGTTCATGTATGTGTTGTAATTCTATTGTCAAGTTATGAATATGTAAATTTCACGTGAAATAAACTAATATGCATGTTGGTTAATGTAAGTATCATGTTGAATCCCCTAAATTATGAATTGAATGTTGAAGTCATGATATGTTAGCATGTTGTTCATTCCCATGTACAAGGTTATGCCTTTCAGGTGTTTGATAAAATGTCTAAATGAGTGAGAGTTGAATTGTGACTATTTTCTATGCCTTTAAATTTATGGTATTGTTCTATTGTCCATGATATCGAGTCATGGGGGTTATAATACCCAAAATTTAGCTGTTCACTTAGTTTTCATTTGTTATAGAAGTGTCCAGTTGTATCATGAGAAATATCACTTAGTTAGTTAATATGGTCAATGAGTGTTCAGTCAAGCTTAGCCCAATCTAGTGATCAGTTTCATTTCATTTAGGAGCAGGATTCAGGACCGAGTGAACCCAAGGATTGGGGAATTCTTACTACCTTAGGGTGTGACCCTTAGTAGCAGTCCCTGAGTTACAGAACTATGTAGCTAATGTAGGTTGTTATGTCTTCCTGCTAGTTTAGGGTTGACATATATATATATGTATATCTCATGAGTCTTTCTTCCAGATTAGGGTTATCTCAGCCTTTATTAGTAACCCGTGGCACAATACTAACACCCTTCCAACTAGGTCACAGGTTGGACCCCAATCAGTCTATATTGGGGCATGTCGATTAGATGAAAGCTCCTAAAGTTTCAGTTTCAGTACTTTGTTCAGAATTTAGTTCAGTCTTGCTTGACCATTGCATGTATTTTACCAGTTATTTAACTATTAGATTTCAGTAGCTCAGTTTACAGATTACTTCAGTACTTGCTGTATGCATGGTCATGCATTCTTAGTCTTTATAGTTTTCATGTATCATTACTTAGTGCCTCATGCTATACATTTAGTCAGATATTACTCAAGAACATGAACCCATGCATATCAGCCTAACCTCATTTAGCATTCCAGTACATTTAAAAGTACTTACCGCATACTTATTTTCTTGCGCTATGATGTCTTATATCATAGGTTCAGACGCTTAAATTCTCGATCGTACTTAGACTTTCTAGTGCATCAGCAACAACAACTGTGGTAAGTCCTCTTCTTTCATGGATGAGTTACCTTCTATTAAGTTATGTTAGTATTTTAGTTATTTAGTCGGTTGGAGTTAGTTGGGGGCTTGTCCCATCAACTCAACAATCAGATAGTTTAGAGGTTTTCAGACTAGTACAGACAGTCTACTAAGTTTTTAGTTGTTTTATCAGTATGTTTCCAGACGTTTTAAACCATATTTCAGTATTGTTTTTCAGTTATTAAAACCTTATGACATTTTAATTGAAAATCCGTATATGTTGTTTATCAGTTTTATTCATTACTCATAGAAGGTACCAACTTATGGGTTAGCTTGTGGTCTCACAGGGCCATAAGCACCGTGTGGCATCCAGGGTGTGCTCTCGGGGCGATATAGTTATGTAATTGTTTGTCATGGTGGTTTTGTCCCTAATTCTAATGCCATTATCAAATTAGCGATAGTTTTTAACATGTACACATCACACAACTATTAAAATATTTGAAGGGGTTTCATTTAAACAAAATAATTTCAGCACCAAAAATTTGTTAGAACATATTCACTACCTTAGATACAAAATTTCTTTCTTTATTTAACATCATATGCACAAAACAAACATAAATCAAAACAAAACATATATTTTAACTAGACATGTTGATTTTGCATCCAAACTGCAGCCGATGAGAAAAGAAACATGACAACAATAACCCCCGGCTATGCGGTACACCCTGACCCCCCAACTATATACCTATTCATTGTCCCCAGTTCATCTAGAAATTTAAAATAAGGGGTGAAAATATACCTGGGTGAACTAGTCTCTGGATCAAGCATCATCAGTTCGGACCACCACTAAAATTGATCATCAGTTCCTCATCGGTAGTGGTCATTGATGTACTGTGGTAACACGACACATTTGATGATTAAAATAAGGAATTTATGCTTGGAATTAGGTTATTTTGGTAGATATGATGTGACTTTATGTGTGTTGTAGGTGAAACAGGTTAACAATGGTCTTGGAATGAAAATGAAAGAAGAAGTACTGAAAATGTAGCAAACTGTCCATCTAATGAGTCTGGCATATAAGTCGTTAACTCATCATACGATTTGGGAGAAAAAGTCATAAAGAGAGTAGAAGCCAAAACTAAAATTCAGAGTTGAAGTCACAGAACCATACGAGTCATAAGATCTGATTATGACTCATACAGAGAAGTCGTACAGAGACCAAAGTTTAAGTTCCTGAAAGTCTAAGGCTCAAGTGATGACGAGTGAAGGCCATGAATCGTAAGGGAAGCATACAACTTATGGTATGAATCATAAGGAAAACAAAATCATGAAGATCAGTTACTGGAATGCAGACGAATGGCAATGTACGGCTCGTTAGAAGACCTTACGAGTGGACTATATAAGTCATAACGAGTGCCGGCATACTTTTTATATTCCATTTTTATTAGGATTTCTTTATTATTTTAAGGCACTATAAATACCTTAGGGTTATTCCTTCATTAAGTTACTCTCTTTTACATTATTTTTGATACTTTTAGCATACTTTGATCATTGAGATTTTGTTCTTGAGATTTTGGGTTTTTATTTAGTTGAAGACTTTGGATTTATTCTCTTACATTATTGTGCAATTAATTACGTACGTTCTTTATTGATTATCATGGGTTGTTGCATGAATATGTGTGGCTAATTTTCTTGATTAGGGTTGTGGAGACCCTGACTGATTTGCTATGTAAGGAAAGTATGAGATTCATCTATTCAATTATCGTTGCATGTATTTCACTTTTCTCCATGTTTATTTAACTCAAGCTGCTGTAGAGGCATGTGTAATGCCTATAGTTAGGATCATCCTCACAAGGTAGTTCGATATTAGGAAAAAAAGAGTACAATGGTGATTCGAGGCTACCAACCCTCATTGAATCAACTCGAGACTCAAAAGGTGAGAGTTGTACTGAGGTTAATTACAAGGGACAACAAGGCAATACCCTGAGACTCACAAGGTAAAGGGTGAAATCTATCAATACGTTCACAAGATGATTGATAGTATATAACTTGTCAACTTTGTAAGTAGAGCAGGAAGTTTGGTAGATTAAATACGAGAATCTTACATAGTACTAAAGCCAGGGGGAACATTGTCCTAGTGTTCATCTTTTATTGTTTACAAACTCAAGCTTTCAATTTCTGTTACTATTTACTTTTGACTACAAATTCCCCCATTTACTTTTCTACATTGCTCATGGATTTTGTCAAGTTTGAGATACTGTTCAACGTTTTCCTTTTGGGTTCGACCCCAACTTGGTTTAGGTTACTATATTTGACATCGACCGCAACATACTTCTATGGAGGTTAGTTTAGGTGACATCAAATTTTGGTTTTGTTGCTTGGGAATAACGGTGTGAATTATTGATTGAAGTTGGTGAAGTTTTGGGGTATTATTTATAGTTCTTGATTTAGTATACGGCAGTGTATGCCAAAAACTAGGAGTCAAGGTAATCCCTTGCCCCCATTAGATCCTGAGCCTTAAAGAATCCTTCAAACACCAAGAAGGATGGCTGAAAGAGTACGAGATATTCCACTTGAAGAGGTATGTGATGGTCCCAATGCAGTACCTCCTCGTATTCCAGGTGATCCATAAAATATTACTGATAGACATACAGAGCACTTATTAGCGGAAGCAGCCGAGGAGGCTCGATTAGCTGAAGAGGCTAAGATAGCTCTGCAGGCATAACTAGCCAAGCCAAGGCAAGTGGCTGAGTGTCGATAGAGAGTTCAAATAGGTAGAGCTCCAATGATCCCTACATATTGACATCTACAACCATATCATAAAGACGAGGACATGGGATATGTTGATCCTATTAAGACAAAAGCCATAATTCCTCTTGCTCTACCCCCTAATGTTAAATTTAATATTACTTGTACAATGATCCAATAGCTAAACTTGAAAGGTGTGTTTTTGGGATCAGTGACAGATGGCATGAACAGGCATCTTGCTAATTTTACTGGAATCTTTACATTGTATACTATTTTGGGAGTATACCAGGAAGCTTTGAGGTTGAGATTGTTCTTATTTTTGCTAACTGGAGATGCATTACTATCATTAGGGGAACTTTCGATAGGTTCAATCACTACTTGGCATGAGTTGCAAAGACAATTTTTGAATAGGTTCTTCCCTCCATGAATACTAAAGTTGAAAGATAAAATTTATAATTTTAGATAACTACCTATAGTATCTATGTATGAGGCGTGGTTTAGATTCAAAAAGAAGTTGAGCATGGTACCTAATCACAGAATCACAAGATTTAATTTGTTGAAAATATTCTATAGATCCCTGAAATTCAGTTCTAGGGCAATGGCAGATACAATTTCAGAAGGTGCTTTTATGTGTCTTTAGTGGGATGCTGTGCAAGATATGCTAAATGATATTTTGGTGATTAATCGAGGTTGTCACACTATAGATGCTTAGAGAGGTGCATGTACTTATGTTATCAGAGAAGCTAATTATTGTAGAGTTGTTCATGATTTGATAGCACAAGAGGATTCTTGCAAAATAATTAGCAATAATGAGTGATGAGAAAGTGAATGTAGTAAGGGCACAGGTTTCTACTAGAACTTACGAGACTGAGTTTAAAGAGGAAGCGGAGTATCTTGATCGTTAGTAGGTGGATTTTTGATTCCAAGGGCAAGGGAATCAAGGTTGAAACTATTACAATAATAGATACTGAGACAAGAGCAGAGACTGAGATGGTGATTGGAGATGTAAGGAGGGGCTACAAAGAAAAAAGAGATAGATACGTCTCACCAGGTAGCTGGGATACCTAATCTAAAATAGAGGCAATATTGTCAATATTAGTCAAAGGCCAAGAGAGTCAAGAGAGCTGTCTTAAAGAGATTAAGGCAGACCAATCAGGCCATAATCAAATAACTGGAGCAATAGTATGGATAAATATTGGCTACATTAAATCAAATGCAGTCTAACACTCTTCCAAGTGATATGATGCAAAATTCAAAGAATGATAGTCATTGCCATGCCATTACCACTCGGAGTGGTAACACCAGCATAGATCTGCCCGTACCTACCTTGAATGATGCAATGAATGAAGATAACCCCATTGATGTTGAGAGTAGTAGAAAGTAAAACAAAGGAAAGGATAAGGTTTAGGAGGCTATTTTAAAGTCTATTCTAAGACCTGGCCCTCCTATTCCTCAGAGGTTAAAAAAGAACCAAGAAGAGAGTGAATATCAAAAGTTTCTATCTATGTTAAAGGAGTTGTCTGTTGATATTCCACTTCTAGAGGCATTGGAACAAATGCCTGGCTATGTAAAGTCCATGTAGGAGTTATGAGCCAATTGACAATGTTTATCACTGTATGCTGTTGCTACTAGATCTTTGGTAGAGAAAAAAGAGGATCCTGGTGCTTTCACCATCCCTTGCATAAAAAAATTCACAACAATGAGTGCTGAGAAAGTAAATGCAGTAGGGGCGTAGGGTTCTACTTCTAGAACTTATGAGACTGAGTCTGAAGAGGAAGCAAAGTATCGTGATCGTTAGTAGATGGATTTTCGAGCCCATAGGAAAGGAATCAAGTTCAGAAATACTATAATGATAGATACCGAGACAAGAGAAGAGATTAAGATAGTGATTAGAGACATAAAAAGGACTACAAGGAGAAAAGTGATAGATATATCCCATCAGGTAGCCAGGATACCGAGTATAGAATAGAAGCAATATTGTTAAAATTAGTCAAAGGACAAGAAAGTCAAGAGAGTTGTCTTATGAAGATTAAGGTGGACCTATCAGGGCTGAATTTGAAGGTTGAGTCACATGTTACCGTAATCAAACAACAGGAGCAGCAGTCTGGACAAATGTTGGCCACATTAAATCAAAGGCAGCCTAACACTCTTCCTAGTGATATAGTGTAGAATTCAAAGAATGATAGTCATTGCCATGCTATTATCACTCAGAGTAGTAAAACCATAGTAGATCCTCCCATACCCACTGTGACCAATGTAAAAAATAAAGACGATCCTATTGATGTTGAGAGTAGTAGAACACAAAACAAAGGAAAGGATAAGGTTAAGGAGCCTATTTTGAACACTATTCCAAGACCACGCCCTTCTTTTACTCAGAGATTGAAAAAAAGAAAGAAGAAGGTAAATATTAGAAGTTTCTATCTATATTAAAAAAGATGTCTGTTAACATTCCATTTGTAGAGGCATTGGAATAAATGCCTGGATATACAAAGTTAATAAAGGATTTAGCCACATAAAAACAGACAGTAAGTTATGAGCTAGCTGAAAATGTTTATTACTGCAGTGTTGTTGCTACCAGATCATTGGTAGAGAAGAAAGCGAATTCTGGTGCTTTCACTATCTGTTGAACCATAAGATCTCTTAACTTTTCTTGATCACTATGTGATCTGGGAGCTAGTGTCAATCTCATGCCATTAGTGGTGTTTAAGCAGTTGGGGTTGAGAGCACCCAAACCCATATCTATGAGACTATGATGGAAGATCGAATAGTGAAAAAACTAGTTGGTATTCTATGTGATGTATTGGTGAAGATGACTTCTTTCATATTTCCAGTTGATTTTATGATATTGGATTGTGAAGTTGATTTCAAGTTCTGATTATTTCAGGTAGGACATTCGTAGATACAGGAAGGACTTTGATTGATATGGAGTTAGGATATTTGATATTCAGACTTAATGATGAGAAGGTGATATTCAATGTATGCCAGTCCATCCGACAACCAAGTGAGTTAAAAGTAGTATCTATGATAGATGGTTTTGATGAGGAGATGGTCTTATACTAAGATCTTGATGCGGTAACAAATTAGGATGATACTTTTGTGACTATTCCTACTGAAGAAAGGCTGGGTGCTGAAGCTTAAGAAGGAATGATTATAAAGTTTGACAATGATGCTATTGATGACTATGATGAGGTGGTATGTGCACTTTAGGGAAATGGTTCGTATAGTTTTGCACCAAAGAAGCTTAATTTGGATCAGAAAAATAAAACCACTCCACTTGCTCGATCGTCTATTGAGGAACCACCAATGTTAGAGTTGAAGGCCCTTCCTTCTCATTTATGATATACATTTTTGGGGTCTAATAACACTTCTCCAGATATTATTGCAACTGATTTGATGTTTATAAAAGTAAAGGCTTTGATATTAGTGCTACAGAGATTCAAAAGTGCCATTAGTTGGTTCATTGAAGATATTGTGGGTATTCTGCCTGGTCTTTGTACTCACAAGATCCAACTGACTAGATTTTGTTCCAAGTATAGAACATCAATGTTGGCTTAATCTTCCTATTCAACAGTCGGTGAAGAAAAAAATAATCAAGTGGGTCAATCCGGTAAAATGCGTTCCAAATAAAGGTGGTATAACTGTTATGCCTAATGACAAAAATGAGCTAGTACCAAGAGGCCAGTCATAGTATGTTGAGTGTCCATGGATTACTTGAAACTGAATACATAGACCCAGGGAGATACTTCCCCAGGCCATTTATAGAACAGATGTTTGATAGACTGGCGGGTTGGGGGTGGTATTCTTTTCTGGATAGTTATTTGGCATATAACCAAATCACTATCACACCCAAAGACCAAGAGAAGACAACTTTCTCTTGTACTTATGGGACCTACGTATTCAGATGTATGCTATTTGGGTTGTGTAATGATCCATCCATATTTCAAAGATGTATAATGTTAATCTTCTCTGATATGGTAGAAGACACCATAAAAGTATTCATGGATGATTTTGCAGTAGTTGGTGATACTTTTGAAGACTGCCCGGTTCACTTGGCAAATGATCTTTGTAGATGTGAGGAGTGCAATTTGGTACTCAATTAGGAGGAGTGCTATTTCATGGTTAAAGAAGGCATTGTGCTTGGGCATAAGATTTTGAAAAGCGGTATAGAGGTAGACAACTAAAATTAAAGTGATCAAGAAATTACCTCCACTAATTTCTGTTAAGGGTATTCAAAGCTTTTTAGGTCATGCATGCTTTTACAGGAAATTCATCTAGGATTTCTCAAAGATTGCCAATCCTCTTTGCAAGATTCTTGAGAAAGAGGTGAAGTTTGATTTTGATGAATCATACTTGAAGGATTTTGAATGTCTAAAAGAGAAGTTGATGACGGCTCTTATCATCGTGTCCCTTGATTGGTCCTTGCCATTTGAGATCATGTGTGATACAAGAAGAGTTGCCTTAGGTGTTGTCCTAGGCCAAAGAAGAGAGAATATCCTTCATCCTATCTAATATGCCAGCAAGGCATTAAACCTTACTCAAAAGAGCTACACAATTACTGAACAAAAGTTACTAGAAATGGTTTTTGCCTTTGAGAAATTTTGGTCTTATTTGATTGGGACGAAGGTAATAGTACACACTGATCATGCAACATTGAGGTACTTGATGGTGAAAAAAGATGCAAAGCCTAAATTAATTCTTACTGCAAGAGTTTGATTTTGGGGTCAAGGACAAGAAAGGCACTAAAAATCAAGTGTTAGATCACTTGTCTAGACTTGAGGAGGAAGCTATGCAAAAAGTTAAAGATGGACTTGATATTGATGATAGTTTTCCAAATGAGTAGATATTGGGTACTTCTCATGATCTAATTCTATGGTTTGTTGACTATGCAAATTCTCTAGCAAGTGGTCTAGTCCAAGAAGACCTTTCCTTCCAGCAAAGAAAGAAATTTATGCATGAGGTAAGGATATTATTCTGGGATGAACCTTATTTATTTTGGGATGAACCTTATTTATTCCAAATCTATAAGGATGGGGTTATTTGTAGATACATCCCCAAAGTGGAGTTGATGATCATCCTTGAAGCTTGTAATTCTTCACCTATTGAGGGTTACCATGGAGAAACTTGTACAGTCTATAAGATTTTACAATGTGGGTAATACTGGCCTACAATATACAAAGATGCTCATGACTTTACTTTAGCCTGTGACTAATGCCAGCGTCAAGGTAACATCTCTAGGTGTCATGAACTGCCTATGACCCCTATTTTAGAGTTAGAATTATTTGATGTCTGGGGGATTGACTTCAGGGGTCTATTCATGAGCTCCTTTGGTATTAATTACATTCTTGTGGTGGTGGATTATGTTTCAAAATAGGTGGAAGCGGGCTCCCTAACAATAAAGAAAGAAGTGTCATGACCTTTTTGAAGAAGTATATCTTTTCTCAGTTTGGCATGCGACGTGCAATCATTAGTGATAGTGGGTCACATTTCTATAATCTCCTGCTTAAGATTCTACTTGAAAAGTATGGAGTAAAGAATAAGGTGTCAATGCCTTACCATCCACAGACTAGTGGACAAGTTGAGGTGTCCAACAAAGAGATAAAGTCTATTTTGTCAAAGACTGTGAACGCCAATAGGAATGATTGGTCGAGAAAGTTAGATAATGCATTATGGGCCTACCGAACAACTTTTAAGGCTCCCATAGGTGTTTCTCCATATCAGTTGGGGTATGGAAAGGTATGTCACTTTCCAGTTAAACTTGAACATAAAGCACTATAGGCATTGAAGAAGTTGAACTTTAAGTGGCAGGATGCAGTAAACGCAAGAATATGTAAGACGAATGACTTGGATGAATTCTGTCTCGGGAATTATCAAAGTGCTGCACTTTACAAAGAGAAGATGAAGTTGTATCATAACCTAAAAGTTGAGAAAAGAATATTTGAGCAAGGTGACCAGCTATTGCTATATAACTTAAGACTTCACTTATTCCACGTAAGTTAAAGTCTAGGTGGTGTGGTCTATTCACTGTGGTGAGAGTAAGTCTAGGTGGTGCGATCCATTCACTGTGGTGAGAGTATTTCTATATGGCACATTAGAGTTAAAGCATGATGGTGAATCCCTATTCAAAGTAAATAGGCAAAGGCTAAAATAATACATGGGTAACACTGAAGAATTTAAAGTGGTTCTTGAAATGGACCTTGGTAAAGTCGGAGTAACTTAGGAAATTGCATTGTGTCCCGTCGTTAAATCAAGTGCTATATGGGAGGTAACCCATGAGGCTAGTTGGTAAAGTCTGAATATCAAACTTAGACATGTTGTGCCACAACATTAAATCAAGCACTGTGTGGGAGGCAACCCATGTTTTGTACTTAATAATTTATTGGGTAATATGTGTGTTCAGTGTGTAGGATTGAAGATAGTAGGAGTTAATCAGAAATTGTAGAATCAAGGTCATACTGACTCTTCTCAATATGTCACCACAAATTACGACACATGAGAATAAGTATTAAGGACCTGGAACTTATATCACATTCAGGTAAGTGGTTGCTGAAGTCCTTACATCTCTCAAAACGAGTCGTAACCTCTTGTTATGACTCATCACCTTGAATCATAATGACTCTAGACCCAGGTAAGGTTCCAAGTCTTTTAAAAAAGAGTATGAGACCTATAAGAATTGGCTAGGAGTCATATTCATGACTCGTAACCAAGCTTCACAGCACAGGGTTCACGATTCAACCCGACCTAAATTTTCACTAAAATAAAAAAGGGTCACCCAAATCGGGTACCCAACACCTCAAAAAAGAACTTCCTCCATTGTTGATGATTTCCAAGCTCTAAGAACAAAGAATTTACTCCAAAAACATAAATCAATCAAGTGGTTCCTCCCTATTTTCAAAATTTCATCAAAGATTAGGACCTAAAAAGTGTTGAGCACAAGAAATCCAAACCTCAAAAGAACTAAGTAAGTTCTTATGCTTAAATACTTGTTGCCTCAAGTTAAATATGAAAAATGGTTCAAGGTTTAGGATTTATTAAGTTAAATATATGTGTACATGTGCAATAGAACCCTATTTTTTGAAATTTTATCTTTGATATGTGTTCATAGGAAATGAACTCAAACTTTCTGCCATTAATGTGTATTTTTGGGTGAATGAGGGGTGGTAATGAAGTATGTTAAAGTTATAAAATGTGAGTATTGAATATTGGAACCAACCCAAGCTAAACCCCTATGCTACAACTGAGACGAGGCTCCTAACGACTCATAAGGACAAGTAACGAGTCATCACGATACTTTTAACCACTGATAACATAGAGGATTAGATGAGTGTGGGTTCTGGTATTGTTACGACTCAACCATGTGAATAGTAATCAATGCCTATGACTTATATGCAAAAGTTGTAATGGCTGGATAGGTTGGAAATAACAGGGATTCATTTCTAATCTTCTTATGAGTATTGGTAATGTGTCATAAACTATCCTTACGACTAGTTAGGAGGACTCATAAGCTGACCAGTGAACATTAATAAATGCACTATTTACCTTATGACTCGTACATATGAGTCATACCCAATGGTTAAGACTTAGACCCTAAGTCGTGAGGAATCTAGTTAACACAAACTGACACCAAACTTTATTGGATTCTATTCCATTCCTAAGATATAACTAATTGGTCTGTACAATAGGTACAAATGTCTCCTAAAGGTGACTCATCGTCCAAGCAAATAACAACAAAAAAAACTAACCCTTAAGATTGACTACCAACTAAGAACTAAGAAAACCGATGAGTCAAGCGGTGACCTCATAAAATACCCACTGAAGAGAAAGGTAGACCCCAGGGAAAAATGACCTTGGGGAAAAAGTTCACAGAAGACGACACACCTGCAAGGGGGCCCAGAATGAAAAATCTGAGTACTTTACCACCGCACTCAGCATCATCTTTTGAGGATGACTATAATGATGGCGTAGAATTTGATGGTGACGTAGATGCTGAAGACTCAAGTTTCTATGAGGTAGAATCGGAGAATGAGAGTGAGAATGAGGAGGACGTGAGTTCTATTGACATATAGGACCTACCCCAAATCCCCTAATCCACCGAACCTGCTCCAGTGCCTGTCGTTGAATAGTGGGGGTACCCTGGTAAGTAGGATACTTACAAAGATGGGATAAGAATGAAACCTCATACAGGAAAAATAAAGAGGGGCATCTTTCTTGAAAGACGGTTAACTAGTGACGTCCATGATACACCTCCTCTTAGAAGATAATATAGATGTTTCCAAATATAGTAACCTAACAAAGGTTGGGGTTGAATCTCAAGGGAATAGGTTGATTCACGGTTCTCAGTTGTTGCAATAAATGGGTTGAACTGGAAAAATAAATAGGGGTTTTGAGTATCAGTCTCAAACAAGAAGAAAATATCAATTTCGATTGTAATCCATCATGAGTGAACACTAGGACTGTTCTTTCCTTGGATTCTCAACTCTGTAAGCTTATTATGCTTTATTGAACCAAACCGATACCTTACATGCCGAATTGATAAGTTATGCACCTTCTACAGTATTTTGGATGAGCAGAAGGATTTCACCCTTTACCATTTGAGTCTCAGGATATCGCTTTACTAACCCTTATCTTGATCCCAGTTAATTATTACCTTTTGAGTCTCTAGTTATTTAATAAAATCTAACCATCTTACTAAGATAAAACCTAGAAGCGTGGATCACAGTTAAACTCCAAATTAATATTGTCATTATCTTTTCCTAGTTACTACTCCTCTTTTGGAGTAAGTATAAATAATCTAGGCAGGATCCTAACATTTTCAACCGCTAAAAAATCAATTATAGTGAAGATAATGCATTGCATGCTATGGGTATAGGTTCAGAACAACCATAGCGCTTCCCTACTTCATTAATCTGCCAGGGTTTCCATAACCCTAGCTATGGGTTTTAGCCGCTAATGCTTGTGAAGAATTAAATAACATTTATAATTGAAATCATAGATGAAATCACAATGATAAGAAGTAGAAAACCCACAACCGTAATAGAATTAATCAACTAAAGTCAATGCAAGAAAATCCCAAGATCAAAACCTAATCTTAGAATCAAAATATGTTTGGAATATCAAAAGTGTGTAACTCTTACTAAAAAGTATATAAAGGGTATTTATAGTACAAGAGAAAACCCTAAAACCAAAGCTCGAACAAAATAGGAGAAAATAGGGTTGGCATCCACTTACTCTCCCTACTTGTACCCTGAACCTAGGTGCACGTAGCACTTGCAGCTTGTAAGGTGGGCGCGAGTACGGAGAGCAAGCGCTAGACAATGACACATGATTTGATCATGAACAAAGTGTCTCAAACATCCATAGTTGCTCCAATAAGTAACCAAAAACGCTTTTTTCATCTTTTCATAAATTTAGCATCCAAAACATGATTTCTTTCAAAACATACCCAAAATACATCATATCTAAAAAAACAACCTTTGAAACTTGCATATTTTCCTTATTTTAAGTGTCAAAAGTGCTATATATCTATAACACATCAATAGCCCCAACTTAAAACATTTGCATGTCCTCAGGTAACAAAACATAACAAAACAAATATGATGCTTAACTAGGAGAATTTAAGCTATTCAAGGCAGTCAGTCAACACTTAAAGCTTAGAATACAACACCCCCTCCAATCTTATTTTTTGAAAACAACTGTCTATGAACATGAAGAACAATAATGTGACATAATGGGATAAAGGTATGACAATTACATTAGCAATAGAAAACACTCATATATACAAGTTACACTACCTGAAACAAGAAATAGCTAGCAATATGACTCAAGTGCCCTCACAATAAAGAAGTCCCAACTCGCTCATATGAAATAATGCATGTCAATGCAGGGATAACCAAGAGACACTCATACTCAGAAAAGAAGTTTCAATCAATATGCATCAAATACCATAGGCTTGCCTTTATTTTCTTTATCATAGCATTCAGCTAGTCAAGTTAGGATCACTATAGGACTTTTCTCGGCTTATAATGTAGGCTTGGGGCATGGTATGATACATATTGACATATCAAGTGATTAAGCCTCCTTTGTACTACACTAAATTTGGGGTCTCACTTAATAGTCAATTTTCTTTTATTCCACCCTTATTTATCATTTTTACTCTTTATTACACATCTAGGTTGGGTGTGGTCTTTTATTCTTTCTTTTTCACATTTTTTCTTTTCTTTTTTTTCTTTTCTTTTTCTACCGCACTCAACCCTACTAACTTTTATTCTCTTATTTTACCCTTCTCCATACCCACTTTACACTATACACCCCAATGATAGCCACCCTAACTTAGGCATTTTTCCTGAGTTGAGGTGCACAATGTCTAGGGAGGAGCAGGGCTAAAATAGGTTCCTTATAGCTCAAATGGGAAGGTGAATAGGTGAATAAGAAAAATAGTCTACAAGGATCAAAACAAGGATCAAGGGATACAATTTACACATGAAAGGTCATTTAGGGTAAAAGTGGACTAAAATAAAAAATGACCTATGATCCTTTCCTAATTGACTACCCTACAACCTAGATAATACTAACCCGACAAGTTCTAAATTTAACACACAAAGGGAACTAGGTAGTATCTCACACACACATGGCAAAGAGTCAATATTACCAACTACTACCTATTTGGTTCATGCGATTGTTAGCTAATGATTATCATGTCCTGGTTCTAATGCTATAACAAGATCCACTGTGTTCGCACATATATACATTCACGCAATTCTTATAGAAAATTTGGAGGGGTATCATTTTTCTCAAAACTCAAACTAAAACATGACTACTTCCCTAAATACTTAAAAATCTCCTAATTACATAACACAATAAAAAAAACACAATACAACACAAATTATCCTAGACATACCGGTTTTACAACCATACCGTGGCCGACAGGAAAAGAATCATGGCAACAAAAAACCTGCAGTAGCATAGTATGCTCACCCCCAACTAAAAAATTGTGCACTATCCCCAATGCGCTAAAATGATATAAATCAAAGAGAAATGAGAACATGCCTGAGACTCACCAAGAGTGCGTGAACCTTGGGTTTCTTCTCAAGCAATGCCTAATTTACCATCATGGCATGACATAGCTCCCTTGGCTACTTAGACTTTGGTAAGATATCTCAACACAAAGTCTAACTTCCTCTAGGTTTCCCATGTAGTGCTTCACCCGCTGCTCGTTTACCTTGAATGGGATGTCTTCATCATGCTTTATCTCAATAGCACCATGTAGTAATGCATTCACCATAGTGAATGGTCCAGTCCATCAAGATTTTAGCTTGCCAACGAATAAGTGTAGTCTTAAATTGTACAACAAGACTAAATCACCGAGTACAAATACTCTTTTCTCAATTTTTCTGTCATGATACAACTTTATTCTTTCTTTGTATATGGACGAGCTCTCATAAGCACCGAGTTAGAATTCATCCAACTCATTCACCTCGCTCAACCTCAAGTTTGTGGATCATGCCACTCAAAATTTAGCCTTTTCCATACCCATAGTGCCTTATGGTCAATCTCAATAGGTAAATGGAAAGCCTTTCCATATACAAGCAAATATAGTGTGGCACATATGGGGATCTTATAGGCTATCCAGTAGGACCACATAGTATTGTCTAACTTTTTAGACCAGTCAGTCCTATTGGCATTCACACTCTTCACCAATATGGACTTTATCTCTCTATTGAAGACTTTCATTTACCCACTTGTCTGAGAATGGTAAGGTTTCACCACCTTATTGCTTACACCATATCTATCAAGCAGTGCTTTGAGTAAGTGGTTGTAAAAGCACCCACCATCATTGATAATAGCTTGTGGAGTGCCAAATCGAGAATAAATATTTTTCTTTAACAAAGTGGTGACTCCTTTACCTTTATTATCAGGAAGCGTAACTACTTATGCCTAGTTTGACACATAGTAAACCGCTACTAAAATGTATCTCATGCCATAGGAACTCATAAATGGTCTCAAAATATTAATCTCCCATATATCAAATAACTCCAACTCTAGAATAAGTATCATGGAGAGTTCCTGGCATCGTAAAATGTTGCCTTAATGCTGACATTAGAGACAGGATCTTGCAAAATCATGAGTATCCTTATAAATGAAGGCCAGTAAAACCCACATTGCAGGATTTTGTGGGATGTCTGTGTTTTACTATGGTGAGCCCCAACTGGTGATGAATGACAAGATTCTAAAATGCTTATCATCTCTACCTTTGGAATGCACCTCTGAATCAAACCATTAAAGCAAATCCTAAATAGATACGACTTATTCCAAAATAACTTACTTACCTTATGCATAGATCTTCTTCATTGCTGGAAGGATAGGTTTTCTTTGATAAGATCGCTTGCCAAATAGTTGGAAAAATTAGCAAACCAAGAAATCAAATATTGAGATACTGCTAACGCTCGCTCATCAGGAAAAGTATCGTCTATCTCAATATCATCCTCTAATTTTTGTATGGTATCCTCCTCAAGTCTGGACAAGTGGTCCGCAACCTAATTTTCTTTCCCTTTTCAGTCCTATATTAAAAAATCAAACTCTTGCACCAACAAAACCTAATGGATCACTCTTGGTTTGGCATCTTTCTTCAACATCAAGTATCTCAAGGCTGCATGGTCAATGTGCACTATGAACTTAGTCCCAATAATGTAAGACCAAAATTTTCCAAAAGCAAAAACCACCACAAGCTACTCTTGCTTTGTAACTGTGTAATTTTTCTGTGCAGGGTTTAAAGCTTTGCTGGCATAGTAGATGGGATGCAATATATTTTCTCTTCTTTGGCATAGAGCAGCTCCCAAGGCCACTTTGTTTACATCATACTCTGCCTCAAAAAGTTCAGATCAGTCGACCGACATAATGATAGGTGCCAAAATTAACCATTCCTTTAGGCATTTGAAAGCTTTAAGACAAGCATCATCGAGTAAAAATTTCACCTTCTTCTCCAAAACCTTGCATAGAGGACTTGCAATTTTAGAGAAGTCCTTGATGAACCTTCTATAAAATCCGACATGACCCAGAAAACTTTGTATACCTCTAATTGACACTGGCGGTGACAGCTAATAATTACCTCAATATTCTCTTTATCTACCTCAAAACCATGTTTGGATATCTTGTTCCCGAGAATGATACCTTATTTCACCGTGAAGTGGCATTTTCCCCAATTTAGTACGAAGTTGCACTCTTCACATCTCTGTAGTGTACTGTCCTATGGGCCAAACAGTCATCGAACAAGACCCCAAACATTGAAAAGTCATCCTTGAATACTTAAATAGTGTCTTCCACCATGTAAGAGTATATGGACATCATACATCTCTAAAAAGTTGAAGGTACATTACATAACCTGAACGATATCCTCTTGAATGCAAAAGTCCCATAGGGGCTAGAAAAAGTAGTATTTTCATGGTATTTGGGATCAATCATGATTTGATTGTAACCTGAATACCCATCAAAAAAACAATACCAACCACTGCCTGTTAATCTCTCTAACATATGATCCATGAATGGCATAGGGAAGTGGTCTATTTATGTCCACTTGTTTAGTTTTTTGTAGTCCATGCATACTCTCCAACCGATCACTAGTCTCATTAGTACTAATTCATTCTTCTCAATTGGAACCACTGTGATTCCTCTTTTCTTTGATGCATTGAATCAAGCTTACCCACTTGTTGTCTGTACTTGGAAAAACTACCCCAATATCTAACCACTTAATTATCTCCTTTTTCACTACCTCCTGCATAAGAGGGTTCAATCACCTTTGGTGCTCAATACTGGGATCATCTCAAGCTGAATTTTATATATGCATAAACCTGGTGGAATCCCCACAATGCCGGCAATGGTCCGCCCAATAGCTTTCTTGAATTTGTATAATACTGATGTCAAAGCTTACACATATGCTCCTTTTAAATCTGCTGTAATTATCACTGATAAGGTTTTATTGTCCCCTAAGAATACATACTGCAGATGAGAGAGGAGGTCTTCCAATTACTATACCAATAGATCCTCAATAGGTGGTTTTGCAGGCGCTGTGGTTCTATTTTTCAAGTTAAGATCCAGCTGCTTAGGGGAATATTTGTACAAACCTATGCTATGTAGGGCATGAACCAAATCATCATATTCATCTATCCCATCACTCTTAAAATTCATGATCATAGCTACTAATGCTTCCACCCCTAGTCTCTCCTCAATAAATACATCCACTATAACTACATCATCATCCACTGCTACTACCACTCTCATATCATCAGGCTAATGAACTATCATGAATATATTCAACACTATTTGCTCATTATTCTATTTGAAAGTGATTTTCTCTAAGTCCATATCAATAAATACCCAACAAGTGGATAAGAAAGGTCTACTAAGGATAATTGGAGAGTGGGCATCCACTTCATTGTCTAAAATAATGAAATCTGTTGGATAAGTGAATGAGGCCAACCTTACTTCTACATTGCGCATAATAGCCATTGTCTTCTTTACAGATAAATCAGCCATCAACAACCTTACAGATATAGGCTTGAGTTTGCCTAACCTAAACACATTGTATATCACCAATGGCATTACGTTTATTCCTACTCCCAAATCACATAAAGACTAATTAATCTCATAAGGCCCAATAGAACAGATGGAATGGTGACTGCACCTAGGTCTCCCTTATTTTATATTAATGGTTTATAAAAATCTTTGTTAAATTGCTGCACTATATCTTAGATCTCTTTTGCTATCCAGTCGTCATCGTCATCACTCTCAAAATCATCATCACTATATGTCAGCTTCTTCAAACTCCACTTTAGGTGGCTCACCCATAACAATATTGTCTTTCTTTGGTTATTTAATAGTAGGAAAAAAGTGATCTTCGGGTAGGGAATCACTCCTCATATTAATAGCCAGACAATAAACCAATGTCAGAGGCTTTGGCATATTGTCACTTAGAAGGGCACTTGTGTGTTGTTGGGGAAAAATAGCTGAGATTTTCCTATATTGCTGCTCCAACTTCTTAATAGCAGTTGAGTGTGACTCAACCTTATGGGTCAATTCAGAAACATCAGCCTTGAGTTCTTTAAGTCAAGTTTCCTATCTCTCTTGATCCTTTATCAACTTCACCAACATCTCTTCTAACTTTGATTCTGCATCTTGTATGCCAGGTGGAATGTATTTGACTTTATCGTCATAGTTCTAACCTTGATTCCCTCACCCTTGGGCTTGGAAAACCACTACCTAATGATCCTCTTACTTTTCCTCTTCTTCTAACTTAGACTTCTACATCCTAAAAGTTGCACCTTGTGCCTTTACTATGTTAACCTTTGAAGAATTTATTATTAAAAAATGTTTGGAAAACTCAACAGTGTCTGTCGTCAATTGTGAAATCTCCAAAGCTACAACATCCTCAGCTACTCTCTGTTCACCAGAAGCTCTAATGTCATAAATGACAGAACCTCTCTCAACCTCCCTAGTTTGGCACTCTTAGTTAGTTAATAAGATCTGATCCATAGTACCCAAAGCCATCTCCCATCGTAATCCAGAGATAGTGTCTTCCATTGCTCTAGGACTGATAGTCAGGTCTCTATAGAATATCTCCAACAATCTTGTCCCTAAAATTTGATGGTTGGGCACCATGCTATGTTTCTTCTTGAAGCTTAACCATTCCTCATACATAAATTCTAATTGCAGCTGCCTGAAGTTATAAATCTCATCCTTGAGCTGTAATATCTTGGATGGAGGAAAGAACCTATTCAAGAATTATCTGCGTTACTCGCTCTATGTAGTGATAGACACTCTTGGAAGTTCCCCTAGCCATAAAGATGCTTCTCCAGTAAGCGAGAAGAGAAACAAACTTATTCTCAATGCCTCCTGATCTACCCTAAGTATGGTACATAAAATGCAGATCCCAATAAAATATACCAGATATATGTTTGCATCATCTGTAGGCAATCCCGTAAATACAACCTTCAAGTAAAAGAGTTGGATCACAACACTTAAGATATTAAACTTGACATTATAGTTACGACCTTTATTCCCTTGCCTTTAGGCTAAAAAATTCATCAACTAACAATCCACATACTTTGCCTCTTCTTCAAACTCAGACTCCTACACCCTAAAGTTGCACCTTGCATCCCTACTGTATTAACCTTTGCAGAATTTATTGTTGTAAATTGTTTGGACAACTCACCAATGTCTGTCCTCAATAGTGAAATCTCCCAAGCTACAACATCATCAACTACTCTTCATTCACCAAAAGCTCCAATGGCATAAATAACAGAACCTCCTTCAACCTCTCTAGTTTGACACCCTCTGTTAGTTAATGAGATTTGATCCATAATACTCGAAGCCATCTTCCATCGTAATATCATGAAGGCTCCTCTAGAGATAGTGTCTACCATTGCTCTAGGAATGATAGTCAGGGCTCTATAGAAGATCTCCAACAAACTTGTCCCAGAAATTTCGTGGTTGGGTTCCATGTTATGTTACTTCTTGAACCTGAACCATGCTTCATACATAGATTCTAAAGGTAGATGCCTGAAGTTATAAATCTCATCCTTGAACTACAATACCCTAGATAGAGGAAAGAACCTGTTCAAGAATTATTTGTGTAACTCGCTTCATGTAGTGATAAACTCTCTTAGAAGTTCCCCTAGACATAAAGATGCTTCTCCAGTAAGCGAGAAGGGAAACAACCTCAGTCTCAATGCCTCCTGATCTACCCCTGGTATGGTATATGAAGTGCAGATCCCAATAAAATTTGCCAAATACATCTTTGCATCATCTTTAGGCAACCATGTAAATACACCCTTCAAGTATAAGAGCTAGATCATAGAACTTGAGATATTAAACTTGACATTTAGGGGCAAAATAGGAGTGAAAATGGATCCAACATCAACCGACACAACATATCCCAGATCTTCTTAGTCATTTTCATAATGCTAAACATACTAATATCCTAGGATAACTTGAGGTCAACCCATCTAACTCTATCCTAATTTCCACCGAGTACTGCTCGATGGTCTGTAGCCTGTTTCTACTCTGCTAACTCTACCTACCGAGCTATACATTAAGCTTCTTTTATTACCCTCCTCTTATTCTCAGCTTGATCTAAAAGCTTACCAGTTTATTAATTAATAATATCCTGAACTCCTTCAAGAAGAGGGAGAGGCAAATCATCTCTTTTCTATTCCATAATCCTACTAGGCATGCACCAGTATATACCCAACTCAGAAAATATAAAAAAAAGACCATAAACTTTAACAACTTCAAATCACAAATGAACATCCTATTACCCAGCAATGGAGCCAAAATTTGGAGATGTCTAAGCTACACTTCTACTCAGAAGATGATACGGTCACTGCTAAATATAGTAACCAAACAAAGGTTAGGGTCATATCCCAAGGGAGTACATGGATTCATGGTTCTTAGATGTTACAATAGTGGGATAAAATGGAAAAGTAAATGGGAGGGGGGGTTTGAGTATAGGTCTTGAACAAGGAACAAATGTCAACTCCATTTGTAATCAGTCGTAAGTGAACACTAGGATTATATTCTCCATGGATTCTCAACTCCATTGGCTTATCGTACTTTATTGAACCAATCGATACCTTGCATAAAGAATTGATATGTTATGTACCTTCTACAGTCTTATGGATGAGTAAGAGGATTTCACTCTTTTATCTTTTCAGTCTCAGGATGTCACTTTACTAACCCTTATCTTGATCCCAGTTAACTATTACCTTTTAAGTCTCTAGTTATTATATGAAACCTAACCATCTTACTAAGATAAAATCTAAAAGCGTAGATCGACAATTAAACTCTAAATTACTGTTGTCATTATCTTTTCCTCGTCACAGCTCCTCTTTTTTAGTAAGTAGAAATAATCTAGGTGGGATCCTAATGTATGCAACCACTAAGAAATTTATTATTGTAAAGATAGTGCAATGCATGCCGTGAGCATCAGTTCAGAATAATAATGGCACTTCCCCTACTTTTTCAATCATCCAGGGTTTCCACAACCCTATCTATGGGTTTTGGCTGCTCATGCATATAAACAAATCAATAATATTCATAATTTAAAGCATAGATGAATCACAATGATAAGAAGTAGAAAACCCACAACCATAACTGAATTAATCAACTGAAGTCAATAAAAGAAATTCCAAAGGTCAAAATCTAATCTTAGAATCAAAATATATTTGTGAATATAAAAAATATGTAAATCTTACTAAAAAGCACATAAAGGGTATTTATATGTCATGACCTGAGGTTGCTCCCTAGTCGTAACACGGTGCTTAGAACCATAAGAGATCTCAAGCTAACCTATGAATTGGCATGAAACTTATGCATCCGAATTAGATTAATTATATAAGATAAATTTTCTGAATGAAAGCACAGTCATAAGAAAATCTGAATACATGTGATACTAAAAAGGTTTAAAACACCATTAATATGAAGGAAGAACTTGAATTATATGAGTAACACTGACTAACTGGCTATAAAGCCTCTACTATACTAACTGTAGATGGCTGGTACATGCCACCATAAATCAATACATAAGAATAATAACAATGTAGTACATGAACTACAACTGATTGGAGTCCCTAAAACTAGAGAACTCATCACCTGCTATCTGAAAGTTAGGAACTGTATGATTATGATGTGTGGTCTACAATAGGTACCTACATTATCAGACAATGTAGTGCATAGACGTATATGTGGATCAGTACTTTTGGAATGTACTGAGTAAATGAGGATGAATGCAAGAAGTAAAACTGATTACATACATAATCTTAAAACATACATACTAAGTGTAAGTAGGCTCACCAATAGACTGAAATAAGGTAAAATCTAAAGTATCTTAAGACATTAGCAACAAACATAAAATCTTTACTTTTGTAGAATAAGTAGAACTGAAGCTTGGAAGCGGTAAAAACATGAATTCTGTATGTAAATCTTATGTAAGGATGAACATGCTGTAAACCTAAACCGAGGATCATGTATTGTAAGGCCCCACAAAGCTCCCTCATAGTTTGAGTTGTAGGGCATATCGAGTGAGGCGTGATTTCGGCCCTAAAATATTTAAAAGTTACTTCCTAAGTAAGTAATGTGTTAAACATATAGAATTTCTATAATTTCTACTTTTATCATATGGGAAATCTGATAAGCTTTCTATCAATATAAGATTTACCCAAATCGGACACTCGGGTAAGAAGTTATGGCCAATTTAAGCCTTAGTCGTAAAACTGCATCATTTGAGAGCCTAGCGCGTCGCGGAGAGGGTGCATTTAGCAATTGTCAATTTCCAGTGGGACTCCACAATTATGGCACATCATGGAGGAGTCCCAGGTCCCAACCAGTTGGAAATTACAATGGCTTCGCGTCGCGGAGGATGCCATTTTCCCAATTGTCAAATTCCAGTAAGCCAGCGCAATTAGTGGCTCATTGCGGAGGACAATGAAATCGAGTTCTAGTTCAATTTTTCCAGCTTCTCATAGGTGTTTAAAAGGACACTTTGGACCTTTTCCAAGCCTATAAAATCGTGGAAACACTAAATCAAAGCCATTTGCTAGCATCCTATAAGGGTTTTATCAAGTTTTCTCTCAATAAGAACCCTAAATATCCAAAACCTCTTCCATGATCTCAAGAATCCACCATGAATTTTCTAAATTGAGTTAAGATTAGAGATTCCCAAGTCAAGGACCTCAAGAACCCTTATTCTAGAGCAAGAATAGAGTCCCAAAAGTAAGAGTTCATCCAAAGCTTCTAACTTAAGGTATGTGGGGTTTTGAAAAAGGGTAACCCTTTTACCCTTGTGCCCAAAAGCCTATTTACATCATAATATTTGCTGAAAATTTATGAAGTTATTACACGAATTAGAATTGAGGATTTTCACCCATTATGATTGAATGCATTATTTGATATTTTCCATGATTTAATAGTCAAATGGCATGATTTCTACATGTTTTATTGAGAAATTGCAGCTGGGTATAAACACATGATTTTACTCCTTGAGAAGCTAATATTTACAATGTTTGAAATGTTGAACCATATGACTATATTGAGATTTTGAGATGAAATGGATGAAATTTCTAGATTATCATATAATTTATGACTCTATGTGCTATATATATTGCTTTTGATAAGCATTAACTTGAAATTGAACTATGGGTTAGTAAGCCCTATTTGAGACTTGTGAAATTATTAACTCTTGTGCTATAAGCACCCATGATTTGAGTATTTTGAGATGATTGAGAAATGAATTGACCTAATAGTCCTTGAGCTTTGAAATCCACTTCACTATATGATATTATTAATTCGATTATTGGGTTCGTGGTGAACCATGTGATTATTCTAAAAGTGGATTTTTATGAGATAAGTATAGATAATCTAAAGGGAGTAGTATTTTGCACCTAGTGGGTAAGTTACTATGGTTTCTTACCCTAAAACTACGTGCCACCATAGGTTGGGACTGAGGCCGAGTTTATGATGATTATAATTGGGCCCAAGGATGAGTTTTATTTAGTGATCACTAGACCTAGGTTATACTCCCTGGCAAAAGTATGACGCTCCTCCCCAACATGGAGTCTCTTCCTTAGGAGGGCAAAATGTTGGACTCCATGTAGCTCACATGGTTTATGTCAGTTACGAGAACCTCCCTTGGCATTTATACTACGAGATCAGTTGCTTATTTTCCTTCCCTATAAGCTATTTTCCTAAATAGTTGAATTGTAAAGATGTTTCCCCAACTAAAGTATTGTTTTGATGTGAGTTATTTCCTAAATAAAAGCATCTTCGCTTGTTATAGTACTTTTTATAAAACCTCGAGATAAGTTGTTTCCATAAACTAAAATGCCTTTCCATTTGAGATGGAGTGATTTCCTTAAAGCTTGAGATGAGATATTTTCCTAAAGTGAATGAAATGCCTTCAAGTATGTTTTTAAGTTATATGGTTCTGAATTCAAAGTATATGAGTTCTTAATGATTATGAAGTGTTGAGCATTAAAGAATTTTTAATCTCCATGAGACTAATGCATGAGCTGAAAGTATTGTTTAAAGTCCCTTAGCCTTTGGGTATTGAGAACAAGAAAATATTTTGAATTTTGAGATTAAACAATGATGACTCACGAGATTTGTGTTACATGCTCCATTCTACATGACTTATGAGCTTTATAATTTATACTTGTTCAATCTATGTGAGTTATCTCACAATGCATACATGATTTGATTAAAGAAGATTGTTACTATTTTATTCATATCCATTCACCCCCACATACTCAGTACATTCCAAGTACTGATCCATATATATGTCTATGTGCTACATTGTGTTATAATGTAGGTTTAGGTGCGCAGTTCCAGCCTCGTCCGTGATTCTTTAAGTACATTGCCTACATTTTCTACAGTGGTGAGTCCTCATGATTCGAGGACCGATCTTCAGATAATTGTCATAATTGAGAGACTATGTTTTATCTTTAGTTCATTTTGAGTCAGTTGGGGACTTGTACCAATGGCTCTCTAGATTTTGATTTGTAGAGACTTGGTCATACTAGTGTCAGACTTGTGATGTGTTGAGGGTTTGATATTATGGTTTTTTAAGATTTCTCTATATTGTGGTCTTATGGACCGAGTATCTTTTTCATATTTCCTTTCTGTGACATGAATATACTAGTGTTGAGTCCATTCTTATCTTGAATTGAGTGTCATTGGCATAAACCGGCTCTAAGGGTTAGCTTGGGGCTACTTATAGCCTTAGGCACTGTGTGACATCCCAAGAGATGATTTTGGGTTGTTACAAACTTGGTATCAAATCCTAAGGTTTATAAGGAGTCCTAGGGAGTCTGACAAGCCTCGTTGATTTGAATATTGTTCATCGATATGTAGCACGCCACCTCTATGAGCAGGAGGCTACGAGACGATTTAGGAAAAAGTTGTTTCTTCTTTCAGATTCTATTGTGCCTATAGTTGTCCCTCTTATCTAATGATCATTGCTCTTCTATTTTTAGAAAATGCCTCCTCAAAGAGCGAATGTCCACAGAAACAATGATAAGCAACCCTCATATATTGATCCTTTGAATGAGACAGTGTCCCATGCCGAGTTTAGGAAGGCCTTTCAGGCATTAGCCCAAGCAGTCACTGCAAATGTTTGGGCCACCAACCAGGCTCTAGTTGCTAACTAGTAGGGTGGTGATGTAGCCACTACTAGGATTTATGACTTTATACGGATGAACTCGCCTGAGTTCTATGAGTGAAAGATAGATGAGGAACCACAGTTGTAGTTGGAGGAGGTGAGAAAGATCACAGATGTGATGCATGTTTTAGAAGAAGAAAGTGTTGAGTTGGCATCTTACAAACTGAAGGACATTGCTTATAATTGGGTTGTGTCATGGAGAAAGGGTAGAGGTGAGAATGCCTCTCCTATGACTTGGAAAGTTTTCTAAGATGCCTTTTTGGATTAGTTCTTTCTACTTGAGATGAGGGAGGCAAAGATTAAGGAGTTCATGAACTTGAGATAGGGCTCCACGACTGTTAAGGAGTACTGTTTGAAGTTCAATTAGTTGGCCAAGTACGCTCCTGATTTGATTTCTGACACCCGAGTTAGTATGAGTAAGTTTGTGACCGGTGTTTCTGGGATAGTACTGAAAGTGTGTAGGGCCACGTTGTTGCATAAGGATATGGATCTATCTAGGTGAATGATGCATGCCCAACAGATAGAGATGGATAAGCTTATAGAAAAAGATAGAATGAGGGGTAGCAAGAGGGCGAGATCTGATCAACATGAGTTTAGCCGGCCTAGGTTCCATGGAGGGAACCGCCCCTAGTTTCAAAGACATCTGTCTATTCCAGTTCCTTCTTTATCTAGTTCTCCCACGACTAGAGGTAGGCCAGAGCAAGGGAATAGGTCTTTCATGTCTGGGATGTAGAACAGTGTTGGTAACAGGCCCCATTATCATTTTTGTGCTAAATGTGGTAGGAATTACCTTGGGGAGTGTTTCAGAGATCTTAGGGGTTGTTTTGGTTATGGAAAGAAGGGCCACAGACTTAGAGATTATCCCCATGCTAGACAGGGGAATAGAGATGTCCAACCTCAGGCACAAGCTGCTAGTGCACCAGCTCCGATACTTTGTCCCTCCCTTGCTCAGGGCGCTTCTTCTAGCATCACTAGTGGTCTGTGCCAGAACAAGTTCTATGCTTTGCCACCCATTGGGAGCAGGAGGACTCTCCTGATGTCGTTAGTGTTATGCTCTATGTTTTTTGTCGTGACGTCTATGTGTTATTGGACCCCAGGTTGAATCTCTCTTATATGACCCCATTTGTGGTTGTGAATTTTGAAATGAGTCCTAAAAAGATTCCTGAGCCTTTCCTAGTTTCTATACCAGTCGGAGAGTCAATTATTGCGAAACAAGTGTATAGAAATTGCCATGTTACTGTGCTTTATAGAGTCATACTTGTAGATTTGATAGAGTTAGACTGATAGATTTTAATCTTATTCTAGGTATGGATTGTCTTCATTCTTATTATGCATCTATAGATTGTCGTACCCATCTGGTCAAGTTTCAGTTTCCTGATGAACCAGTGTTTGAGTGGTCTAGGAGTTTGGTATCTCCCAAGAGTCATTTTATCGCCTATATCAAAGCCAGAAAGCTTATATCCAAAGGTTGCACCTACCACCTAGTTAGGGTCAAGGACACTAAGTCCAAGACTCCAACTATCCAGTCGGTTGATGTTGTTAATGAGTTCCCCGATGTCTTTCCAGAAAATCTTCCAAGGGTACCTCCCAATAAAGAGATAGAGTTTGGAATTGACCTTCTTACCAATACTCGACCTATTTCCATTCCGCCATATCATATGGCACCTGCTGAGCTTAAGGAGTTGAAGGAGCAACACAAAGATCTCTTAGATAAAGGTTTCATTAGACCCAATATTTCTCCTTGGGGTGCACCTGTTTTGTTTGTGCAAAAGAAAGATGGATCTTTGCGTATGTGCAATGACTACCGTCAACTGAACAAAGTCACAGTCAAAATTAAGTGTCCTCTACTGAGAATTGATGACCTGTTTGATCAGTAGCAAGGTGCAAGTTATTTTTTCAAGATAGACCTTAGATCCGGCTATCATCAACTTAAAGTGAGGGAATGTGATATTCCAAACACAGCTTTCCAAACTCATTATGGTCACTTTGAGTTTCTAGTCATGTATTTTGGGCTAACTAATGCCCCAGCAGCCTTCATAGACCTCATGAATTGAGTGTTCAAGCAATACCTTGATACATTCATCATTGTCTTCATAGATGACATCCTTGTGTACTTCCGTGATGAGAATGACCATGCAACTCATCTTAGAATTATCTTGCAAGCTCTTAGAGATTACTTGTTGTTTGCCAAATTCAGTAAGTGTGAATTTTGGCTAAGGTTTGTAGCCTTTCTGGGTCATGTTGTTTCAACCAAGGGAATTAGAGTTGATCCCCAAAAGATAGAAGCTATGAGAAACTGGCCTAGACCTATCTCTCAATCTGACATTAGGAGTTTCTTTGGTCTACCGAGATATTAACATCATTTTGTTAAGGGTTTCTGTTCCATTGCATCTCCTATGTTTCGATTGACCCAAAAGAAGGTTAAATTCCAGTGGTACAATTCCTGTGAGAAAAGTTTTTAGGAGTTGAAGGCTTGACTCACTTTAGCCCCTGTGTTGATTTTACCTGATGGTTTTGTGGTGTATTTTGATGCCTCTAGAGTTGGTTTGGGTTGTGTGTTGATGCAAAAGGGTAAGGTTATAGCCTATACCTCTAAACAATTGAAGCCGCATAAAAAGAACTACCCGACCTATGATCTTGAGTTAGCTGCTGTGGTCTTTGCTTTGAAAATCTAGAGACACTATCTTTATGGTGTCCATGTTGATGTGTTAACTGATCATAAAAGCCTGCATTACGAGTTTACCCAGAAGAAGTTGAATCTTAGATAGATGAGGTGGTTAGAGTTGTTGAAAGATTATGATATGGGTGTGTTGTATTAACCGAGCAAGGCCAATGTGGTGGTGGATGCCCTTAGCAGATTGTCCATGGGTAGTATTGCACATATTGAGGAAACTAAGAGAGAGTTAGCTCATGATGTTCATTGTTTGGATAGGTTGGGTGTTAGATTGCTTGATTCAGTGGAGGGGAGTACATTGGTGCAGACTAGTTCCGAATCTTCTTTAGTTTTGGAAATAAAGGAGAAGCAGGATAGGGATCCTAGTTTGGTCAAACTGATGGAGTCAGTTAAGGAACAAAAGTTGAGGTTTTCTCCCAAGGGGGAGATGGTGTATTGAGGGTACATGGTAGGTTGTGTGTTTTGTGTGTTGATGATTTGAGGTGGAGGATTATGGGTGAAGCGCATGGCACACATTATTCCATTAATCCCGGTACTACCAAGATGTATCGCAACTTGCGGGAAATCTATTGGTGGAACGGCATGAAGAAGGACATCGCCGAGTTTGTAGTAAAGTGTGCGATATGTCAACAGGTTAAGGAAGAGCACCAAAGACTGAGTGGTGTGATGCAAGAGTTTTGTATACCCACTTGGAAGTGGGAGATGGTGAATACGGAATTCGTGATCGGGTTGCCTCCTTCGCGTCGTCATCATGATTCTATTTGGGTTGTTGTGGATAGGTTGACTAAGTCCACACATTTCTTGCCCGTGCATACAACTTATACGACTGAGGATTATGCTAGATTGTATGTTCGAGAGTTGGTCAGACTACATGGAGTTCTCTTGTCTATCATTTTGGATAGGGGTACTCAATTTACTTCACAGTTTTGGAGGGCGTTTCAGCAGGGTCTTGGCACCCAAGTTCTTTTGAGTTCAACTTTTCACCCACAGACAGATGGTCAAGCTGAGAGGACCATTCATACCTTAGAGGATATGTTGAGGGTATACGCTCTTGATTTCAAAGGTAGTCGGGATAAGCATTTGCCATTGATAGAGTTCGCCTATAACAATAGTTTCCATGCTAGCATTGAGATGGCTCCATTTGAGGCTTTGTGTGGTAAGAGGTGTAGATCACCCATAGGTTGGTTTGAAGTGGGCGAAGCTTCTGTGTGTGGGCTTGATACAGTGTTCGAAGCTATGGAGAAATTTAAGTTGATTAGAGAAAGGTTGAGATCGCTCAGATTCATCAAAAGTACAGATGTAAGGAGAAGATATCTTGAATTTAAGGTGGGTGATTTGGTGTACTTGAAGATTTCACCCATGAAAGGGGTGAAAAGGTTTGGTTGGAAGGGAAAGCTTAGTCCCCGTTATGTTGGCCCGTATAGAGTCTTGAGCCGTATTGGTAAAGTGGCTTATGAGGTTGAGTTGCGCTCGGAGTTGTCCGCCATTCATCCTATCTTTCATGTCTCCATGCTTAAGAAGCATATTGGTGATTCCGTTGTGGTTGATCCTTCAGAGAGTGTTGATATTTAGGATAGCCTTTCCTTCGATAAGATTCCCATGGAGATCCTAGATTTTCAGATACGTAGACTAAGGAACAAAGAAGTTCCCTTGGTCAAAGTTTTGTGGCGGAACCAATTTGTTGAGGGTGCTACTTGGGAGGCAGAAGCTGACATGCGAGACAAATACCCGCACCTCTTTTCCACAGGTTCATATCAATTCGAAGGTACCATTCTTCCTTGATTCAGCTTTTCTAATCTAAAGTTCAGCTATGCATTTATCTTTGTATGAGTTCTTGCGATATCCGGGGTGGTCACGAGTTTAGGAAGATCTTGAACCATTTAGTAACTGATTCAGCTATGTGTACTCAGTTTTTCCTATATTCCGAGCCTAACTAGCGACATTCGAGGACGAATGTTCCCAAGGGGGAGATATTGTAAGGCCCCACAAAGTTTCCTTGTAGTTTGAGCCGTAGGGCATGTCGAGTGAGGCGTGATTCCGACCCTAAAAGATTGAGAAGTTGCTTCCTAAGTGAGTAACATGTTAACCATATAGAATTTCCCTAATTTCTACTTTTTATCATGTGGAAAATCTGATAAGATTTCCATCTATATAAGATTTGCCCAAATCGGACACTCGGGTAAGAAGTTATGGCCAATTTAAGCCTTAGTCGTAAAACTACATCGTTTGAGAGCCTAGCGCGTCGTGGAGAGGGTGCATTTAGCAATTGTCAATTTCCAGTGGGACTTCGTGATTATGGCGCATTGCAGAGGAGTCCCAGGTCCCAACCAGTTGGAAATTGTGATGGTTTCGCGTCGCGGAGGATGCCATTTTCCCAATTGTCAAATTCCAGTAAGCCAGCACAATTAATGGAGCGTCGTGGAGGCTAATGAAGTCAGGTTCCAGTTTAATTTTTCCAGTTTCACACAGATGTTTAAAAGGGCACTTTGGACCTTTTCCAAGCCTATAAAATTGTGGAAACACTAAATCAAAGCCATTTGCTAGCATCCTATAAGGGTTTTATCAAGTTTTCTCTCAACAAGAACCCTAAATATCCAAAACCTCTTCCATGAATCTATAGATCCACCATGGATTTTCTAAATTGAGTCAAGATTCAAGGGTCCCAAGTCAAGGACCTCAAGAACCCTCATTCTAGAGCAAGAATAGAGTCCCAAAAGTGAGAGTTCATCCAAAGCTTCTAACTCAAGGTATGTGGGGGTTTGAACAAGGGTAACCCTTTCACCCTTGTGCCCAAAGTCTATTTACATCATGATTTTTGCTGAAAATTTATGAGGTTTTTGCACGAATTTGAACTGGAGTTTTTCACCCATTATGATTGAATGCATTATTTTGATATTTCTCATGATTTATGAGTCAAATGGCATGATTTCTACATGTTTTATTGAGAAATTGCAGCTGGGTATAAACCCATGATTTTACTCCTCTAGAAGCTAATATTTGCAATGTTTGAAATGTTGAAGCATATGACTATATTGAGATTTTGAGATGAAATGACTGAAATTCCTAGATTTTCATATGATTTATGACTCTATATGCTATAATATTGTTTTTGATAAGCATTAACTTGAGATTGAACTATGGGTTAATAAGCCCTATTTGAGACTTGTGAAATTATGAACTCTTGTGCTATAAGAACCCATGATTTGAGTATTTTTAGATGATTGAGAAATGAATTGACCTAATGGTCCTTGATCTTTGAAATCCACTTCACTATATGAGATTATCAATTCAATTATTGGGTTCGTAGTGAACCATGTGATTATTCTAAAAGTGGATTTTTATGAGATGAGCATAGATAATCTAAAGGGAGTAGTATTTAGCACCGAGTCGGTAAGTTACTATGATTTCTTACCCCAAAACTACGTGCCACCGTAGGTTGGGCCTGAGGCTGAGTTTATGATGATTATGATTGGGCCCGATGCTGAGTTTCGTTTAATGATCACTAGACCTAGGTTATACTCCCTGATAAGAGTATGACGCTCCTCCCCAATGTAGGGTCTCTTTCTTAGGAGGACAAAACATTGGAATCCATGTAGCTCGCATGGTTTATGTTGGTTAGAAGAACCTCCCTTGGCATTTAGACTTCGAGATCAGTTGCTTATTTTCCTTCCCCATAAGCTATTTTCCTAAATGGTTGAATTGTAAAGATGTTTCCCCAACTAAAGTATTGTTTTGATGTGAGTTATTTCCTAAATGAAAGCATCTTCCCTTCTTATAGTACTTTTTATAAAGCCTCGAGATAAGTTGTTTCCATAAACTAGAATGCCTTTCCATTTGAGATGGAGTGATTTCCCTAAAGCTTGAGATGAGAAATTTTCCTAAAGTGAATGAAATGCCTTCAAGTATGTTTTCAAGTTATATGGTTCCAAATTCAAAGTATATGAGTTCTAAATGATTATGAAGTGTTGAGCATTGAAGAAGTTTTACCCTCCATGAGACCTATGCATGAGCTGAAATTACTGTTTAAAGTCCCTTAGCCTTTGGGTATTGAGAACAAGAGAAAATTTTGAATTTTGAGATTAAACAATGATGAATCACGAGATTTGTGTTACATGCTCCATTCTACATGACTTACAAGCTTTATAATTTATACTTGTTCAAGCCATGTGAGTCGTCTCATAATGCATACATGATTTGATTAAAGAAGATTGTTACTATTTTATTCATATCCATTCACCCCCGCATACTCTGTATATTCCAAGTACTGATCCACATATATGTTTATGTGCTACATTATGTCATAATGTAGGTTCAGGTGCTCAGTCCCGCCTCACCCGTGATTCTTCGAGTACATTGCCTACATTTTCTACAGTAGTGAGTCCTCATGAATCGAGGACCGACCTTCAGATATTTACCGTACTTGAGAGACTATGTTTTATCTTTAGTTCATTTTAAGTCTGTTGGGGACTTGTCCTAATGGCTCTCTAGATTTTGATTTGTAGAGGCTTTGTCAGACTAGTGTCAGAATTGTGATGTGTTGAGGGTTCGATATTGTGGTTTTCTTGAGATTTCTCTATATTGTGGTCTTATGGACCGAGTATATTTTCTATATTTCCTTTCATGTGACATTACTATGTTAGTGTTGAGTCCATTCTTATTTTGAATTGAGTGTCATTGGCGGAAACCGGATTTAAGGGTTAGCTTGGGGCTCCTCATAGCCTTAGGCACCGTGTGACATCCCGGGAGATGATTTTGGGTCATTACATGTTTGGATATTGAACATAGAAACACGAACATGTAAAACTCAGAATGCAAGACCAAGTATAGAATGCACTGACATGATCTGAATAACATAAATAATCTGTAAAACTGACTGAATAATTATTGAAATCAGATTACTTGGTCAAGCAAACCTATATTGAGATAAACAGAATATAAATTGAAACTGTGGGAGCTACCATGTAATCGACAAGCCCCAATCTGAGCTAATTGTGGTCTTACCTGTAACCCAAGTTGGAAAGGTGTCAGTACCAAGCCATGAGTACTAACACATGGCTATGTAGATCCACAAAGCTGGTATCTCGAAGGACTAGGGAGTCACCCTCTACGGGCAAGTACCCCTAAAAGAGTGTCACCATTTACTGGAAGGAAGACCCCTCATACCTATGCTAGCTACGTAGTTCTAGAACTTAGGGACTCCTACTAAAGGTTAAATCCTCTACTAGTAGTTGATTCCCCATTCTTGGGTTCGTTCGGTGCTAAATCCTACTCCCAACTATATGACACTAGTATTATTATGGGTCTAACATGATGTGGTACTATACTGATGAGTGCTCAACATGAACATGATTGTCTGAATAAAATAATAAATGCATGGTCTAACTGACTTGTAACTTGAAAATGGAAAACATGTAAAAAAAAATTAGGTATTGGGTGTTCATAACCCGCCAGTATTGAATGATTACTAAAATATGATAACAACACTTGGAATACTATTTGAAAGTAGTAATGCAGACCCAAAACATATTACATTTTAATACGTAAAGGAGATACATGAATTTGAACATAGGAATGAGATAAACTTGAGAGGATAACAATTTCACATGGTTCAATTTATAACTTGATGATTTAACATGAAATAAAAGGAGTTCGACATGGTAAATTGAAATTCAAAACATAAAATAACCTAATTCACATGGAGACACATGTAGAGATAACTTGAATTCAAATTACTAAGAAAATACATAGATTAAATTCATTATTAACATGGCTAATTTCATTAAAGAAGGAGAGTTTCATACTTTAATAAAAAAAGGGATTTTTGGGACTCAATAGGTGGAAGGAACCCATTGATGAATACCCACATACCTTAATTGGATGAATTCTTGAATAAATATTGAAATCCAAGCTTAAATTTGTCAGTTCTTGAGAGATGAAGCTTGAATTTTGTTCTTGGAAAAAGAGAGGGTTTCTACATGAGTTATTCTAATGATACAGGGCAAATAATTCCCTTTAGGGTGTTCTAAGTCATGCTTTAGACGATTGGGGTTGAGGCGAAAGGACCACATTACCTATTGGAACCTATAATAAAGAATAGTGGGGGAATAGACTCCACTTCACAGACCCTTTTTCAGGGGAATGGCCTCCACAATGCGGACCTTATTCCAGGGTAATAGCCTCCTCGACGCGGGACTATCGCGGAACCTTACTATTTCTGAGAAAAATGATCATAACTTTTCGCTCAGGTATTGGATTAAGGTAAAATTGGTATGGTTGGAAAGCTAATTCAATTATATATAATTTTTTGGGTCTTTAGCTGTGACATTCCATATATTTAAGAAGATATACACATTTATAGTTGACCCTATTAGAATCAAATACCAAAATCAAAGACTCTTAGCTCAACTTTACTCTAAGTGATTAGTATGAACATTTCTCACCTTAAAAACACTCTCACAATAGGATAATGACCACGAAACATCTTCAAATACAAATCATAGGATTAGAGTTTATACATGTAGGAACAACGGTTCAATATCTAACCTAAAAATACGTTGGTGTTAAATTATCTCCCCGTGGAATCATTCATCCTCAAATGATGGATAAGAGCTTGTTGAAGTATTAGAAGTATGGAATAATGTACACATGGCATGTCTGGTAATGAAGGATATAGATGAGCTAAAACATTATAACTTTTATCATGAAACTGATTTCTGAGATGACTTGACTTTATCGACTATAAGGAGATGATTCATGCTGAGAGTTTATATCTCACTTGAAATATTCATAATACAATCATACATATAGAACTGTGAAGTGATAACTGATACAATAAAATTCTAAAAGTTATAAAGAATGGAATAAGGTTTGTAACTTCTCATTAGGAATTATCCCTCAACAAAACACATATAAGAATCAACGAAAAAAGGGCTTAATGGCATCGCCAAGTACATTTTGTAGGCATAAATCATGAGATAACGTGACTAAGGTCGTATGAGGGGTATTACACTGTCTGAGTTGGAATACTTGGAAAACAGAGATTATTCATTTTACAGTTGGAAAGGTGTCAGTACCTTGCCACATGTACTAATACATGGCTATGTGGATCCACTAAGATGGTGTCCTGAAGGACTAGGGACTCACCCTCTACTAATAGGTTCCCCTAAAAGAGTGTCCATCCTCTACTGGTAGGAATACCTCTCATACCTACACTGGCTATGTAGTTCTGGAACTCAAGGACTGCTACTAAAGGTCACACCCTCTACTAGCAGGTGAGCTCCCACCCTTGGGTTTGCTCAGTGCTAAATTCTACTACCAACTAAATGACACTGGTGTTATTATGAGTTTAACATGATGTGGTACTATACTGATAAGTGCTCAACATGAATATGGTAGTTTGAATAAAACAATAATAATAACATGGAATATAAAACATATAAAAACACATAGGTATCAGGTGTTCATAACCCGCCAGCACTGAATGATTACTAAAATAAAATAACAACACTTGTAACTCTTGTAGAAAGTAGTAATGCAGAGACCCAAAACATATTACATTTCAATACATAAAAGAGACACATGAATTTAAACATGGGAATGAGATAAACTTGGGATTAAAATAATTTCACATGGTTCAATTCATAACTTGATGATTTAACATGAAATCAATGGAGTATGAAATGGTAAATTAAAATTCAAAACATAAAATAACCTAATTCATGTGGAGTCACATGTTGGCATAGTTTAAATCCAAATTTCTAAGAAAATACATGGATTAAATTCATTATAAACATGGATAATTTCATAAAAGAAGGAGAATTTCATTCTTTAATCAGAAAGGAGATTTTTGGGACTCAATGGGTGGAAGAAATACATTGATGAATACCCCACATACCTTAATTGGATGAATTCTTGAAGAAATCTTAAAATAGGAGATTAAATTCATGAGTTCTTGAGAAAAGAATTTTGAATTTTGTTATTTGGAAAATGAAGGGTTTTTTAAGTGATTTATTCTAAAAATACAATACAAATAATTCCCTTTAGGGTGATATAAGTCCTGCATTAGACGATTCGAGTTGAGGGGAAAGGACCAAATTAGCCCTTGAACCCTTTAATCAAGAATAGTGGGGGAATAGCTTCCGCTGTGCGGACTCTATTCGTGAGAATTACCTCTGTGATGCAAACCTTATTATGGGGGAATGTCCTCCGCAATGTGGACCTTATTTCGGGGGAATGGCCTCCGCAACCCGGGCCTATCACAGAACCTTACTATTTTATGACGAAAACGGTCATAACTTTCTACTCGTGTATCAGATTAAGGAAAAATTAGTATCATTGGAAAAATAATTCAATTACTATTATCAGGTGGGTCTTGAGTTGAAAAATTCCATATATTTCAAAAGTTGTACAAGTTCAAAGTAGACCCTTGTAGAATCGATCACCAAAATTTGGCTGAATCAAAGGCTCTTAGCTCCACTTTACTCTAAGTGATTCATATGGACATTTTTCACCTAACAAGAACTACTAAAATATGATAATGGTCATGAAACAAGTATTCCAATACAAATCATAGTATTAGAGTTTATACAAGTAGGAATGACAGTTTAATGTCTAGCCTGAAAATAAGGGCTGTTACAATATCTCCCCTTGGAATCATTCGCCCTCGAATGATGGATATGAGCTTGTTGAAGTATTATAAGTATGGAATAATGTACAAATAACATGTATGGTAATGAAGGATATAGATGAGCTGAAAAGTTATGATTTTTATCATGAAATGGATTTTTGAGATGACTTGACTTTATAGACTATAAGGAGCTAATTCATGCTGAGCGTTTAGAACTCTCTTGAAATGTTCATGATACAATCATACGTATAGTACTACGAAGTGATACTGATGCAATGAAATTCCAAGAGTTACTAAGGATGGAATAAGGTATATAACTTCTCATTAGGAATTATCCCTCAACAAAACACTTATAGAAACTAAAGAAACATAGGCTTCATGGCATCGGCAAGTACATTATATAGGCGTGAATCATGAGATAATGTGACTAAGGTTGTACGAGGGGTATTACATATTCTGAGCTTGAATACTTTGAAAGTTGAGATCCTTCACTGAACACTTATGAACTGAATCTTAACTAAATATCTGAATTGTAGGCTTGATGCTTAGGACTAAACTGAATTCTTAATTTACATGGACGTGAATGAATTACCTCATGTAATAGCCATACTCATTAAACATTAGAAAGTAAGACTAGATGGAAAGATGGAAAACCATTGGAGCTTTACTGTTTGATTGCTAAACTGAATTACTGGCTATACAGACTGAATCATACTAAAAGTGTATACTCAACTGGAGTAATTATCCAACACTTTTCAAAGAAGCTCTAATAACATTAGGGAGAAAAGAATTCTGGAAATGATCTGAATAAGATATCTGCATAAGTAATCGCAACTTGGATACAACTCTATAATCATGGACTATAGGCCTATAAAACATAAGCTAGGATAGAATCACTTTGCCTTAGGCAATACAACTAACTTTCAATCTTAGAAACACTACTCAAATACTCTCTCAACTATACTTTTAACCTTAAATACCATGTTCATTTGATTCATCTTATAATTCTCACATGGGAATATATAACTAATCTAGCCAAAGTTTGAATTTGACTATGTACTCTCGCCATGTTCAAGCTCAACTCAAATTATAAGGTGCAACACATAACACCATAATACTAGTCTAAACCAAGAATTCAATACATCATCCGTGTTTTACAACCCTCATCTCAAGAATAATTCTTCTTACCACTTCAACAACTAAATTCAACCTCTTACTAGGAATTCATTAGTGCATAATACATCCATCTACTTAAATATAATATGACATTCAAACCTATCATTATGACCACATATGGACTTTTAAGCAACAAACCCACTTAGGAATTATTCCCATATTCTCTAATACCTCTTGTCAATAATAACTTTTATGTACTATCCCCAAGAAAACACACATAAATTTCAACTAACCATGTCTTATACCAAAAGCTTTGCCTCAATATTCCTTCAAACTTATAGCCTTACATAGAAAAAGGGTACAATGATATTTTCCTAATATGAAAGATTTACTCTCTTCCATCTAAATCATTTATCATCAATTTTTCATCACCACTACCTTAATATAAGGAGAGGTCACTAAAAGGTTAGAACATGATGACCAGATGCATGAAATAATACCATGCATAACCTTGACACTTAATTGAGACTTGAGAGATAGAGTATCAAATGCATGAATTCATTAAAGAGAACAAAACTGAGGGCATATATGACATAATTTGAATTTTAGTGATCATTAATGGTGCAATATGAATTATGGGAACTGAGCGTACTGTAAAGTATGAGGACATGAGTCATGAGCTGCATGATCTGAGTTTGGAGTTCATAAATTCATGGAATATGATTTGTACTACTGAGTGAACTGGAACTCCTTATACTAGAAATTAGGAGTGTACATGATTCTCTATGAAGTCCATGAATATGATCCATGATCATAGAGATGACTTGTAAGGCATGAGTAGATGTCATGATGACCGAAATACAAAAAGTTGCACTTAGATAAGAATGGGTCGGGCATCTTCCTCCCCCACTGATATTCTATAATACACTGGCATCTCTAATATAATCTGAGAGCCTGACTTGTTTCTTTGTTCTATCATCCACCCCTTAGTTTTAACCCATCATTCTAAGTCTGTGGACCCCTTAATACACTCTAAACTAAACTGCAACCACTAAACTGTAGAGTCCTAGATATAAAAATACAAATAAATAAGAAACTTACCCTGAAAGTCTACACTTAAAAATGTGGAACCCACTGCTATACTTTCTTTTAAGATATAACTCATAGCTTTATATAGCCCATAACTTAGCTGGTAAGAACATCATATACTATATTATTGACCTCATTCAAACTTAGCCACTCAAGGGTATTATCTAAGCACACAAATTAAAGCTTAGAAATAATACAATCCTATATCGCCTTAGGTACACCTCTAGATCATACACACATCATCATACTTGATTTTGAATCAATAAACTTAAATTATTTAATACACTTCTTTAAGCATGATGTTCCATCTTTCATACAACTAGCCCCATGGAAGCAAAATTTGCTAAATCCAGATAAACATTATCCCCACTTTACTGCTGTCAAAACATCTAGATTCATGCTTTTAACTCTAGGATTTATGTTGTCATAGGATTTTGAGAAGGGATCCAAAAGCACATATGATTTTGTCTTAGTGCATGATTTTTATGAACATGAATGAAATTTTTTAAACTTTAGAACTTAAAAGAATAGATCGGATTCATTCGAGTTTGCGTACAATCCCATAACTTTCTGTGGGGATGGTCTGTGAATCTCTATCAGTAAGGATTTAAGATTGGCTATTTCTATTGCCTCAATAATAAGGCAGAGTTGAAATGAATAGAGAAACGTAAGAATTTGCATAAGTTTCTTAGAGAATAGTTTTAGTGCATGACCTGAGACATGAAAAAAAGGAAACATTTCTTAAATTCCTTGTAGCTTCTCAAAGAAAAGTACAGATGTCTCTGTATCATTTTGCAAGACCCTACTAGACACGGCTTCATAGACACCCTAGGACACTTGAACCTTGTTCTCTGATACCATGTTTGTCATGGATCGAGGCTGCTCTTTAGTCATAACATAAGTGGCTCTGCCTAACTGCCTATGAAGCCTCTACTATACTGACTATAGGTGGATGGGATATCCCTTCAACTACTAAAAATAAATACATAAGAATAATAACAATATAGTACATGAACTACAAATGACTAGAGTCCCCAAAATAAGAGAACTCATCACCTGCTGGCAAGAAGCTATGAACTGTCTGAATATGATGTATGGGCTACAACTGGTACCTACATTATGAGATAATTTTGCATATATACATATATGTAGATCAGTACTTTTGGAATGTATAAATAAGTGGGGGTGAATGTAATAAGTAAAACTGATTACATATATAATCTTAAAACATGTATGCTAAGTGCAAGTAAACTCACCAAGAGACTGAAATAAATTGAAAGCTAAAGTATCTTAAAACATGAGTAAAAAACATAATTGATAAGCTATTGAATCACTACACTTAGTTTTTTAAAATTATTACTTTTTTTGAATAAGTAGAACTGAAGTCGGGAAGTGGTAAAAACATGAATTCTATATGTAATTCTTATGTAAAGATAAACATACTGTAAATATGAATTGAGGATAATGTATGGATACTGAGCATGGAAACATAAACATGTAAAATTGAGAATTCAATACCAATTATAGCATACATTGGCATAATCTAAATAACATGAATAATCTATAAAATTGACTGAATAAATACTAAAAATCTAATTACTTGGTCAAGCAAACCTGAACTGAGATAAACTGAATACTGGTTGAATTGTGGGAGCTATCACGTAATGACATGCCCCAATCTAAGCTAATCTAGGCCAAACCTATAACCCCAATTAGAAGAGTGTCAGTATGTTGCCACGGGTACTAACACATGGCTGTGTCGATCCACTAAGTTGGTGCCCTGAAGGACTAGGGAGTCACCCTCTACTAGAAGGTATCCATAAAAGAGTGTCTACCCTTTACTTGTGGGAAACTCTCTTATACTAACATTGTCTACATAGTTCTAGAACTCAGGGACTGCTACTAAAGGTCACATCCTCAACTGGCAGGTGAACCCCCATCCTTGGGTTTGCTCATTGCTAAATCCTACTCCTAACTAAATGATACTAATATTATTATGGGTGTAACATGATGTGGTACTATAATGATAAGTGCTCAACATGAATATGTTTGTCTGAATAAAATAATAAAAACATGGTCTAATTGACTTGTAACTTGAAAATAAAAAACATCTAAGAACACATACGTATCGAGTGTTCATAATCCACCAATAATTAATAATTACTAAAATACGATAACAACACATGGAACATTGGTAGAAAGTAGTAATGCAGATACCCTATAATACCCCGTACTTCTACCTATCTTAAAATCATCCAAAAAATGCTAAAGACTTGTTCTAAAGATGAATCCACTTGTATACATGTGGTATTTTAAATATTTTCACTTTTTATCATGTGGTAAATTGAATAAGCTTTCCATTGATACCAAATTTGGCCAAATTCGACACCCAAGTAAAGAGTTAGAGCTATTTTAGTAAGACAGTGTGCCACCTAAGCCATCAACGCATCGCGGAGCCAGCCAAAATTGCAATCGTCAAAATCCAATAAGCCTCCGCTATTATGGCACATTGCACCAAGGCTAAAATATATAGTTGTCAAATTTTAGTGACACGGCGTGTAGCGCCGCGTTGCGCCAGGGGTCCAGGTCGGGAAATTTTCACAGAATTAAAATATTCGTCCAAGGGTTAAAAGGGTTAATTTCTCACCCCTATATATACCCAATAACATGTGGTTCAGCCATAATTCACCCAAAATATATTGTTTATCTCAAGTTTCTCTCAAGAACAAGCTAGGGTTTTCAATTGGGGATTCAAATCCAAGACTCAAATTCAAGAATCTCTCCGTCAATCTTCGTAGAATCAAGAACTAAGGTATGCATAGTATTAATTCATGGATTCCTTTCATCCATGAAGCCCAAGAATCAAGTTTTAAATCTTGTATTCTGAATATTTTATTGTGGGTTGATTATGTTTATGTGATTATGGTTGTATGATTCCCAAGTTGGAATTTTTATGTGTTGTTCATGAACCTATACTAGTATGTGGTTTGAAAGATGTGAAATTGAGTTGAAATATGGAGTTTTATTGTATTAATTTGATGGTCATGCCTATGCCCTAAGTTATGCATCCTAGGTGTTTGACAAAATGCCTAAGAGAATAGAAATTATGCATTATAGCTTAATTATGGCCCAAGTGATAAGTGTATGCTTTACCCTATGACTAAGAATGACTTCCAAGATATTGTGTACATTATGAATGGTTGAGAGAATTTCCATGAGTTTAGGTTGATGAAAGTATGACATGTTTATATCCAATTCCATTTATGTACAAGACTATGATAACCATTTGCTTTAAGAAATCCCCAAATCAATGTATTATGAATTGTTGATATTGGTCATGTGTTCAAGAAGTGTCATGTCCTATTAGTTTCATGCTATTGAATCTTGGGGGTACTTGCACCAGATAATTTAGCTGTGTGCCTAGAGCTAATGTCATGTTTTCATGATACTCTATATCAAGCCATGATTATAGAATTCAGTCAGTCATATGACTCAGGAAAACTCAGTAAACTCAATATCAGTCCAGTCTTACTCAGTAATCTTAAGTAATCTCAGCAATCTTAGTCAGTTATCAAATTTCAGTAGTATTTCGTTAGTCAATGGAATTTAGTGTAATCAATTCAAATCAGTTAAATAATACAATTAGTAATAGTTTAGTTTAGTTTAACTCAGTTCAGTGTCTCTTTAGTTGGGAGTAGGATCTCTTGAGTTGGGAGTAGGATTCAGCACTGAGTGAACTCAGGAATGAGGACACACATTGTCAATAAGTAGAGGGTGTGATCCTTAGAAGCAATCCTTGCATTCCAAAACTACTTAGCCAACATAGGTTGATATGTACCCTACGAGTCTAGGGATTATACACCTCATTTGAGTTTTCCTACTATGAGGGGTTGATGGAAGAGCTCCCTGTCAGAAAGAGTTTACTCACAGCTTATCTTTACCCGTGGCATGGTACTGACACCCTTCTAGCTGGGGTTATAGGTTGGACCCCACCAGTTCAGTTTTGGGGCATGTCGGTTAGATGACTACCTCCCACAGTCTCAGTTTCAAATTTAATTTCAATAATAGAACTCAATTCAATTCTATAGAAATACAAGACTGTCAGATATAGTCAAATCAGTACAGTGCGAAACCCAGCTAGTTCCATCAGTATCAAGACTGTTAGATATAGTCACTCACATTATTAGTATTCAGACTTAGTAATCATGTTATCATGAACTCAGTTAATAGTATATTAATTATACTAAACCCATGTTATCATTATTCAGTTTTAGCATTATCAGATATAGTCAATCAGACCAATTCTTTATAATTAGAACTGTCAGAAACAGTCATTTCTTTATCAGTAATATGACATTTGTTCCTCAGTATTCAGTAGACTTAGCCATTCAGTATCCCAGTATCTGTACTCAGATATCAGTAAATCCATGTTGTCAAAATTCATTAGTCTATCCCGATCTTAGTTACAGTTACGTGTTCATGAATGTATTCTCATGTTCATGTTATACAATCAGTTATTATTATTCATGCATATGAACCCTTGCATTTATACTACCTCACTTGCATACCAATACATTTAACATACTAACACATTTGCGCTATGGTGTTTTATACCATAGGTTTAGAAACACGAGCTCCCGAGCATCCTTAGTAGATTAGACATTCAGCATCTAAACTAGCAGTGAGTCCTTATCATTCGAAGATAGGATGATTATTTTATTACTTTATTATTTCAGTAGTTTGGAGTTAGTTGGGGACATTTCCTATCAACTCCACAGTTTTGAGATAGTTTAGAGGCTTTCAGACTACAGCATGTTTCAGATAGTTTATCTCAGTTTTGAGTATTGTCATACCCCATTATAGACATTGTATTATATTCAGTATTAGTTCAGTTTTAAACCTTATGACCTTACAACTTATATTCCACATATTTATAATGTATTATTCAGTGCTCAGTTATAGATATCAGTCATGGGTTAGCCTATGGTCCTTCGGGGTCATGAGCATCGTATAGCATTTTGGGTACCAGATTTGGGGTGTTACAAACTTGGTATTAGATATTAAGGTTCAATAGTGTCCTAGGAAGTCTAAAAAGCCACATCTAGTAGAGTCTTGTGCATGGGTGTGTTGTGCACCACACTTATGTGCAAGAGGCTATGAGATGTTGTAGGAACTATTTCACTTCTTTCATATTTCAGATCATACTATAGAAAGGTTCTTTAAGAAATTCATGTAGGTTCTCATCATGCTCCACTCATGTCAACTTGACCTTACTTTTAAGGTAACAGAAATAATGAAGCTCAAGGTCCTAGGGGTAGGGCTTTCTCAGATAGTCGCCATAGATAGTTATGGGATTTCCCACCAGCTCAAATGTATCCCATCAGTTTCGTTATGTTTCAAAGTTTTATAGATCTCATTCATGATCATAAGAACTTATTCACAAACCCAAAATTAGATTGCCATCAGATCACTTCTCAGGATTTTATGATAGTTTATGACATAGAGTTAGAAGCATGAACCCAGGAGTATAGCAGTAGTAGAGTTGGGATAACATTATCCAAATTGAGTAGATTATGTATTCATGGGGATAGTTTTACCAAGGTAGACCAGTAGGCTTGAACAGTGCAAGAAAGAATTTAAGATTATTGATCTAAAATTAAGTATTAAGGTATGGATTTGAATTAGGAGATGCAATATTAGTAGTATATGAAGAAACAAAATTAGATGATGTGTTTAGTAAGGCAAAAATATGTCAAACAGAGTGTAAGTATGTGATGATGATTGCAGTTTAGTTCAGAGTTTAGTAAAGTGTTCACAGACTTATAATGATAGCTTAAAGACAAGGGGGAAATGATAGATCAAGTGACCAATTCAGGCTCTCAAATTCCAGTAGTAGTACTAGTACGTATACAAAAGCAGTAAGGGAAGATGATTCCCGACCCATCCTTATCTCAGTGTAAAGTTTGGTACTTCATTCGGAATGATACCTACGCATGCTTCATATCTGAGTTCCATGAACACAGCTTATATTCTCGCGCTTTCCATAGAATCATGTATGATTCTAGTTTCCTAGTTTAAGGAGTTCATTTATATTCCTCTTAGTAATATAAATCATGTCCTACAAATGCAGAAAACTCAAAACTCAGGTCATGCAGTTCATGACTCATGCACTCATGTCATTCTTTACAGTATGCTTAGCCCACACAATTCATGACTTCACTCTTAGGGTTTAGTCAAACTTAGATTATGTCACGTATACTCTCAGTTTAGATACCTCTATGAATTTGTATTATTAATGTTCCATTCCACAGGCCTAATTTACAACATCATTTAGTAGTCAGTATCCAGTAAAGGACTCATATAGTCCTACAGAACTATGTCTTTCGGCTATTAGTTATTTAGCCATCATAATTTAGTGCTTCAGTACTAGTATAAACCTTAGCTATCAGAGACCAGTATTTAGTCCCAACTACAGTCTTAGTTACAGTTACAGTCTTAATTACTATCTTATCTATAATCTCAGTCCCAGTCCTAGTTCAGCTAGATCAAAAACTCAGTTCACTTTCAGGATTACCCGACCATAACATATAGCTATCAATTAGTTAGTCATTAGTATGTCAGTACCTCAGTTACAAAATGTTTCTGAATCATGTCATACGCTTAGTCTCACAATTTCAAGTAATACAGTTTTCAAAAATCCATGCCCAGTCACCTCATGTCACTCAGTCAGTCCTTACCTCCTATGCATCATACTCTACAGCCTCAGGCTAGTCGTTCAGACTAAGTACAATTTAGTTTTATATGCCAACATTCATCTATAAGTCATTCAGTTAATCAAATAAATTATTATATTTATGCATTCGTGATCAACACCATGTGAACCTTTTCAGCAGTCTCAGTTGCAGTGCATAAGGTTATGTCACTTTATCTTAGATGATGTTTCATAGTCCTTGCCTCCTAATATAAGAACCCCATCCATGTAGCGATCTCCCATTTAGATGTCCTACTCAGAACAGGCCAAGATTTGCTTTATCTCTACAGCCATTAGAACTCTATAGAAAGAGTGTAATAGAAATGCTTCGATCGAGTATAAGTTTTCAGCATGAGTTAGTCCGCAAAGCCAGTACTTTAGTTTAGCAGTCATAACGAACAAGTTCATATGGTGTCGTTTCCCCATCTTTCCACCTAATCACACTATTCAGAATCTCATGAATGTGATCATTCTAAGATGGACCAACTAGGTAGTTGCGTGTTCAACTTGGTTCATGTATCATGCCTTAGTTTCATATCCCAGATATTCAGTCACGATTCAGTTCATTGGATCCCTGTGCATCATCCCAGTTTTCCTTAGTATCAAGTCAAGTTAGTATTGTTCTAGGGACCTAGTGTCCCAAGGAGGAGATACACTATAATTCCCTAAAACTTCATGACATAAACATACCACTCTCTTCTCATAATGAATCCAATTTAGAGTAGTGGGTAATCTCGATCGTATGCCATGTATTCAAGGTACTTAGTTCAGATCAGGATATTCATCTCATGTATCACATTCCAGACCCAGTTATGTTCTCATGTTTTTGATCATGCATATTTAGTAATTAATCTTGGACTCAGCCCAAGGTAAGAGCTTTTCTTAAGTTTATCCAATTTCATGTTCAGGTTTTAGTTACAAATGTGGTATTTAGTTCCATGCTCAATTTTTATTTCAAACTTGGTAACGTTATCCTTACATGTTCAGTCACATATTCATGAGTTGGTTCATTCATGTATTCACACATCAGATATGCGTGATTAGCTTATCAGTACTCTCAGTCATGCATCAGCTCAGTCAGAAAATCATGCATCAGTTATGCATGCTCAGTATGAATCTCAGTAATGCCAGTCAGGTAGTCATGTTTCATCTGTTTATGTTCAGTATGTACTTTAGCTTATAGTTTCTCCCATCTAAATTAGTCTCATTTGAGGATGAATGTTCTCGAGGGGGAGATATTGTAATACCCTGTACTTCTACATAGCTTAAAATCATCCCAAAAATATTAAAAACTTGTTTCAAAGATTAATACACTTTTATACATGTGGTATTTTCAATATTTTAACTTTTTATCATGTGGGAAATTGAATAAGATTTCCGTCGATATAAAATTCTCCCAAATCCGACACTCGAGCGAAGAATTAGAGCCATTTTAGTAAGACAATGTGCCACCTGAGCCTTCAACGCATCGCGGAGCTAGACAAAATGGAAATCATAAAAATACAGTGAGCCTCCATGATTATGGCATGTCATTCCAAGACTCAAATTTAGAGTTGTCAAATTCCAGTGACACGGTGCGATAGCGCCGCGTTGCGCCAGGGGTCCAGGTCGGGAAATTTTTACTGAATTAAAATATGCGTCCAAGGGTTAAAAGGGTCAATTTCAAGCAATAGATTAATCATATTTCAAGCACTTTATGCTCTTTATTCACCATGCTTTTAAAAAACAAAACCTTAGAAATCAAAAGCTCCTTCTCCAAGAAACCCAAATTCCTCCATTATTTTTCCAAGGAAATTCAAGGTTGAGAAATCCCAATTCAAGAACTCTAAGAAGTCATCTTCAAAACATCAATAGAGATCCAAGATTCAAGTTCTAGCATCTAGATCATCAAATTAAGGTATGTGGGGTTTGAACGTGGATAATTCTTTCATCCTTCTGCCCAAAATTTATTTTAAATTACAAAGTTATTTGATTTTATATAATTTTTTATGAAATTAAAATTAGGGTTCATACCCAATGTTGCCATTTACAAGATCATGGGATTTCAAGTGAATTATAGGTCGAATTGCATGTTTATTTTCATATTTTTATGCTTATTACAGTAATTTCCATATTTTGAGATAAATTATCATTGTTTTCATTATCAAGCATAATTATTATGATATTAGACATGAGTTTGATAAATGGGTTTTAAGACCTAAGTTTATATGTTGAGATTTTGAGAAAAATGATGCTTTAAGCACCTTATGAGTTGATTATATCAGATTTGCAATAAACTTTTGATCTTTTGATCCTCAGATTTTTTTTTGGAATCCACTTTGCAGATTATTATAGAATTTATCAGATTAATGCATAGTTGGTTTTAGATAAACTCTTATGCTAGTTTTAAAGTATATTTCCAATAGAATGAGCGTAGCAAATAAAAAGGGAGTAGTATTTAGCACTAAGCGGGAAGTGTGGCTTTAGCGCATCCTACTTCCACAGAACTACATAGCCAACGTAGGTATAGATTATAAAATTATTCCCACTTCTATATAGATGACAGTTATAGATGTGATCACTTATCCCAGGTTATACTCCCTCTGGCAAGAGTATGACACCTCTCCCCAATTTGAAGTTTCTTCCTTAGGAGGACGAGACGTTGGACTCCATGTTAGCTCACATGGTTTATGTCGGTTAAGAGAACCTTCCTACAGATTAAAAATATATGTTTCAAACCCTGCTAATCAAAGTAAAAGAAGGAAATAAATGTTTTTAGAAAACAAGTGTAAAGGCTCACAGTCTTATTCAAAATATGCTTCTCATAATGATAATAACTTAGATTTTAGCTTTCAGATTTCAGATTTAGAGTGAGCTCTTTTACACTTGGATAGTATGACTTACATAAAGAGTTTAGTATAGCTTTTAGAACTAAATGTTATGGCTCAAAAGATTTATAAAGTATGTTTTGCTTCTTATTGCTACACATCTCAGTATTTCAGATATTCCAACTTATGTGAGTCATTTACTTTTAACATACATTGTATTATAAATGATGATTATGAGATGATGTTTTACTTATGTATACCTTCCCATATACTCGGTACGTCCTCAAAGTACTGATCCACATATATGTCTATGTTCTATATTATCTCATAATGTAGGTTCAGGTGCTCAGTGTCAGCATCGTGAGTAGTTCGAGCATCTCCATCTACATCCGACAGTTGGTGAGTCTTCATAGTTCGGGGACTTATTTATTCATATTTTGTAGTTTATCTTTTTATGAGATTTAGCATTTCCTTTTAGACAGTTCGAGTTAGCTGGGGGTTTGTCCCAGTGACTCTCTAGTATTAGTAGTAGAGGCTTGTCAGACTACTAGTTTTGATGTTTCAGATGTTATGTTCAGATTATTCTTAGATATTACATACAGTTTCTGCATTCTAGCATGACCTTTATGTCTATATTTCTATTATTATAAGATTCAGGCTCAGTAGTATGGAAATAGGGTTAGCTTAAGGCTATTTGTAGTCTTGAGCATCGTGTGACATCTTGGGATCAGATTTTGGGGAGTTACATGAGCCCCCATCCTTGGGTTTGCTCGGTGCTAAATCCTACTCCCAACTGAATAACACTGGTATTATTATAGGTCTAACATGATGTGGTACTGTACTAATAAGTTCTCAACATGAATATGTTAGTCTGAATAAAATGATAAGAACATGGTCTGACAGACTTGTAACTTAAAAATGGAAAACATATAAAAATACATAGGTATCAGGTGTTCATAATCCACTAGAATTGAATGATTAACAAAATACGATAACAACACTTGGAACACTGGTAAAAAGTAGTAATGCAGAGACCCAAAGCATATTACATTTCAATACATAAAAGAGACACATGAATTTGAACATGGGAATGAGATAAACTTGGGAGGATAATAATTTCACATGGTTCAATTCATAACTTGATGGTTTAATATGAAATCAATGGAGTATGACATGGTAATTAAAATTCAAAACATAAAATAACCTAATTCACGTGGAGACACATTTTGACATAGCTTGAATCCAAATAACTAAGAAAATACATAGATTAAATTCATTATTAACATGGATAATTTCATAAAACAAGGAGAATTTCATACTAGATAACGCTCAACTTACACGTTAATATAGTTCAAGGCGGTCGTCGTCAATATATTTATGCAACATTGGAGTCAGGGTCGAATCTACAAGGAACAATGTGAGTTGTGATTAAATTAATTTGAAACTATAGCTACAAGTTGAATTCAAACAAATGATACAAAAAGATATAATGGGGGTTTTTTAATGATTGAAAAAAAGTTATTAACACTTCAATTCGCCTTAGAACTCAAAGCTTAAAATAGAATATTTCAAATCAATGATATAGATAAACTAGAGTTGTGATCACTATGATTAGTAATCCTTCATTGAATAGTAGTTGTAGTATTGGATTCTCATGACTTGTGGGAAATGATCACTATGATCAGTTTCGACAGTCCATTTAAGTGTTTCTCGACCTACTTAGATGTTGAACTCCCTAATTCTCTAAAACTTAGGAAATCATTCTATTCATACTGATTTTATCTCAAGTTGATCAATATTGTTACATCATTAATCATTAGATGGGAGCTTAACCTTCCCAAATCCTTGTTGATAATTTTCTACCTTTAGCTTCTTTCTTAGTTCGAGCAAATCAACATAAGGAGGGATTTGTTATTTGCAACCAATAAATAACAATCATAACAAAGGAATTATCAAGATGTCCACACAATTACTCTAACCCTAACCAACTATTAAATCCATGGGGGAATAATCATAGATCCCAAAACCCTAGTTGTGGGTTTTAGTTCCACATGAGAAAGAAAGAGATAGAAACAATTATAATCATCATTCAAAGTAATTAAACTTACAAAAGATGAAGTCTGAAGTTGATTCTCTTCTAAGTTCAAGAAAAAATTCCCATAACTAAATCAATGAGTTGAAAATTGAATCCTAAGTTTTGAGAACCAAAAAGAAAAGTAAACTCCCTTGGAATAAGTTCCAGATGTTCCGCCCCCTCTTATTAGAAAACCCTAACATATGCTTTAAATACTTCAGCCTAATTATTGAAACAAAATCATAGATCACAGTATTTTTTAGGATAGGAGACGACGTGTGTGACGGCTTATCAGGAGTCTGGCGACTTATTAGGAATGTCGTCAGCTCCTATTCACTTTTGACAATCTTTGTATTAGGTTAACGATAAGAAATGATGGCTTATCAGACATGTGATGACTTATCAAAATTGTTGTCGCTTCTTCACTTCGAATCCCATTCCCTTTCTAAGCCTAATGATGAGACTGACGTCTTATCACACTTCTGACGGCCTATCACAGATGCCGTCATGAATTCCAGCTGAAGCTCATTCTTTGTCTAAGGATGAAGGCAACTCTAATAGCTTATCACAAGGCTGACAGCTTATCAGACAAGTCATCAGCTATACTTTCCTCTCTACTTGCTCATAAATCAACTTTTTTACTCCCATTATTGTTGGTTCTCTTGCATCTTATCTGTTACTGCAATATCAAAGAGAAAACAATAAAAAATGACAAAAGTTGCTTAAGACCTTAAGAATAAGACCTTGCAATTATTCTCAATTAAAAGCCTCAAATGTGTTAGCATCTACTCACACATTAACACCCTCAACTTAAAACAATTTCTTATCCTCAAGCAACTAAAACACAACCAAGAGGATACAAGGTACATTCGGCAGTCAACCATCCATATTATCTGAAAAATTCTTCACCATCTCCAATATCAATTAATTTTAAAAAAATAACTGTGCATTTTATTGAAGAACAACAATGCGACACCCAGGAATCAAGATATGGCATCAATTCAGCCACAACAACCATGCATGTACCAAGATTACACTATCCAAACAAGTTAGCAACTAGCGACGTAACCAGTGTGCCCTTACAACAAAGAGGTCCCTCCTCACTCATATGTGAACTCAAGCATGTCAATGCGGGGACGGTCAAAAGACACTCACTCTCAGAAAGAAGTTCCAGTCAATGTATGCCAATTACCATATGCTTGCCCTTATTTTCATTACCAAGATTTTCAGATAGGTCAGCTTGGATCACTATAGGTTTTCTCTTTGGCTTGTAATGTAGGCTTGGGGCTGGTATGATGCTCGATGATATTTAAAGTTACTAAGCCTCCTTGACACTACACTAGCTTCTGGGGTCTCACTTATTAACCTTTTTCTATTCTTCTCTTTTCTTGATCACACATATTCAGGATGGGTGCGGTCTTTTCTATAACCACTTCTTTTTTTTCACAACTTTTCTTTTCTTGTTATTTTCCACTGCACCTAGGTTTTTATTCTTTTCATTTATTCTACTTTCATCATACTTATTTTACATCCCACACCCCTATGATAGCCACCCTCAACTTAGGCTATTTGACTAAGTCAAGGTGTACAGTGTCCAAGAAGAACTAGGGCCAAAACAGGTTCATTATGATATAAATAAGACGATGATAGGTATCATAAAAAAAGAAATAGGCTATTCAGGCTCAAAATAGGGATTAAGGGATATTATGCATACAGAGAAGGTCATATAGGCTAAAACTGGATAATATCAAAACGGTCTATGGTCCTTTCCTAACCCCTATCCTTCAATCTAGGTAAGATTAACCGAGAAAATTATGGATTTAACATACAAAGGGAACTAAGTAAGATCTCACACGCACATGGCACACAAGTATATCACAAATTACTTCTTATCCAGTTCATGCAATTATTTAGCACTGATTATCAAGTCACTAGAACTGATACCATAACAAGATGAACAGTGGTCACAATTAGATGCAAATCACACAGTTAAACAATCAGACTATTTGAGAAGTGTTCACAAAATAACAAAACCACGTAAGCTGTCTCAGGTACTTGTATTTCTCCTAGTCAACTACAACATTTTACAACAAATCACAATACACCTAAACATGCCAGCTCTACTAGGAATAAGACTCTAGGGAAAATAGGCACGGCCATAAAAACCCCAAGAGGACATCAACACCCATAAGTAGGCCCACTCTCAACTTAAAATTATGTAATGTCCCCAATGTATCAAACCAAAACAAGAGAGTTAGAAACATACCTGTGGCACCATGGGTGCGAAAATCTGATGTCAATCACATAATATGAATACAAATAATAAAATACCTTGGGTTGCCTCCCAAGAAGCACCTAATTTAATATCGCAGTACGACCCAACTCAGCTTTTCCCTCCATATTGAGGATATGAATTTCACCCCCAACTTAGAGTCTATCTTTTTACCTCGCCCGTAGAGGGCTGGTACAAAAATTAAGAAGTTGAGTAATGGATTAAGCGTGGTAAACACTCAACCTTAAAGTAAGGTGTGTTTTTATGTTGCTTGTCTAATATAAAATCAAGAATATAGGATTCTTGTTCCTCATCTTCACACTCTTCTACTATTTTAAATGATTCCACAGATAAGATATCATCTAAACATGATGTAGAAAAGTGCTTTGAATGAGGCCCAATCAATCCTAGTTCAAAATTTAGACTATCTACTACACACTCACCTTTATTTACCTTCTCGACATCTTCACTTCAAATTAGGCTAGAGTCTTTATTAGAGATTTTCTTTGTTTGTTCTTTTGCCTCTAGTACCATGTCCTTAATCTTGGCATCATATCTCATGGTTGGTTCAGTTGGTTGGGAAATCACTGAGGGTTGCTCAACGTTAAGCTCAATATCAAAATAGGGTTTTTGCTCCTCATCTTCATGCTCTTCCATTATTTTAAATGATTCCACAGAAAAAATATCATCTAAACATAATATAAAAGAATGTTTTGAATGATTGACCTCTATATCTATCTCCTTATGAATGATTGGCTTCATGTCTTGACACATATCACATACGATATCATATGTTTCTTTTTGGAGATCCAACATTCGTTGAAACATAGCTTCAATGCCACTCTTACCAGTGCTTCGTTATTCTTTTTCTTGACCATAAGACCTATCAGACTCATAAGAAGAACTAGAATTTGGGTTAGCACAATAGGGGGAGGGGGCATTTGGGAAATCACTCTAATATCCATCTTGACCACCATATAAAGAAAAATCATACTCCCGGTAGGATAGAGATGGTGCACACATCTCTCTTTAGGGAGTATATCTAAAATCTTGCCAAAAGTGAGGTCTATCACAATATGGACATGGATCATCAAGATAAGATTTTCAACCACCAAGCTCATGTTCATTCCACGATGCCATAGTAATAAGTAAACTAAAATAAAAATCTACCAAACACAAGGAATAAAAACACTAAAAATAAATATTTACAAGTTTGAATTCAAGCAAGTAGTCTAAAATTACAAACCAACTCAATACGCCAAATTGTTCCCCGACAACGGCGCCATTTTTGATAACGGTCAACTTATACGTCAATTTAGTTCAAGGCAGTCGTCGTTAATATATTTACCCAACTTTAGAGTTGGGGTTGAATCCACGAAGAACAATGTGAGTGGAGATTAAACTAATTTGAAACTATAGCCACTAGTTGAATTCAAACAAATGATACGAAAAGATAAAATGGGGGGTTTTTATTGATTGAACAAAAGTTATTAACACTTTAATTCGCCTTAGAACTCGAAGCTTAAACTGCAATATTTCAAATCAATGATATTGATAAACTAGAGTTGTGATCACTATGATTAGTAATCCTCCATTGAATAATAGTTGTAGTAATGGATTCTCATGACTTGTGGGAAACCCCAAATTATTAGTTTCGACAGTCCATCTAAGTGTTTCTCAAACACTTAGATGTTGAATTCCCTAATTCTCTCGAACTAAGTAAATATTCTATTCATACTAATTTTATCTCAAGTTGATCAATCTTGTTACAACATTAATCATTAGATGGGAGCTTAACCTTCCCAAATCCTTGTTGATAATTTGCTACCATTAGTTTATTTCTCAGTTCGAGTAAATCAACATAAGGTGGGATTTATTGTTTGCAACAAATAAATAACAATCATAATAAAGGAATTATCAAGATGTCCCCACAATCACTCTAACCCTAACCAACTATTAAATCCATGGGGAATAATCATAGATCCCACAACCCTAGTTCTGCGTTTTAGTTCCACATGAGAAAGAAAGATATAGCAATAATTATAATCATCATTCAAAGTAATTAAACTTACAAAAGATGAAGTATGAATTCTCTTCTAAGTTCAAGAAAAAATTCCCACAACCAAATCAAAGAGTTCAAAATTGAATTCTAAGTTTTAAGAGCTAAAAAGAAAAGTAAACTCCCTTGGAATAAGTTCCAGATGTTCCGCCCCCTTTTATTAGAAAACCCTGACATATGCTTTAAATAATTTAGCCTAATTATTGAAATAAAATCATAGATCACAGTATTTTCTCGGATAGGTGATGACGTGTGTGATGGCTTATCAGGAGTCTGATGACTTATCAGGAATGTCGTCAGCTCCTATTCACTTTTGACAATCTCTGCCTTAGGTTGAGGATGAGACGTGACAAGTTATTAGATATGTGATGACTTATTAGAATTGTCATCACTTCTTCACTTTAAATCCCATTCCCTGCCTAAGCCTAATGATGAGCTTGACGACTAATCACACTTCCGACGGCCTATCACTGATGTCGTCACGAATTCCAGCTGAAGCTTACTCTCTGTCTAAGGTTGACGATAACTCTGATAGCTTATCATAAGGTTGACGACTTATCAGACATGTCATAAGCTATACTTCCTTCTCTACTTGAAATCAACTCTTTTACTTCCATTATTGCTAGTTCTCTTGCATATTGACTGTTACTGCAATATCAAAGAGAAAAAAATCAAAAACAACAAAAGTTGCTTAAGACTTTACAATTATTCTTAGTTAAAAACCTCAAATGTGTTAGCATTTGCTCACACATCAATACTTTAATCAAAAAGGGGATTTTTGGGACTTTATGGGCGGAAAAAAACCATGGATGAATACCCTACATACCTTAATTGGATGAATTCTTGAAGAAATATTGAAATTAGAGCTTAAATTCATGAGTTATTGAGAGAAAAAGCTTGGATTTTGTTCTTGGAAAAAAGAAGGGGTTTTACGTGAGTTATTCAGATGATACAGGGCAAATAATGCCCTTTAAGGTTTTATAAGTCATGCTTTGGAGGATTGGGGCTGAGAGGAAAGGACCAAATTACCCCTTAGACCCTTTAATGAAAAATAGTGGAGGAATATCCTCCACAGCGCGGACCCTACTCAGGGAAATGGTCTCCATGATGAGGACCTTATTCCAGAGGAATGGCCTCCACGACACGAGCCTATCATGAAACCTTACTATTTTTGATGAAAATGGCCATAACTTTTCGCTCGGGTATAAGATTATGGCAAAATTTGTATAGTTGGAAAGATAATTTAATTACCTACAATTTGGTGGGTCTTGAGCTTCAAAATTCCATAAATATCAAAAGTTATACATATTCAAAATTTACTCTTGTAGAATCAAATACAAAATCTTGGTCGAATCAAAGGCTCTTAGCTCAACTTTACTCTAAGTGATCATAAGAAAATTTTTCACCAAACATACACTCTCACACTAGGATAATGATAATGACACATGTATTCAAATACAAATCATGGGATTAGAGTTTATACACATAAGAACGACAGTTCAAAGTCTAGCCCAAAAATGCGGGATGCTACATTATAGTACAATAAGAAACCCTAAAACCAAAGCCCAAATAAAATTGGAGAAAACAGGGTGGACAACCACTTACTCTCCCTACTTGTAACCTAACCCTGGGCACAGGTAGCACTTGTGGCCTGTAGAGTGGATACAAGTATCGGTAGCAAGTGCCAGGAAAAAAAAATTCCCGTAAGTCAGCTCTTGGGATTTTGTACTTCAAGCACTTGCTTTGCCCACATGCAGTCCTTAAGTGGTACTTGCTATCCACATGTTGACTTAGTAAGTGTCAGGAGTAATATTTTTAGCTTTTCTTCAATTCTCGAACATCCTTTGATCACAAATAAGCTGAAAAGTATCTCAAACATCCATAATTGCTCCAATAAGTAGCCAAAAACATCTTTTTCATATTTTTCACAAACTAAGCATCTATAATATGATTTCATACAAAACATACCCAAAATGCATCATATCTAACAAAATAACCTCAAAAACTTGCATATTTTTCTCATTTTAAGTATCGAGAGTTCTATATTTCTACAACTCATCATTAACCACAGTAGGCGTATTTGAGATGCCTGAGTTCAAAGCCATATTTTAGTAGTACATATTTCAGTAGATGACCTCAGAATTGATAAAGTTTAGTCCTGCATTAGTGTAGGAATTCTATGCAGCCTACAAAGCAGATTCTGAGTAAACTTACAACAGATTGCAAAGCAGACTCTAAGTTTTGAGGTCAAGGCATGATAGATGTTGGATCGATATATATTGTGTCCTACTACTAGGGATAATATGCTCAGTCCAGTCTACACTGCATTGATAATAGGACTCATGGCGGTTATGAGTTCGACGTGGGTAAGTTCATATTTAGAGAGATATAGGACCAAGCAGTGGGTGGAAAAATATTAGTTCTGGTATTCCCATGTTTGTTAACTCAGATTTTCTTAGTAGTAGGGGTGCCAAAGTATCCCGAGTTTGATCAATTTATCAAGACAAAGAAAACCACAAAGTTGGGGCTGATTCAAGATATAACTAATCCCATGACCAGGCAGGCAAAGTAAGGTACAACAATGATAGCTCAGGCAATGCACAGTAGAGGATAAAGTACAAAAATTACTAGAGTAGATGATTTCCCAATTGAGGGTGGCCAGTTCGAGCCATAAAAGTCTGACATAATAGGCCCATCCAGCACTCTAATTTTACCACCTATTGCAGTCCCACGCCTATCATCATCTAGATCTGCACCACTAGGGTATGTGATTCTTTCTCAGGCTAGTTTAAATAAAATTATGAAAAGGTTGGGAACTACCGAAGTAAAGGTAAAACTGATGGAGAATGGTGTGCAACCCTGGGTTGAAAAAAACCTGGAAGAAGTAGGAGAATCCAGGAAAGATTAGATGGTTTTGAGCAGAGAATCACACGTCAGTTGGTGAGAGGCCAAACCTCTGACATTGTAGGGGTAAAACCTGAGGTTGCTGAGTTATGAAAGATGGTTGATAAATTGTATGAAAGGCCAGTTATCCCAGCAGCTATTATAATGGAGATCGACCCTGAGATAAAAGTTGAAAATATTTAGAGTGTCCCAATTAGAGAAGAAGGCAGAGAGATAAAGAGAGAAAAGAAAATAAAAAACTAAAGCAATGAAAAAGAAAATGTGAAAAAGGAAAAAATAGCAAGTGTACAGAGTGAGAAGGACCGGGAAGTGAGGGTCCAAAAGATAACAACTAGTATCGATAACTCGAAATCAACAGGTAAAGGTGTTGAGAGGAGCAGTGATGTAGCCCCAACATCAGACATACCATTGAGCGCATCGACCACAACCGGTATCACTATTATAGAGACATTCCCTACAACTAATGGGACTACTTCTGAAGAGAGTGGGGGCTAATGTGAAGGTCCCCATGATGATGCAGTTTTAGTAGGCACCTAGGGACTCCAGGTATGTCCTCTTCCCAGGTATTACATTGCTAGATGCACTGAGAACATGTGTAAAAGTTGAATAATGGATACCTCTCCTAAAACTACTTTTGTGTAATACTATGTGATCTATGTGTGCATGTGATGGCTGAGAATCCCTTAATGGAATTAGAATTAGGAAATAACATTAACTCTAGCATATATTTGCATAAACTGGATAGATAGTGCCTGGCATTGTGACCCAGTACCATGTGAGTGTGAGGCATTACTTAGTTCCCAATATGTACGAAATCTAGAATTTGCTTGGTTATTTTTCTTAGAATTTAGGATGTTCAGTTCGGAGATGATTGATTGACGTCCAAAAAACACCTCCTATTAGATGATGATATGGTTGCTGTCAAAATATAGTAACCCAATAGAGGTTGGGGTTAAATCCCAAGGGAACATGTGGTTTGTAGATCTTAGTAGTTGTAGTCAATGGGCAAAATAAGAAAAGTAAATGGGGGGGGGGGGTTGATGTAGTAATCTCAAACAAGTAACTATATTGACTTTGGTTGTAATCAGTGTAGGTGAACACTATGATTATGTTCCCCATGGTTTCTCACCTCTGTAGGCTTATCGTGTGTTCTTTAACCAACCCAATACCTTGCATGCAAAATCAAAAATTTATGTACCTTCTATAGTCTTTTGGACGAGCAGAAGGATTTCACCCTTTACCTTTTGAGTCCTAAGATATAGCCTTACTACTTGTTATCTTGATCCCAGTTAACTATTACCTTTTGAGTCTCTAGTTATTAGATGACAATTAATGGTCATTCACTATATTCTATGATTAGCATGGATTGACAATCAACCTCAAATTACCGTTGTCTTTATCTTTTCCTAGTCACTACTCCTCTATTGGAGTATGAAGCAATATCTAGGTGGGATCCTAATGTCTGCACCCATTAACAAATCTATTATAATAAATATAAAACAATGTATGCCATGGGTATTAGTTCAAATCAACTATCACACTTCTCCTACTTTGTCAATCCGCCTAGGTTTCCATAACCCTAGCTGTTGGTTTTAATCGTTCATGATAGTGAAGAAATCAATAACATTTATAGTTGAAAGTATATATGAAATCACAATATGGAGAAGTGTAAAACCCTAATATCATAACTGAATTAATGGACCAAAATCAATACAAGACAATCCCAAGATCAAAGACGGATCATGGAATCAAATTATGTTTTTTAATATCAAAAGTGTGTAACTCTAACTAAAAAGTACATAAAGGGTATTTATAGTACGAGAGGAAACCCTAAACCAAAGCTCGAATGAAATAGGAAAAAACCATGTCGGTGGCTACCTGCTCTCTGTACTTGCGGTCTGGCATAGGGTGTAGGTAGTACCTACGGTCCTGACACAGGGCGCAGGTGAAACTCCAGCAGCCTAGCTCTCGGGATTTCAACCTCTGGCACCTGCTTTGTCCACCTATGGTCCGTAGGTCCTATATACGGTCTGTAGGTTGCCTTAGTAGGTTCAAGGAGTCATCTTCTCAGCTCTGTTTTACTTTACGAGCATGCTTGGATCACGACCAAGATGGAAAACATCTTGAATATCTATAATTTCTCCAAAAAGAAGGCATAACACCTTTTTCATGAACTTAGCATCCAAAACATAATTTCATGCAAAAGATTCCAAAAATGGATCTTATCTAAGAAAATAGCCTCAGAAACCTACATATTTTGCTCTTTTTAAGCATCGAAAGTGCTATATTTCTCTAGCACATAACCACCCTCAACTTAGAACGTTTTCCATGTCCTTGGGCAATATAACACAATAAAAACAAAAATGATGCTTAACTAGGAGAAATTAAGTTATTCAAGGCAGGCAGTCAATACTTAAAGATCAAAACACAACACTTTCTCTAATCTCTTCAAAATCAACTGTGTATGAACATGAAGCACAACAGTGTGATACAACGAGATCAGGGTATGACAATTACATTAGAAATAGACAACCCCTTATATATACAAATTAAACTACCCAAACAAGCAAATAGCTTGAAATGTGACTCAAGTGCCCTCACGATAAGGATGTCCCACTCACTCATATGAAATCATGCATGTCAATGTAGGGACGGTCAAAAGACACTTGCACTCAAAAAGAAGTTCCAATTAATGCATGTCAAATACCGTATACTTGCCCATATTTTCTTTACCTTAGCATTCATATAGTCAAGTTAGGATCACTATAGGACTTTTCTTAGCTTGTAATGTAGGCTTGGAGGCTGGTATGGTACATATGGACATATCAAGTGACTAAGCCTCATTGGCACTACAATAACCTTGGGGTCTCACTTACTAGCCAAGTTTCTTTTTATTTCACCCTTATTTAACCCTTTTTATTCTTTATTGCACATTCAGGTTGGGTGTGGTCTTTTATTCTTTCTTTTTCTCCTTTTCACACTTTTTTTGACTTTCTTTTCTTTTTCCACCACACCCAGCCCTAATAGCTTTTTTTTTTTTTACTTATTTTACCCTTCTTCATACCCATTTTACACTATGCACCCTAATGATAACCAACCTCAACTTAGGCATTTTTTCTAAGTTGAGGTGCACAATGTTCAAGGAGGACCAGGGCCAAAATAGGTTCATTATACTATAAATGGGAAGATGAATAGTGAAACAAAAAAAATAGGCTACAAGGCTCAAACTATGGATCAAGGGATATACTTTACACATGAAAGGTAGTTTAGGCTAAAAGTGGACTAAACTAAAAAATGGCCTATGATCCTTTCTTAATCGACTATCCTTCAACCTAGGAAAGACTAACTAGGCAAGTTCTAAATTCAACACACAAAGGGAAATATGTAGTATCTCACTTACACATAGCACAGAGTCTATATTACTAACTGCTGCCTGTCCAGTTCATGTAATTTTTTAAGTGATTATCATATCTCTAATACCAATGCCACAATAAGATCCATAAAGTTTACACATATATACATTCACACAGTTCTAAAATACAAAGTTTGGAGAGGTATTAATAATTAGTCATAATATGAATACTGCCCTAAATACTCAAATTTCTTAATTACACTAAAACAACACAATATGAATACAACACAATACAACGCAAAAATATCCTAAATATGCCAGTTATACAGCCATACTACGGCCATCAGGAAAAAAAA